>NW_008353027.1:1393389-1463908 GCF_000622305.1 Nannospalax galili
CAAACACACACACACATACACGAGAGAGCTGATCTGCAAAGAGGTCATCACTAATGGAACTGTGAACATGAAGAGACAATAAAGGAGTACAATAAAAATATTCTGTTCCACAGTTTTAATAATTGGATGGAATAAGTTTCCTGAAAGACACAAAGATTTGAAATTCACACAAGGAGATCACTCAAATAAACTTATTTAAGTTTTACACATTGAATTAATAATTAAAACCTTCCAAAAAATAAATTATACACCCAGAGGTTTCCCCAGGGAGCTCTGCCAATTTTTAAGAGAGTAACTTAAAGAGACAACAATCAATGAAGTAAAAAAATCACAAACGATCTTGGATAGATGTCCACAGATATGTCACCACTCATCAAAGAAGTTTATTTTGCACTAGTCAGAGACTACTACCAAGTACTACAACTGATCACACATGGACATTGTCTATGAATCGCCCAGGCCTAAGGGGCACATCTACAATGCAACCTCTTCACCTAAGGCTCATGGAACATAGAACAGGGGTAAAGAAGAAGATACTAATGAATTTCTCAGTTCTCAGTAATGAAGTTCCCTCACGCAGCTGAAGCCAGCAGCCAGGAACACAAAAGGTCACAAATGGCCAATGTTTAGAGATCAAGAGACTGCTGAATGATGGTGCTTGGTCAGGATCCCTTTACTAAATTCACCCACCCAAGGCTCAGGGACCATCTCAGAATAGGGGGCAGAAAGATTGTAATAGCCAGGGAGGAGGTACGTGCCATCTGGCAACAGAGTCCTACAAGCTCCTGGGAACCTGCTCATATGATTCTATGGCAATGGTGTCAGCATACACAAGTCCCATGCAAACTCAGGCAGACAAAATTCCAGCATAGAACTGGGAAAATGAACATCAGACCCTAATCTTATCTGAAGGAATGTTGGCAACTGATTGCTGCTAGATGAAGAAGAGCTGATCTTCCTCAAACAAGGGACTCTAGATAGGCTGAGTAGACTCACTGGATGGACTTGTACTGGGGAACAGCTGGGGACACTGAAAACACAATGGGCCTTAACGGGAATGACAGAGTATATGGGCTCCAGTGGGGGAGGGGGCACTATGGGAGGGTGCCAATGGGGACGGGGATATAAAGATGATTTAGATTGTTTGAGTTGTTCTGTATGAAATACACAAAAAATTCTTTCTTGTCAGCTGAGAGGGCCTAGAGGCAGCAAGATCCACACAAGTGGGCACATTTTGCATTTGATTTTGGTTTCTAATAAATACCACTCAGTAATAAAAGGAGCCAGAGTTCCTTGGAAAATAGGTAACTTTCCTAGTATGTATATCACATTTCTGTGGGGCAGGAACTATACAGGATGAATAAAAGCAGAAGAGGAAAAAGAGAAAGAAGGTAGAGAGAGGAGTCAATACAGTGGTAGGTAACAACATAAAGAGATACATGTGAACATGCATGCCCACATATAGAAAAACCGGGAATGTCCACGCACACACAGTTTGGGAGATGAGCAGATCCATAGGACCCAGAGGTTAAATGAGAAGTCTTCCAGTGGCTGAAACTGTAATAATTTGAACAGCAAATAACTAAAATGGCATTAAAAACAACAAATAACTAAAATGGCATTAAAGGTCAGAATATAAAATAGGTACGTATGAACTCATATATTCATAACATCAACTGGTATATTTACATAATTAAATAAAACATTGAATTATAGAAGAAATTGGGGAAATACAGGTCTCTCATGAAAAGTAATTCTTCTCTAAATTAAGTGTAATCTGCTATTCCTTAAATATGAGCTATGTAGTGATTTTCTTCCAGAAGCATAGTTTGAAGAGGAGCAAAAGCATAAAAGTTATAGTGGAAAAACATACAAAAAAAAACATAAAAAAAAAAACTTACTTCAGGTGGCGAGCAGGGTCAGTATCAGTAGCCAAAGGAACTTAGGAAAATACATGTCTCTCCTGAAGAGTAGTTCTACTCCAAATTAAGTGTAATTTGCTATCCCTCATACCTATGATCTAGATATGATGCCATGAACATGGAGCTTAACTTGTATGACCTTTCTTCAACAAAATCACAACACTAATCTTGCATAAAGAAAACAACAGACAAATCCCAGAAAGGTACATCCTGTCATATACCTCACCAGCACTCCCCAAACTATTTTGTTTATCAAAAGCTATGGAAGTCTGAGGAATTGTCACAGCCAGGAAAAGTCTTAAAATGTGGAACAATGAGATGTAGTACGACATTCTGAATACAATCCTATTAAAAAGAATAAGCAATAGGTAAAAATGAGGGGTTATACCTGCCCAAGGAAACTGGTGTGTAGACCCCAGGGGAAGTCACCATCACCATGTCTGAGCAGGACTTAGGGTCTAAGAAGGAAGGGGAAATACTAAGAGTCATTGGACAGGACAGCAGTGAGATGCATTTCAAAGTGAAAATGACAACACATCTCAAGAAACTCCAAGAAGCATGCTGTCAAAGAGAGGGAGTTCCAATTAATTCTCTCGGGTTCACCTTCAAAAGTCAGAGAATTGCTAACAATCATGCTCCAAAGAACTGGGAATGGAGGAAGAGGGTGTTATAGAAGTTTTCAGGAACAAACCAGGTAGGGGGGATCACGTAACAGCTTAGATATTCTTTGCATTTCTTTTCTTTTCCCTCAATCCTTTTTGCATTTTTTAAAAATAGTTCTTTTGTAATGTGGTTCAAAATTAAAACTGAATACTGCCAGTCTACCTCCTGAAAATTTGAATTCTAGTGTTCAATATTCATTGTTGGTTGTTTCTGTTTTTCTGAGTTCTGGTGAATAAAGCTCAGCCTCCATCTTGCCCTCTGTAGAAATTTCACATATGTACAGAGAGGCTACCTTTTCCAAGACTGAGCATTTTCAGGTTTGTGGTGATAAAAGGATAGACCAGAGCGAGCTTTCATAACGACCTGCCAGATTCAACCCTGAGCTTTTAGCATGTGAGCACTTCCCTCCTGGGCTATGATTTTTCCATAGGAGAAGGAAGTTTTGCCAAGACAAGAACTATGGAAAAAATGACCTTTCCTCATCTTGAAGTACTTTTGAAATCTGAGAATCTGGACCCAAAGAAGAAGAGTATCAGATTTGGAGTCAAATTACAGACATGGAGAGAGCATCAAGTAACTCTAAACTGGCTTCACTGAAGAGAAAGCATTTTAAGACTAAAAATGTCTTACCAGAAAATTCAAGAAAAGTTCTAATTTTCATTAGCAGGTAATAAAGTTATTCATGCAGAATTGCATTCAGCAGAACACTGTTCCTTTTGATTTTATTTGAGCTTTTTAGTCTGGGATGTGGGTGTTCCATGCACATTGTGCTTACCAGCTTCATTAAAAATAAACAATAAGTTTAAAAACGGTATAAAAGGATTACCATACATACTGCATTAGTTATATACTCCAAGGGCCAGGGACAAACATAAGAAGGGTTTTTTTTTTTAAATATAGACAATACAGAGAGCTGACCATTGCATGTAGACAAAAGTAATTGAATTTTTAGTGTGTTTTGAGATGTGTATCAAACAGCATTAACAAATGGAAAGACTGAGGTGCACTAAGCTTAAAAGCATCAATCAACCATGCAAAGGGCCAGCCTAATGATATAACATGAATTGTAAACACAATTAACTACATGAAATAGCCAAAGCCAAAATGTAGATACTACAGGATCACAATCATGTGAAATATCTGGAAATGTAAAACCATGAACACAGCAAGTGAGAACATAAGCAAGGAAGAAGTTCTAGAACCAAGCATGGAATTAAGGTTAAGTAAATGGAAAGAAGGAAAGAAAGAAAGAGAAAGAAAGAAAGAAAGAAAGAAAGAAAGAAAGAAAGAAAGAAAGAAAAAGAAAAGAAAGAAAGACATACAGAGTGCCATCAAGTATTTTGCATTGACTCTATAAATTGCTTTTGGTAAGATGGTCATTTTTACAATATTTATTCTACCAATCCATGAGCATGGTGGGTCTTTCCATCTCCTGGTCATGCCCTCTATCTCTTTGGGTTTTGAACTTTTTGATGTAGAGATCTTTAATGTCTTTGGTTATGTTTATTCCATAGTATTTTATTTTTTTAAGGCTATTGACAAGGGTAGGGTTTCTTCAAGTGGTGGGATACAAAATCTGGGTGTTCCAGAGTTTGGTGCATAAATATTCATGATTGTAATATCTTCGTGATCAAATGTTCATTTGATTAGAATGAAGTAATCCTCCTTATCTCTTCTAATTAGTTTTAGCTTAAAGTCTATTTATCAGATATTAAAATTGCAGCATCTGCTTGCTTCTTGGGGTCATTTGCTTGGAATCTTTTTTTTATACTTTCACCGTAAGATAGTGTCTATCCCAAAAGGTGAGATGAGTTTCTTGAAGACAAGAAGAAGATAGGTTTTCTTTCTTTATCCATTGTACCAGCCTGTGTCTTTTGAAAGGGGAGTTGAGGTCATTGATATTTAGTGTTATTTTTGAAAAGTGTGTATTGTATATACTTTCATTTTAATTTCTTTGTGTCTGTGGCCCTATTTTGTGTTTCTGTAGTTACACCTTTCTGGGGCACCCTCATTCCTTTCTTTGGCCAATTGTATTGCTTCAAATATTCTCTGCAGTGCTGGTTTGGGTGACATGAATTTCCTTCAGCCTATTTGTGTCATGGAAAAATTTCTCTTCCCCTTCAACCTTGATAGATAGTTTTGCAGTATAAAGTATTCAGGGTTGGCACCCATGGTTGTTTAGAATTGGGAATACTTTGGTCCAGGTTCTTCTGCCTTTCATCATTTGCATTGAAAAAGTTGTAATTCAGACACCAGCTGCTCAGGCACTAAGGTCAACAATCAGTAAGTTGGACCTCATTAAATCACAGTTTCTGTACAGCAAAGGAAACAATTAGGAAAGGAAGAGGAAACCCACTGAGTGGGAGAAAATCTTCACCAGCTACTCATTCAACGGAGGATTAATATCCAGAATATACAAAGAACTCAAAAAAGAAAGAAAGAAGAAAATAAATGTCTCAATAAAACCATGAATGATAGACCTAAACAGAGACTTCTCAAATGAAGAAATAAAAATAACTAAGAAGCATCTTAAAAAGTGCTCAATATCCTTAGTAATTAGAGAAATGCAGATAAAGGCCACTTTAAGATTCCATCTTACCCCAATCAAATTGGTGAAGATAAAGAGAATAAAACACTCCAAATGCCAGAGAGGATGTGAAGAAAGGGGAACACTCATTCACTGCTGGTGAGAATGGAAATTCATGTAACCACTATGGAAAGCAGTGTAGGGAACCCTCAAAAAACTAAAAGTGAACCCACCATATAATCCAGTGATATCACTCCTTAGCATAACTAAAGAACTCATCATACTGTAGAAATACCTGTACATCCATGCTTGTTGCTGCTTTCTTCACAATAGCTAAGAACTGGAAATAACCTAAATGTCCCTGAACTGACAAATGGATAATGAAACTGTGGTACAACTACTCACTGGAGTTCTACTCAGCAGTAAGGAAAGATGAAATGATGAAATTTGCAGGTAAATGGATGGGGCTAGAGAGTGTTATACTAAGTGAAGTAACACAAACACTGAAAAGCAAGTGACACATGTGTCCCTCCTTTGTGGACTGTAGCACCAATCCCTTGTATGTGAGTATATAAATTCTGATGTAATACCAGGAGCCAGGAAAAGGGAAAGGATACATGGAGGTAAAGGACAAGAAACAACCCGAAAGGGGGACAGTAGGGAACACATGTTACTTGAGGGAGGTGGATAACGAGGGAGTAATTGGCAGGGAGGAGGGAGGGAGGGGTATGTAAGGGACCATGGTGTGGGGGAGGGAAGGAAGTCAAGGGAGGAAAGATGGCAAGAGTCAGGAGGTATTTAGGGGAGGGTGGAGATAATGGGGGCACTGTAACTAGGGAGGTAGGGAGGAGGGAAGCAGAACAGGAGAAAAAATAGTGGACATGAGTGAATCTCAGGGGCTAGGAAACCGAGAGGGAAAATTGATGCCCAAGAAACCCTAAGAGAAATGCCCATAGAGGGCCTGAACTCCAATGAATATGTATACCTGGGAGCTGCTTGGAAGGGAACACAATGCCAGAAAGAAGAAACCTCCCTTAGAGTGACAAGCATGCCGTACAGCACTCATCAAACAAGCATCTTTTTGCAACAGATGGAGTTTACTGCAGAGTTGCACATCTGGTGAGGCACAGAGAACATATGCCTGGGAGATGCCAAGTACGAGGTGACACATCGGCAGTTGAATCTCTACAACTAAAGCTCATGGAGCATAGCAAAATAAGGGAGAGAGAGAGAGCTAATGTACCCCTCCACTCTCACCAGGGAGGCTTCCATGTACATCAGAGTGCAATGCACACAGAAGACCAAAACTGGCCAAGTTTTAGAGAATGAAAGACTGTAGAATGTAGCATGGGACTCCTATATGGTACCTCATTGACCCATGGCTCAGGGACCAATGCGGAAGAGGAGGCAGAAAGATTGTAAGAGCCAGGGCTGTTTCATGAACACAGGGAGGTAGAAGTGTCCATGCCGCTGGAGGCTTGCTCATGGGAGCCTGTGGCAACGGTGGTGTCAAGCATTGGACCCATGTCAGCTCAATTAAACAAGGCCCAAGGGGGAGGTGAGAAATAGGTGGTGGGCCAACACTACATTGAGAACTATTTGAGACTGATTGCTGCTGGGTGAGGGAGAGTATGACTTGCATACAACCACCTGATGGGCTGACTAGACTCCAGTGGATGCATTTACACGGAAGGACATTTGGACACACACACCTGAACAATAGGACTCAGCATGTATGGCAGAGTGCATAGGGTTCAGTGGGGGATGGGGGAGGTATGGATGGGGGAGGGGTCTGGATTTGAGTGGGAAATGTATGGAAATTTCAAAAGCTCAATTAGGGAAAAAAAAAGAAAATCATCAAGCATGAGAATTTAGGATATTTCTGGGCCACAGAATTATTGGCTTGGTCTACACAAAGGGAAGCAACTCAATGACACAGTACTCAGAATACCAGATGATTGACAATGGGGTCATAGAGGGGTCCAGTTATTGTTGAGGGCTAAATTTACAATGTGGCATGAAGATGACTGGTTAAAGACTGGAATATTAAATCAAAGAGGTTAAAGGAATGAGAGACTAGGATGTTGGAAAGCTGCACTATTTAAGACTGCTCCTGAAAATTGCAGGCTGAGCAGGCAGGGAACATGGAAAGAAGCGACCATCTCACGCAGACGCAGAGCATTCGGAGCACTGGGGTTCCCAACCGGCCTCTGCTGTTGGCAGTGTTTTCATGTTCATTTCTTTAACTGAAATGTATAATCAGCCACAGGACAGGTGGACTCTTACTGGAGCCCGAACTATGTAGAAATTAACCAGAATTGTTCCAGGATTACATATCTGAAAAATTAAGTCACTTTTTAATAGGATCTGGGCTGCTGCGATCTCATTAGACATAATCCAATAACATTCTAGAATACGCTTTAAAAAATAAATTGCATTTTAAATGCTACCATCTCTAAGTTTAAAACATTGAGATCAAAAAGAGAAAAAATGTTTATTTTCAGATCAAATACCTGCTGCTTCCAATTTAAATACTGGGTAAACTACAGGACGTCAACAGTGGAGTGAAACGTGCTGTGTTGTAGCCTCACTAATTAACAACAGTGGGTTCTACACAACCTCATTCAGCCTCTCCTTTTCCTCATTGAGCTGACCAGGGAAGACCTTCCAGGCAAAATGTGTGAGCTGTTAAAGAAAACCTCAAACAACAGATAAGCACAGAAGTCTTTGAAGAAACTGTGAACACCCTCTGGGGAGAAAATTAGACTTGTGAACTTTAAAAAAAAGTGGTACACAAACATTTTAACACAAAACTGAAGACAGGGGTCAACAGGGATGTTTCCAACTGCAGATTGCCTGTTGAGGCAGAAATTAGTTTTGAACATCAAAAATAAATGAACAAAGGGAGCAGAAAACAACATTAAATTAGGGTCCTTTGCTCAAGAAAATATTTCCCCTACCCTCCTAATACACAAGCACACTAATCAAGTTTTATTATTGGAAAAGAAAATCTCTTTGCAAATCAGAAAACCAAACTCTATTAAACCAGTTAAAAATAATGAAGAGTTGTCTCTCTAAAGATCTTTCTATCTGTGCTGGCTTATAGTGAGCAACTAGTTTTTGCTAACATTGTTTTTAAGTAGAAAAGCTTTTTCTTTTGTTTGTAATTTATTATCAAATACTATGAATTCATCATCTTCTCATTTAATTTTCAGCTTTTAACATAAAGGTAAACAGCTCATGCCAATGTTTACTAAAGATAAAGAGCTTCAGGTTTAGATGTGTGGCAGTATGAGACCACCACCGAATGTGTAAACAAGGGCTGTCTTTTCAGGCAGGGCCTCCTCTAAATACTGGGCAAATCTCTCTTCTGATTGCTGTCCAGGTATCACGGAAATCCGTTCTGCCTAGATTGTATTGATAAATTCAGCTGTTCTTCTTTAGGGACCTAATGTTAGTTTGCTGGGGATTGCCTAAGAAGGTATCACAGAATAAGTGCTTAAACAACAGAAATGAATGTATTGTCTTACAGTTCTGGGTGCTGGAAGTCTGAGACCCACATGTCTGCAACATTGGTTCCCTCTGTGGACTGTGAGAGGATGAAAGGCGGCTGTCTCCCTTCTGGAGTCTCAGATTGTTTAGTAGGGAAGAGTACTTTATTTAAGTGCTTCTTTTTTGTTCAGTTGACAATTATGAAGGGGGTAGAGGAATAATCAGGTGGGTTAGTTAGAAGTGAGGTTCACTTTGATGATTTCTGTGTGTGTGAGGGGATAGTGAGTTTTACTATTCATACAATAGTATGTCTAAAATTGACTGAGTCTGTTATCAATTCAAATTAGGAGCATCTGGATAACTTCAGAAAAGGAAAGTCTATGCTTTCCATTATTTGGTGGAAAAATGCTTACTGTCAACATATATCAAGTAATGAATGCAAGGACAGAAGAAAAATGTAGGTAGTAATAAAAGACACACATACACACACATATGTGTATATATATTATATAAAATGCCTGATGACTCCATGTGTCAATTTTTATTTTTATATATTTCTGTGGGACAAATCTTTCCAGTTTCACTATGTCCTTTAATCTGGGTGTCTATTCAGAGCACAAGATTTCAATTAAGACTTTCAATATTCTGATAGCAAAAATCACTTACAGATTTACAATAATATTGCAAAGAATCTAAAGCATGCCATTTCACAATTAATATAAATTTATTTAAAAAACTGGGCAGTAATAGTAGAATCAGCAGCATCCATATCTTTGGAATATACTAATTGTTTTCCCAGATATTATTTTTTGTCATGGAGATATTTTAAGAAAATGAAGCTGGATGCAGTTGTAGGAAATGATAATACCAAACTGTGATATAAAGTCAAAATCTTTTATCTGCTTTTATTGTATTTCCCTTGCTACTATCTAATTTAATCCTGGGACTTACTTTAAAATGAGGAAGTATTTGAAATATACAGAAATTTCATTTACATGCTTATACCATAGAAAAAGTGTTACTCTTGGCCTTGTGCAGAGAAACCTCTCTTTACAGTGAATGATGATAAATGCAAAGACTCAGGAATGCTCAAGGTGCTGAGAATGAGTGACCACTGAGGGCTCATCCCTAAACAAGACATTTATACCACCCCATGTAAGGCTCAGGAAATGCTGAAGAGCTGAAGACAGGTCAGAAAGAGTGTCAGCTTCTGAAGACAGGGAGAAGGGCTGTGAACCTTCTGGGCAAGACAGAGCAAATACAGTCAGGACCTCAAACTCACAGAAGCTGCAGTTGCCTGCAATGGGTCTGCCCATGGGTGGCTCTGTCAGTAATCATCCATGGGTGGAGGAGAGGTCCATGAGACGCTACTCCTGCTTGATGAACTATTGCCCACTGATGGACTCTGGGGGAGGAGGAATCATTGCCTTCAGTCACGTATGCACTGGTGAGCCCAGCAGGCTCCAGTGGATAGTTCCAGACACGTGGTTGCGTAGGGCCCTGGTTAAAATCAGTGGGTCCAAACAAAACAAAAAGACATGCATGTGGGAAGGAGCCTTGGTGGTGGGAGGGGAACTCACAGGAGCAGGAGGGAGGTAAGAGGGTAGGAGCGAGCATAATCCAAATGTGTCATATACACGTATGAAATGGTCAAACAACATATTCAATCAATTAAAAAGAATCATGTGTAAAGTTGCATGTGAGCCTAAAAGCTTTATGGTATATTGTCTTGCCCCACCCCAACATCATTTCAAAACTATGTACAAAGATCAAGATCAAGTAGACAATGGTGAACTTGAGCTCATGATTGTACCTGGAGCACACACTGGAGATTACGATGCTGTGCATTATCTCTCCTTCTTGAATGTTATACTAAATTGACTGTGGATTTTCACATACATGAGCTATGTTCATTTTCCTCCTGGAAAAGCCTTTCCCACTGTGGTTCTCTCGTTCCTCTTTTTTTTCCAATGACCAATGCCCCAAGCTTATTTTTGATTTTATGTTGCCTTCTCTGCCATATTTCAAAAAGTTTCTTTTTCCTTCTGAAATACTGCAGGGTAGATTCAAACATGTCCCAAGCAGGCACTGAAATTTTAATGCATTTTTATGGCAACTCCTCTCAGTCCCTACAGTACAGCATTTATTTGTCCAGAAGGACATTAGTGGAATACCCTTCTACTTTTAACCCAGAAGAAAAATTATTCTTACAGTTAAAGTAGGTAGAATCGTTTGTATTTTTAAATATAATTAATTAGTCTGTCAGTGACATATAAATACTATGAAATGAAAGTTTCACATCTGAATCTCAACTAGGAATATACATCATAGTAGCTAGTCTGACAACATGATGTCCAAAGGCTATTAACGTATTTTCAAGTTCAAAACATTATTACTGCTTTTGATAATGTCGTCTTGAAACAGACAGTAAAAAACACATTCTTAAAGTGTTTAGAATTCTAATTCTACTACTATGTAGAAGGACACACAACAATAAATATATGTTGAATCAATATATTTTGATCTTTTTGCCTTAAATTAGATATAGTTGCAGTGAAGTTCTAGCCCCGTGTTTTCGAGACATAGACTGGATATACTTACTTCCCAAAATATCCAAAGCAAGAGAGAGAAGCCCGTGACTGAAATCTCGACTTCAACGCAGTAGAGGCTTCTATGAGTAAATTAGACACTTATTTAATAGTGTGACTTGCACAGTACACGATTTCAGCTGTTGCAGCACATGTATTGACTGATGACTCACCTGATGAAGGATGTAACTCTTCTTGTCATTTCTTATTTACAGCAAATCACTCTTGTGATTGGTGCATCACTCCTGTTTGCTGCCTTTCAATGTAAATTCCAGACACTTGATATTTAAAATTCTAAATTGAAATACAGAGGATATTTCCTAGAGTTAACTCATTTATTAGAACTATAGCAATTGTTTTAATTTGGAGAACTTCATTTTACTTAACTGAATATCCCATCTATTTTCATTCTGTGGATTAAGCATAAGAAACTACTGTCCATCGGCAAAATGTCACTGCAACTATTTATGTGTGGCCCTCAGAAGTAGAACTGTCTTTTGAATAAGAAAAAAGAAATTGAAGGTTATGACAAGTGATAATGATGTAAAATTTACACTAAGATGCTCAAAATTAATATTTGTGGAAATTGTGGGTACCTTCATTTATTTATCTATTTTATACAGACGATTTATACTACAGAAGCAAAGTACTCATGACAGATCATATAACCTAAAAATCTTCAGTTCTTCTTCCAGAGTCCTTTATAGAAAGTTTTCCAAATGCAAGTAAAGATCATTTATTCCTATTTCCACTTTGGCAATATTGTATATTCATCCATTATTATTATTTAGCATTCTTGAGACTTGTCTCTGCAGCCCAAACTGGCCAGGAACTTTCTTTGTAGTCTATGTTGGCCTGCAGCATCTCTCAGTCTCTTGAGTCCTGGGATAACAGGTGTGGGCCACCATTTTTGGCAACATCGCATGTTATGGACATTGTCTTTAATAGTTGTGTGTTTTCAAACTGAAGCACTTGGGGAACAGTTCTATACGATAAGCAGAAGATTAGCTACACTACTTCAGTTTTGACTCCTGCTTTTTACTATATAAAATTCTAAGTAATCATTTTCCTCAGATTATACCATAATTTATTTGGGGGTCCATTTCTATACTATAAAATATAGAGATCTATTTCTAACCTGTTGATTTTTGTCCCACAGTAGTAGCAACAATTTAAAGGTAAGATGGTAGTTAAAGGACTTGCCTTGCAAGCAGAGAGAACTGAGTTTTGTCTCCACATTACACAAAATAAAAGCCAGAGTGGCAACAAATATTTGCAATCCCAGTACTGGGAAGATAAGGATGGAAGGATCCCTGAAACTCACTGCTCACTAGCCAGCCACCCTAGCCTAGTCACCAAGTCTGTGGCCAGGAAGACTCTGTCTCAAAATGAAAGTGAATGGCACCTGAGGAGCATCATCCAAGTTTAAGCTCTGCTCTGACTTTCAAATACATGGGTCTGTGTATACCCCAAATCCTTCCAAACACACACACACACACACAGTTTAAATATAATCAATCTAAATGTAAAATTACATGTAAATATTACATATAAATAAAGACATACCATGAAAATAGTCATAACAAATTGAGTTATTAGTTTCATGAACCAAATTTATAACTGAATAATTTTCAGTGGATTTGATGAATGAATTGTGTTCTTCAAAGATGAACATATGCCTGTTTTTGCAAAAGTAAATGCTGAAAGATGAAAATTCTTCAGCTTACTCCAGTGATACCAGCATACTAATTTGTTTTTCATGGCACTGTTCACAATAGGCCAGTTCAAAATTAGCCTGATAAGTCCATCAACAGATGAATTGGGCAAAGAAAATGCCCAATAGGATTTTAGTTAATTAGAGAAAAATGAAATTCTGTCACTTGGAGGAGCATTACTAGAACTGGAGATCACCATGCCAAGAGAAGCTAGTCAGACTCAGAAATACAGGTATTATTTCTTCTATTCTCTGACGTGTGGTATATAAGGGAAAAGCAAAAGTTTGGAAGTGAAAGATGACTATTAGATATGCAGAAGGGAAAAGAGAGGAGAATAAATAAAAGGGTAATCAAAGCCAGGCAGACATGATATTGCGTACATATAATTCCAGCATTCATGAGGTTGGGGCAGGAAGATATTTAATTTACTAGTCAGTAGTGAAGTATAGTATCAGTCATAATAAAAAATAGCTATGCAAATATATTTGTGACTATTTAAGGAGAAAAAGTTCTCAAAATGATACTGTTGGCAAGTTTTACGGATTCCTATTAGGAGAAAAAAAATTGACACAAATAAAGTCTGAATATAAGCATATAATACACTCACAATGTTAGTAAAATTTAACTTATTTAAGTGCTTTGACCTTTCTGATAATATCATTAACTACTATTAAGAATCAAGGTAAGCCACCATCATATGACATAGTATAATGTTAGAACATGTGAAGTGAAGGGGAAGGATGTATATCAGCTTAAGATTAAGATAAAAAACATGAAGATTCTCAAATGCTTATAAAAATTTCTTGTTATAAAAATTTCTTGTTAATATATTTTATTTATTATTTTTATTTTATGTGTATAAGTGTATTCCTGCATGTGTGTAAATGCATCTGTGTGGTGTAATGCTCATGGAAGTCAGAAAGAGGTTTGGGTCCCCTGGAACTGGCATTAGGAATGGTTAATAGCTGCCATGTGGGTGCTGGGAATCGAACCTGGGTACTCTGCAAGAACAGACAGTGCTCATAACTATTGTACCATCTCTTTTTGTTGTTTTTGTTGTTGTTTGTTTTGTGACAGTGTCTCCCTAGTCACAGTCTGCCTGGAAATCACGATGTGAACCAGTGTGACTTTGATCTAGCAGAGATCCACCTGCCTCCTGCCCTCTGCCCCCCAGGGCTGGGATTAAAGCCGTAGGCCACCACACCTGGTGTAATAAAAAGTTCTTAAGTGTCTAACTTCACGTGCAATATTTTCTACAGAATCAAGGACAGTTTTCACTGCTTTAGATTTATTCTTTGTTGGAGATACAAATCCTCTGATTTTTTTCTAAATGATATAGAAAAGGAGCTTATGAGTCTCAAAGCCTAGGTCTATCAAAGAATAATTGCACTAGATTGCACTAGACAGAATTAAACAAGCAAAAAATATATTCAAGGCTGTTGAAATGAAAAGTGAGTTTGAACTCAACTCTCTAAACAAAAGGCAGAGGAATTTAAAGTGTTGTGATGAGCTACTGGAAAAGTATTGGAGGACTTTATACGGGACTTGAAGATTAGGTTCTAGTTAATAATTACAGATTATGGTAGTTAGGTTTTTAAACTTCTGCATACATTGAGAAATAGAGATACTGTCATTCTTTTTATAAATATATATTTTAGTGAATTTTTGTGCATTTCATAAAATATACCTTAATCATATCTAGACATCTTCTTTATCAGCACCTCCATAGCCCCCCATGGGATTTTGTGCATTCTGTGATATACGTTAAGGTCTAGTTGTCAAGTTTGTGTCCCCAGATGTCCCTTGGTGTGAGTTCATCCACTTGAGCCTGGTCAGCCTATCTAACATCACTCTCTTAAAGAAGACCAATACTTTCTTCACCCAATAGTGGTCGTTTGCCAATGGTTTCTCCACTAAGGTTAGGGCCCCCTGCCAATATCCCCAGTTCTATGCTGTTTTTTGTCTGATATGAGCTTGCATGAGTCTTATGCATATTTTCACCATTGCTGTAAGTTCATAAGAGCAAATCCCTAGAAGCCCTGTGGTCATCCATAACAGCTGGCTCTTACATTCTTCCACAATGGTCCCTGAGCCTTGGGTGGCTGTGACTTAATATAGGAATCCTATCCAGGGACATGCTCTCAGCAGTGTCTTATTCTCTCCATTTTGGCCAGTAGTAGCTTTCTGAGTTATTCACCGTCTGTTGAATGAGGAAACTTTACTGATGAGTGCTAGGACATGTATTCGTATTCTCTCTACCCTCTATTCCACTATGTTCTGTGAGCCTTAGAGGTAGAGGTTCCATTGTAAATGTATCACTTAGGACCGAATGTCTCAAAGACACTTATTCTCTGTGTTTGACCAGTAGTGTAATTCTGTAATTGTCTCCATCAGGTGCAAAAAGAAGTTCCTTTGATGATCAGTGACAGATTAACTTCTCTGTAAAGATAAGAATACGTATTTATCATACAATAGAAAATTACATTTGTCTAGGAAAAGGAGAGATGTAAGGTTTTCTCTAGGATTTATGACCTCACCTCGCCAGCCATATGTTTTGGGTTCTGTTTAGGGTACCAAACACATGTTCCCTTCCATTAAGCAGGCTTTAAGTCCAACTATATAGCTATTGATTAGCCTCAAGATAAAAGTGTAACTACTGTACCAACAGAGATAGTTTGTTCTGCTGGTCATTGTCATTATTAGGATTTAAAGTTGGGGTTTGACCATTGATTGCTTTTCTCCCATATCGACTTGCATAATATGCCCTGAAACTATGAGAGCTAGTCTTTGGATAGGAGACTTCCGGGTCAATTCCAACTCCATTGCTCCTAGTCCTATGTCTGAAGTTTGTCTGCCTTCAAGTTTTAGGAGGAATTCAAGGACTGTGGAAAGAACCTATGTTCTTGGGAGCCTCTTGGACCCTGAACAACAATCGAAGGGAAGTTTCTCCTGCCTGGCACTGTGTTTCTTGCTATATCCTTTTGAGCTGTATACATGCATTCATGTAAAGATATAGTATGTGTATTTTTCAGTAGCCTTTTGAACAAATAGATTTATTTATCTCTCTCTTTCCTTGTCTAACCCCCCCCAGGTAAAGTACCTCCATCTTACCCATTTCGCCCTTGATGATACCTGTCACCTATTAGTTCCCCTTTCTTGAATGCCTTCTGCCCTCTTACCTCCATGGTTCCTTGCATAACCTTCCCCTCCCCTTCCTAATTAAATACTCCCATTTTTCCCATTTCAAACTTGGTAACGCCTGTCTCCCAATATCCCTCCTCTTCAGTTTCTTCTTTCCCTTTATACATCGTTTATTTCAGTTTTTCTTTGTCCTTGGTGTCGCATCAGGATCTATATTCACATATAAGGAGTTTGTGCTAAGATCTACAAATGAGATAGAAAAACTGACCCTAGTTTTTCTGAGTGTGTGTTACTTAACTAAGCATAACAGATTGAAGTTCCACCCATTTCCCTGAAAATTTCATTTCATCTTTCTTTACTGCTGAGTGGAACTCAATTGTGTAAATGTAGCAAATTTTCAATATTCATTCATTAGTTGAGGGACATTTAGTTTGTGTCCATTGTAAAGAGCAGAATCAAATACGGACACACAAATATCTCTGCTGCAGGATGAATCATTTGGGATTATTCCAATGCACAGAATAACAGATCATATGGTAGATTTATTTTTAGTTTTAAAAGAGTCCTCTACACTGACTTTCAGAGTGGTTATATCAGTTTGCAATCCCATCATCAGTGAACGCTCATTCCCCTTTCCCCACAACCTCGTCAACATTTGCTGTCATTTATTCTCTTAGTGACTCTGACTGGTGTAGGATGAAATCTTAAAAATAGTTTTAATTTGTATTTCCCTAATTACTTAGGATGATGAACACTTTTTATTTTGAGTATTTTTGAGACAAGGGTCTCCCTGTAGCCCCAGCTGGCCTGGAACTCACTATGTAGACCTGGTTGACCTTGAACTCACAAAGATGCACCTGCCTGTGCCTCCCAGTGCTGGGATTAAAGGCGTGCGCCACTATGCCAGGCTGCAAACACTATTTAAAGTGTTTCTTAGCCATCTTTATTTTCCCTTTTGAGAACTCTCTGCTCAGATCCACAGCCCATCTTTTAATTGGGTCTTTTGTTTTCTTGATAATTCTTGAGTTCTTTTGAATATTCAGGATATATATCATCTGTCATATGTGTAGCTGGTAAAGATTTTATTCCACCCTGTGGACTTCCTCTTCACTCTCTTGGTTGTTTCCTTTGCTGTACAGAAGATTTTAGTTTAATGAGGTCCCACTTGTCAATTGCTGACTTTAATGCCTGAGCAGCTGATATCAGAGTTAGAAAGTCCTTTCCTGCACCTATATCTTGCAGGCTAGTGCCTATGTGTTCTTCTAACTATTTCAAAGTTTTAAGATTCACATTGATGTCTTTGATCCATTTTGAATTGGCTTTTGTTCATGGTGGTAGATAGGTGTCTAATTTCATTTTCTACATGTGGAGATCCAGTTTTGCTCATATCATTCGTTGAAGGTGCTGTTTATCCCACACTGTGTGTTCTCAGCACCTTATCCAAATATCGTGTGGCTGACACTGCATGCACTCATGTTTGGGACTTCAATTTTGTGTCATTGGTCTACATGTCTGTTTTTGTGCCAATACCATACTGTTTTTATGACTATAACTGTAAAATAGTTTGACATCTGGTAAGGTAATCCCACAAGCATTTCTGTTTGTGCTCAGGATTGATTTGTCTATTCGGGATTTTGATGTGTGTGTGATTCCGTGAGAATTTTAAGACTATTTTTTCTAATTCTATGAAGAAAGCCATGGGGGTTTTGGTTGGCATTGCACTGAATATATAAATTGCTTTTGGTATGTTGGCAGAATGTTATTTTCACAATATTAATTCCACCAATCCATGAGCATGGCGGGGTCTTTCCATCTTCTTGTGTCTTCCTCAATTTCTTTCTTCAAAGATTTAAAACTTTCATTGTAGAAATCTTTAATGTTTTTGGTTAGACTGATTCCTAGATGTGGTTTTTTTTTGAGGCTATTGTAAATGGGATTGTTTCCATGAACTCTTTCTCCAATTGCTTGTTATTGAATATAGAAATGCTGTTGATTTTTTAGATTGATTGTAAGCTGCCACTTTGCTGAAACTGTTGATCATTTCTAAAATTTTCTGGTGGAAATTTTGGGACCTCTTATGTATAATATCATGTCATCTGCACATAGGGATAATGTCACCTTTTCTTTTTCAATTAGTACCCTTTTGATTTCCTTCTCTTGTCTTATTACTCTAACAAGAGTTTCAAGCACTATACTGAAAAGGAGTGGGAATAGTGGAGAGCCTTGTCTGGTTCCTGAATTTAAAGGGAATACTTCCAGTTTTCTCCCTTTAGAATGATGATGGCTGTGGGCTTATCATATAAAGTTTTAATTATGTTAAGATATGTTCCCTCTAGTCTAATTCCCTCTGAGACTATTGTTGTTTTGGCATATGAATTTCTTTTCCTGGTTGTCTGTTTGCTATGAAATTCTAGCCTGCCTTTGTTTAGTTGAAGTTTGGCTCTGATAATGTTGTTG
The DNA here is from genome assembly GCF_000622305.1 of Nannospalax galili. Taxonomy (NCBI): domain Eukaryota; kingdom Metazoa; phylum Chordata; class Mammalia; order Rodentia; family Spalacidae; genus Nannospalax; species Nannospalax galili. The sequence continues at coordinate 1,411,895 of NW_008353027.1, forward strand.
ATGTTGCTTGGTTACTTTTTGATGAAGTATGAGTAGTTAGTTGATGTGTGCTTCATAGTCTCACTTTTGATTTTTTATGGGTGGGAGTGGATGGTTCCAAGCTGATTAACAAAGAGCTCTCCAGTAGGGCAAAGGGATCTAAACCCAATTCAAGAATAAGGGGATACAGTGGCTGGGTTATGACAGGCTAGTCAGGAGGTTACTGGCAGAAAGATCAGGAGTCCCACCTCCTGATGGAGTCCCCCTCTGGATGGAGTCCCCCTCCATCTCTGGAGGTCTCAGACATGAAGATAAATAGGGGCCCGAGGGCCAAGGTTTCAGTGGGGAGTACCATGGGGAGAGAGATTGTAGCTTGTCAGGGTGCAGAGGAATCAAGAGGCACTGTACTGTCTTTCACAGTGATTATATATTATGTGGAAGAATTATAGGATACTGATAAGGATGTACCTGCGTTGTAGAAGGAACACAGAATTTACAGTCACAAATTCTCTAAAATTAGATAAAGGTAAGTTAGTAATCCATAAATGAAAAGAAACCTGTCAGAAGGTTAGTGATACTGAGAGTAAAGTTAAGGTTGCCTTGGTTAGCTGCTTCATAGGACCTACCAACACATCAGTACTCATTCTGCCAATGTACTGCAGTGGATAAATTGTCCATGGAAGACAGAACAGCTTTGAGCTACAGTAATGTTTGCCAGCACCATACACTTATGCCAAACTCCTTCCTAAGGTTTCCCTAAATATGTTAGGAACCAAGATCAGGAGTCAAATTTACACAGTCTCTGTGCAAAACATCCAAAATAGTGGGCAAGGCATTCTTCAACATTTTGAGGCAGGAAATCAAGACTGTCTGACTTCAGTGCCAACCTTTGACAGCGAACATTAGAAAGCCAAGAGCAGGCATTCCAGTCCAAGCATTTCCTCTTTTATTATTTTTTGATAGCTATAGAGATGTTTCCCAGTTTCTTCACTTATCTGAATTTTGACCTCAAATGCATTTCCTGAATTTAATGAAATATGTTAATGAATGAAATGAAAAATTAATGAATAATTTTCTCTGTTTGAAACAATGTTACTAATAACTTGGTTGGGTTGTTCATCCATGGTCGCATTTAGTAAATGTGTGAGGATTAGTACCAAGTCAATAGTGCCTAAGTAATTGGCTGAAAAAAAATATCAGTGCAAAGACATCACAGTTAAATAGTTAACTATGCACTTCTTATTATGTGACTTATGGTTAGGAATTTTCATAGCAAACCTTGTTACTCGTCATGGTAGGAAGAGTTACTTCCTTTTGAGCTCATTTTTTTCAGCTCTAAAATAAGATTATTGGGGCTAGAGAGATGGCTCAGTGGTTAAGAGCACTTGCTGCTCTTGTAGAGTCCCTAGTCAAGTTCCCAGCACCCACATCAGGTGGCCCACAAACTGTCTCCAATTTCAGTCCCCTCTCCTGGCTTCCTCAGGCACTTGCTTACATACATGTGGTGTATATATATATATATATATGTGCACTCAGGTATACAAGGCACCTGGGTATGTGGTCTGTGTGTGTGTGTGTGTGTTTGTGTGTATGTATCTATATCTTGTATTTGCTATGTATGTGTATGCCTTGTTACTCGTCATGGTAGGAAGAGTTACTTCCTTTTGAGCTCATTTTTTTCAGCTCTAAAATAAGATTATTGGGGCTAGAGAGATGGCTCAGTGGTTAAGAGCACTTGCTGCTCTTGTAGAGTCCCTAGTCAAGTTCCCAGCACCCACATCAGGTGGCCCACAAACTGTCTCCAATTTCAGTCCCCTCTCCTAGCTTCTTCAGGCACTTGCTTACATACATGTGGTGTATATATATATGTGCACTCAGGTATACACATAATAGAATAAATAACTCTTTAAAAGAAAATAAGATTTTCATAATTCTTTTTAAAATTTTATTATTATTTTTGTTTTACATGTATCATGTATTGCCCACCTGTATGTAAGAGCACCCATGTCATGCGGTGCCCACAGAGGTCAGAAGACAGCATCAGATTCCCCCAGAACTGGAGTTACACACAGTTGTCAGCCAACATGCGAGTGCTGGGAATTGAACCCAGGTCCTTCACAAGAACAGGCAGTCCTTTTAACCGCTGAGCCATCTTTCCATCCCCAATTTTCATAATTCTTGTACAGCAAGGCTACTGGGACAATAATATGATGAAATACATAAACTAGTACATTGTAAGAAGACCTGATGAAAAGCTCTGCATAGAAAGAGCACCAGTTTGTTATTCTTCTGTGTTGCCCTCCTTCTGTGCCATCTGTTCCTCCTCCATGTTCTACCTTAGCAAAAGAAAATCCAGCATTTCACCTTAGCAATTAGTAGACTCGTACCAAATACTTAAAACAGTGTTGGGCCCACAGCAAAAGCTAAGTTGCCTGCGGATATTATTGCATTCATTCAGAATATGGGTACTTCTTTGTTGGATTTGGGCTTTATTGCTCAAAATTTTTGTTCTTTACTGTGAATTCTAAAAGCATTTCAGAGAGTTCTGAGTAAAACAAGTATAAAATATAGTAGATTTAAAGGTCACAGTAATTACATGAGATATAAGGCACTAAAGCGTCCAGAGGCCCTGGTCTTTGGAAGCCCATGTATTAAGAAGATAAATTGGCAAAACTCCAGAGTGCCATGGCCTTGACACATAAATATGAAGTTGCAGGCAATATTAAGGGAATAAATATCAGTAGCAAAGTGCAAAACACTTACTATGAAGCTTTGATAGAATATTAGTCTACATGGTCAATATTCTGTAAATTATTACAATAACATAAATGTTTGAAACTAGTAAAGAAAGAATGAAGAAAGTTTCATCAAAATAGTAGTATGCTTAGTGTGGGGAATGCACCAGAGAAAATATGGGTTCTAATTACAGCCCAGCCAATAGATGATTTGTTATGAATTCTTAGGCAACTTTCTTTCCTTGTGGCTTATTTCTGTATCAGACAATAAAATAAAAAACACCTGCCATATATACCCAAAGGAAACTTGTGAAGATCAAGTGAGACCATAAATTTGAAAATCCTGGTAATACAATATACAAACATATGCATTATACTAATATAATTACTAGCATAATTACAAGACTGCATTTCAAAAATGTTAGAAATTAGTCACAGAATCTTAAATGTCTACAACTTTACGGCAAACAGATGGCTAAGAATATCTGCAAGTTGCCAAGTAAAGCATGGTGTGTTTACTTTTAGGCATTCCGAAGCATAATACCAAAAGCAAATTGCATAAATAAAATAGGTGTGCAAGTAGTGAACTGGTACAAACAGGCTTATCAGGAAAAGAGTGAGAATAAATGAAGTTCAGCAGAAATATCTTCATCAAATTCATGCAGGGATATATCAAATTTTAAATATTGAAGAGGAAGCATTTATCATAGGGTTAAAAAAATGGGGATCCACTGCTTGATATTATCGATGCAATTAACCCTAACCATTCTTCCTTATAAATACCCATCCTTAAACGTTTCTGTGTTTTCCTTTCTCTTTGCTGTAACGCCCTTCCACTTTTAGATGATGAGGGATTTCATAAATGCATCTCACATGTAAAGATTGGCTGTTTTGAAGTATAAATTAATTGCAACTGGCTTTGCGGATAATTTCCATTCTGCCAGATCCCATTTGCTCAGCTGCATGGTATTTATGTTCTATAAGCTTGATAAACAGAATAATTTTTATGATGCTGACTGGTTATAATCTTTTTATGTGTCTAGAATTAGTGACAGCTTTTATGGTAATAAATTTCTAAAATCATTAAAATTACTAAAATTTAAAAACTTTATGAAATTAGCTGAAAAATTATTACTTTGATAATAAAAAATCAGTCAATTTTGGCACATATTAATTGTGGCATAATTAATTCTCCAGTGAAGAAGGGGTGTTTGCATGATTGTCAGAAATGATTTTTGTAAACTTATATTGTTAGTTTTAAAATCAGAAGTTTTATAAAGATGCATTGACAAATTGTGTTGGAAGAATACAGGACCACAAAAAGGTAATAGAACACATTTCTTAATACAAAGGAGGCTAAAAAGACCCTATTAGAAAATTCTGCTAAACTTTTTCACTTCCTAGAACAGAATGAGCAAATATAGCTTCCGCACTACATGGAAGGACCTGGCTAAGCCTGGCATCACAGATGAAACCTTTTAGTCTATGGTTGAATAAATAAAGCTGTTGGTGCAGGAGGTGTGGGAAACAGCTCAGTTGGTAGACTGTTTAGGAAGCCCTGTGTTTGATCACCAGCACTGCCCATAGGCATGGTGCTGTATGTCTATAATTACAACAGTACGGTAGTAGAAGCATGAGGATGTGCAATTCAAGATCATCTTCAGCTGCATAGTAAGGTCCAGGTTCCAGAGGGGGGCGGGGAAGAGAAACAGAGATATACAGAGATAGAAAATGCAAACTAGGTCAGAATTTTTGTGGGCGATGGTGGTAGGTACACGCATGCATGACAGGGAGTGTATTCAAATACAAACAGTAAGTTTAACACATCATCCCTTCCACCTGCTTCTAAACCAACCTTTCCCTGGAACTGCTTTCTTGCTCAGAAAATATAAATAGAAGTAACAATTATTGTGTAAAATTTGGGTAAGATTTTATTCACTTATTTTTTTCCCATACAGAAAAGCTTCCGAATAGAAGTATGTGCAGGAGAGAAATACATGTGGTTAATGAAGGAACAAAGAATCCAAGAGCGCAGATTAAGGTTGTAACCTAGACATGATGTAGACAATGACCTTTAAAGAGATGCTAAAGGTGCATCACTGAGTGGACACTGAGTGCTTGCTCTATACCTGTGCTTTGAAAAGTGTTCTAGTCTTCCATGCAAATACTGAATATATCACACAGTTTATTAGTCTACTAAATTCTAAAAATAACCTATAATTTATGAAAATCCATGAAAACATTTTTTGTTTGGTGCATCGACAATAGTAAAATGGACATAACTATCATTTTACTTTTATGGATATTATTTTTCAGTTTACAATGACACAGGTAAGTTTAACTTTTAGAAGAATAACTAGTAAATAAATGTGCATTGCTTATTATTTTCTTTGTGTAAGCCAGGAACTTAGTTATAACTCTACAGCAAGGTGTATTAGGTCTCTGAGGCCACATGGGACTGAATATTCATCCTTCCACTCTAATGGACTTCTAGTGGCCTCCCTGAGCACCTCACTATAGACAAAGTGAATTAGGCACCAGGGACAACCCAGCTCATTAGGACCCAATGTTCTGTACTCAGAATTAAATTAAAGAGTCTCAGCTCATCAAACTCAAGAGCTCATCCTCACAGACACTGATGCACAAGGGCCCTTGTTTCAACACAGAAGATGACTCTATGTTTCGGGTGCTGGGTGTTCACAGGATAACCTCCTTCTTTGATTTTTCCAGGCAATTCACAAGGTCATCGGTGTTCTCCAAAGGTTATTTTCCAGAGTTATATACAGGTGTCCTGGGATTGGACTGCTCAATACATGTCAGCATGTTTCTTGCTACAATTCATCCAAATGCTTCTCCTAGTGTAGGTTTGTGCTGGGACTGTAAAACAAGGAGGGCAGTGCAGGGAACCAGACGCGGTAGAAGTGAATCAGAGCATAGAGAGCTTAAACTAGAGCTTGCTCATTGTTACATTGAGTTCCTGAAATAAATTCATGCCATTAAAATTCTGGAAAATGGGAAGTCCTATTTATTTTTGCAACTATTAACAAAATGATCATTTTTATACAAGTTTTCTTAATTTTTTGCAAATTTTGTACAATATTCTTTCATCACATTTAGATGCATCCCATATTTGCCAACCCCTTTTATAACTCCTCACCAATACAAAGTTTCTGTACTCTAATTAGATAGATAAATGATAGATGATAGATACATAAATAGATGATAGATGATAAATATGATAGATGATTGGTAGATGATAGATGATGATGATAAAGATAGGTAGATGATAGATATAGATAGATAGATGATAGATAGATAGATAGATAGATAGATGATAGAGAGATAGATAAATAGGGAGATAGAGAGATATGCTTTTTAAAAATATGGGCCCACTTCTATTTATAAGAAGAACTAGATTAAGGCCCATAGAGTCATGTTTCTGTTCCAAATGTCCATCAGTGTGGGTTCATCCACTGAAGTCAGGTCAACCTACTAAGAGTGTGTAATTTAACATGACTGAACTGAATCTCGTCCTTTCCTGTAATTGTGTGTTACTCATAGTTTTTCAGTTTGGGTTGGAGCTTCTTATCCCCTTACCCACATCTATGTGGCAATTTTGTCTGACTTGAGTTTATGTGAGACTTGTTGATACTGACACCCTTGCAGTGAAATCACGTGAGTAACTTCCTAGCTGTCTGGAAAACTTTGCTTCCTCATGGTACTCCACCTACTCTTACAATCTCTCTTTCCCCTTTTCCTTAATAAGAAACCTTGAGAGGCATAAATTGATATAAGTCTCCTGTTCAGGGAAAGCAATCTTGCAGCCTCTTATTATCTCCACATTGGCCAGTTGTAGTTCTCTGTGTTAATAACTAGATAGAATGATGATAGATAGATAGATAGATAGATAGATAGATAGATTAGTATTTAGCACATTCAGCAATCCTGCCCCAGAGTGAAGACCATCAAAGCTATTGAATTCATGTACTATACAGCCTACAGTCCAAAGGAATATAATCTGAAGGATTCCACAAGGCTGTAGGTTGTTTCACAGTTTCTGAAACCTCTTTGAATTGCCACAAAAAATGGAAAATTTTGGTGGTGATGCATCCACAGACCAGTTTTGCATTCAAAGACATGACCCCAGAATTTTCTTCTAAGATAGATAGATAGATAGATAGATGATAGATGATAAATTATAGATGAATATATAGGGGTATTTCTCTATTGAGAGTTGGAAAATGCGTTAATCTATGAGTATAGAAATAAGTCATTAAAAATCAGCTTAGAACCATATCTACTCAGCAGAATAGTTGTAGTAGGCTTTTTCCATGGTCTGTGATCTGTCTAACCTCAGGTTTCTAGGCCTGATATCAATGTCAAGTATGGACTCCTTCCCATGAGGCAGACTTTAATCCAATTAGATAGTAGGTGATTAGTCCTATACTGTTCATGACACTATGGCACCAATGGGCATATTTTGCCAGGTCAGTTGTTGTTGTAGCTCACTGGATTCTCAGCTAGGAAATATTCACATTAAATTTTCTCTTCAGTTAGCTTGCATATTACGATCCTGCATTATGATAACTAGTCAGTAGAGGTGAAGCTTTAAGTCAGCACCAGCTTGATTTCTCATTGTTTATTCTACAGATAATCTAGGGTCTTACCATAAAAACAAACAAGCCAAACAAAGATTGAGACAAAAAGATTAAAAAGATGAAAAGGGCATTGAAAGATGAAGAGCAAATGGCTGAGGAACGTTTTTGAAATGTTCAGCATCTTTATTCATCAGGGAAATGCAAATGAAAACCACTTTGATATTTCATCTTGCCTCAGTCAGAATTGCTAAGATTCCAAAACCAAACAACAAATACTGGTGATGCTGGAAGGAGGAACTCTTATCCACTGCTGGTGGGAGTACAAACTGGTACAACCACTGTGGAAATAGGTGTGGAGAGTCCTCAAAAAGTTACCAATGGATCTACCACCTCATCCAGCCATACTACTTTTGGGCATATACCCAAAAGACTATACCTTACTATAGAAATACCTATTAATCCATGTTCATTGCTGCACATTTCATGATAGCCATAAATTGGAAACAATCTAGGCATCCATCAGCTGATAAATGGCTAATGAAGGTGTGGCACATATACAAAATGAAATATTACTCAGCTCTTAGAAAAATAAAATTACAAAATTTTCAAGTTAACGGGTAGAACTAGAAAGAATCATCCTGAGTGAGGTTCCCCGGACCCAGAAAGACGTATGTCACATGCTCTATTTCATAGCTCTGTGAAGCTTTGAAATCTTAGATATACATGTTTCAGTTTGAAAATCTAGAGAGGTCAAGTAATTAATAAGTAGTCATCGGGGGGCGAGGCGCTTCCTTGGAGGGGAGGCAGACTGCAATGATATGAAGAGGGAAAGAGAAGGGGTAGTAAAATAGAAAGGGTTAAAGAAGTTGGAGAACGGGAAGCTAGGACAGAGGAAGGATTAAGGGGAGAGATAACTAACACTAACGGCCTTTAGAGAGTCATATGGAACAGCACTAAGAAAGCTACTTAAAAATATGTATGTATATGTGTATACTTTAATCCTCTCTCATCTATCTATCTCTATATATTAAAAGGAGTTACCATATAACAGGATAGCTTTGCCTCCACTGGACACCATAGTACAGCAAAGTAAAAGCCCAATGCCATGAATGGATTCCCTTTTTTGGATGGATTTCCTGTTGACCATTTGTCCCATAGAGCCTCATACAATACTGACCATCGCTTTTATTCTTGGTTACCCACCCAAAATGGTAATATTTAAGGCCACTGAAAATCATCAACATACTTAAGTGGGAAAATGACTGGTTGGAGGTTTCAGATGAATGTTGAAAAGCTATCAGACCTCGTTACAAGAAAATTCAATAAATAAAAGATGCTTTTGTAAAAAAAAAAAAGACTTGAAATCAATGACTATCTTCATGGAGTGACTCATTTCCATTCTAAGTTAAATTTATTCATAATCGCCATATAAAAATCACAAATGCCACTGAGATATCATGTGAGGCTTTAGAACATGTGTACACTGAGATTTACTCTAATCAGGGTAAACATATTTATCTTCTCAAGTATTTATTTTTATTTTATTTTTATGAGATGTGATCTCATGAATTATAAGGCTCAGTTGTCCTTGAATTCATTATGTAGTGAAGACTATGGAACTCCTAATCCTCCTCTGCCTTATCCCAGAGGCTGCACCTAGGACTGCACCTAGCCATTTATCATTTGTAACAGCAAAAATATGCAAAATTCTTTTGTGTAGCTTTAAAAAATATCATTCTCTTCAATCATTCTCATTCCTAACTATAACTTGGTGCTAACAGATCAGCTTCTTTCATCTCCATTCGGTGTCAGCAACTTCTGCTAACTACCATTCTGCTGTCAAGTTCTATAATATCAACTTTTTGGTCCATGTGTGAAAGACAAATATCTCAGCTTGGAAAGCCCCAGGCTGAGTTGAGAAATTCTTCACCCAGAAACTGAGTTGCCTGTGGAAAGATCCACGAGCCGGGAGTGTTCTTACCCTCAAACCATAAAAACATAACTGCTGATATTTTCTACCATGGACTTTCCTCTTTAAAGACCTTTAAAAACCCAAACTAACTGTGCCTCAGCATGCAGTCTCCATTCCACAGAGAGACTGCTGCCCCTCCATCATTCCAATACAGAGCAACCCGTTTCTATCCAGGTCAGCGTCACTTCCCTTCATTTTCACGTTGCCTATGTCAATCCTGATCTAAAATTTGGTGCTGAATCCCAGACAGGGTTTGGGGGTCTTGAGTCCCTTCCCTTCCCTCTGAGTGACCTTTTTCTTTAACTCGTTACCCCTTCCTCTTTCTCTCTTTTTCCCTTTCCCACTGGGTTCCATCAAGAGTCTGATTGTCCTCCAAGCTCAGTTTTTTTGCAGCCTTTTTCTTTGTGAGTAGTACAAGTCCCATTCTGGGATTTTATTGGCAGTTCAACTAAAATCAGTTCCCAGTCTTTCCAGCTCCCTCTGACTTGCTCCCATCTCCTCCGACCTCCAGAACAGAGACCATTGCCCAAAGCTATGCGCCCAACATCAGCTCTCCCAGGTAAGATCAGAGTTCGGTATAGGGGCCCTTAGAGTAACACCTCTCCAATCTGGAGGTTTCTTTGGCTCTTTGCCTTCAGCTCTGCATCCAAGGCCACTGGAACTGGGGACACCTGTTCCAGTACTGGGCACTCAGTTCGTGGTTTCCTCCTGATAGTAGGTGATTGATGTCTTACTCTAAAGAGGTGAGTTCCACTCTTGGGTATAACACTCACACACATAAAATAAAGATAAATGAAATAAATCAAAAAACATTTTTGTATTTGGCTTTATATGGTATATTTACTGGTTTCTAAAACCTATTTTACATAATATTTATCTATTTTAAGGGGACCTTTTATGTGACACAAACTTATTTCTAAAGGTGACTTTTAAATTTTACATTAGTTTACAAAACATATTCATTCCAACAGGAAATCTTAAGGTTTTTCTTCCTACACAACAATAGAAGAGATCAGCTACGTAGTTACTATTATAAATAAACCTAGACTTATTTACAATTCATATTGATAAAAGTTGAGATGATTTTCTTACAACTAACTCTATACTTACATAATGCTCTGATATGCTTAGATCATTTAAATTTTCCTTTGTTTTACAAACTGGGTGGATACCTTGAAATGTAAACCTGCGATACTCAGAAATGTTTTATTGTTCTATGCTAGTCTCACTTCCCTGTAAATTTATTTCTCTGCAAATCTTACAGCTCTGTGATGCTTCTCCACTCACTGGCTTACTGTCAATAAATATGGAAAACTGAAAGAATACTAATGTGCATCATGTTACTGGACAGTCATATACTGTTTAAATTCACAGAGACACTGCCTCTGGAGCTGAAGTGGGCCCTCCCACTTCAGATTCAAGCCTACTTATCTCTAAGTGTCCTGAAGACCCCTCCCTGGATCTAGGTGGCCACCTGACTCTATGACAGGGGAAAGGACCACAAAACAGACAAAGTAAAGGTATTACCTCCTTGGAGGTGGCCACAGGACAGGTCATTTCCAACAGAGGTTACAATTATTTATCTGGTGGTATAAAAATGTCTGTAGTAAGAACAACTAATGGGATACTCTATCTTGTCACAAAAACAAAAAAATGAGTAGAAACTATTCTCAGTAATATTCAACAGTAGTCATATTAATGTGCTTGAGTCTTCCAACACAAAAGTATACGTGCCCCTTAGATTATAATAGAAAATTTAAATAGTAATCGTTTTACAAAGAAAAAAGTGTTTGGGGCAAAAAAATGAGATAACTTTCCTAAAAATATGCTGATGCTAGTACAATCTTTGCTATTTTAATAAATGAGATGCATGATATCAGGCACTTCTGGAAATATCATTGCAAGAGGCAACATTTTCCAAGGTACTCATAGACTACAGTTTCTGTGGTTGTCTGGCTTGTCTCAGCCTGGGTCTGACCTCAAAAGGACCTTTATGATATAAATGCCAATGAGGGCTTCAGGGGTCCTGGCTTGTGGGAGACAGGCTTGAGTCTAGGAGGAAAGTCTTATTGACAGCCATACAGCAAGCCTGAGGCAATGGCCCAACCGCTGGAGCCACAAGGAGTGCCTTGTGATATTTGCTCCCATTGGCAGATCATGAGACTGATGCCTAGAGCTCGCCACTCCCTAATCACCACCCTTGGAATCCAAAATTGCAACAATTAGATATTGCAACAGTCAGGGTCATGTGGTTTCCAAGAATCCAGGCTCTGTAATCTGAAACCCAGTATACTAATAAGGCATCCTACCTGCTATTCTGTGATATGAAGTTGTCTGTTATGCTAATAGATGCTGTCTGTTATGCTAATTAGGTATCCTACTTGCTGTACTGTGATAGGATGCTAAACCTGTTATGCTCATAAGGTATCCTACTTGCTGTGCTGTGACTGGACCACCACCCCTATATAAGCTTGTGCCTTCCTACAATAAAGCAGACCTGTGTCACTGAACCTGGTCTCCTGTGTCTGAATGTGGCTCCACTGACACAGTCTCCTCACCAACCCTGGGGTCCGGGACCTGGCAGAAGCAGCAATGACAGGAGGCAGCACAGGGCAAGCAAAAGAGCGGCCTCAGTACCAGGGTGAGCAGAAGAGCAACCTCAGCCCAGGGCAAGCAGAGGAGCAGCCTCTACACCCGTGAGAATGAAGGAGGGGTCGCTGCTGGTGGTGACCGCACCAGCTGCTGCTTCTGGATGTATCAGTGAGCATGCTTATTATTAAAAGACCTTGAGGTTCTTATCAAGTACATTTACTGATACATTTTCATCTACTAAGTGTTATAAACATCAATTTAAAATTGTTTTGTCCTGTGATTTCCAAACCTAAAGCACGGTTTTGGTGGACCACTCTTTAAACTATATAACGAAAACTGCTTTAATTGTCTTATATTATCTATGAGGTTTACCAGAAAACTCACAAAGCCTCGTGGTTCCACAATGTGAACAGAGATAATATTAAGTTTTCTATATATGGAAATTCAATTCAGAGTTCTGTTAATAAGGCAATGTTATACAATACTGTCTACTGATTAACTTCATAAGTTCAACTGTAAGTACTTATAAAAGATCATCATAATCGAGCTGGCTGACTAATGTATTTCTACATAAATAAAGGAGTAAACAGGGTCATTAGATTATCGCCTGAGTATCCAGGCACGCTTCCCAATCAACTGCATCCAAGTCTATTCTACTCATAATCTAGGAAAAGTCTGGGAACAAGGGGCTCGACAGGTTATGGAAAAATCAGCAGCCATACTGGATCCAATATAACTGCTCTCAGGTTACCCATATACTTGTTAGGAACCCCTCATCAATGCTATGTAAATAAGCTCAGTAAACTCATTGGTGAGCTTTAACACAATCAAACAGTTTTATATTAAAGCTTTAGAAAAGGAGGTAGACATTGATTTCTCAGTACTCTCAAACAGTAAATTGTTATAATAAATGACAATTTTTAAATATTGTTATGCCTCATGGCATTAACAAAAGAAATAAAAAGGTAAAAGAAAATGTTAAGAGGATATGACAATGAAGATATTTTAGTAAAGAAAGATTTATGTATTGAGATTAAGATAACTGAATGTTGCCAGAAAAGAAGGGCTAAGAAGACCATTTGAGCAAGTGATGAAGGTGTGAGCAGGTTTATTAAAAAGTATCTGACTAAATAAGTAAATGCCAAGTTAAAAGGGGCTTGAATGGTGACACACTCTTTCAGCCCCTGCAGATGGATCACGGCCTGGGATGGTCTTCACAGCAAATTTACAGTTGTGCAGTTCTGCTTATGGGAAAACAACTACGAAATATTAATTGACAGTATTTTTCCTTTAAGCTAGTGGTCTTAGCGAAGACTCCCAGTTACTGCGACCTTCTTTGTAGCTGGGACAAAAATGATTTGACTGCTCTTCTCTGTAGGAATAGCCTTCAACAAAGAGGAAGTCTAAGAAAGAAGTTGGATTACTAAAAGCAAGTGCCGTACCCTGTTAGCCAGGTACTGCAGAGGCACAAAATTGTTATATGGTTACAGCTGCAGTCAAAAAACTTTCCGTCTGTTCCTCTGGCCTGTACCACATACCCAGTGATACTCTCACATAGGAGAAATGCAGACAAGTATTGTAGCTACCTGTAGCTACTGGCAAATATCCTCTGTGTTTATCTCTGTTATACAAGCATTACCTTGGGTAATTTTTCTCTTCTGTTCAACAACAAAAGTACAAAATTTATAACAAAAGACTTTGTTTAAAGAGGGGTGAGTATTTTCCTCCCTATACCAGATGGGTACAGCCCCAAATGAAACAGTTTCAGTGAGCTTGGTCTGGATCCTAATTAACTGATTTCCTGTCTATAGGAATATGATATAATTTCCTCCCTTTTATAGAAAAGCTATAAATCAAGATATAGGAACTAGGGAAAAAAAGAACTACTTTTGTTTGCAATAGAACAGCCTTCATTTAAGACAGGCTTTAAAAAATATTTTAAATACCTTTCCTGGGCTATGCCTCCTTGACTTGTGGTGTTAGAGCTCTTCTTTTTCTGACTTGGGCCATAGAAGCTCAGTTCTTCATGGGAATCAACAATATTAAAGATTCCTCTCTTGTCACATTATCTTGGCAGGCTTTTATCTAAATCCACTGAAATAATCTTAGAATTTCTAAGTAATCTTAAATTTCATTCAACCATCTCCTTAAATTAGTTCCTATTAATAATTATAAAAACTTACTTAAGGAATAAAATATATATCCAGTAAAGGTTTATTCAAAAATGTTTGGGTTTTTGTTCAAGCTTGATCTACATGCTACGCAGTAATTAAAAGTACCATACTGACATTGCTAACCTTTTTGGATGTTTAATAACCATACTTGGAGACCTAAACTAAACTGATCAGCAACCCCATGGTTCTGACTATGGAACCCTACTAGATATACTCCAACAAGTGTCCAGTCTGCAAAGAGGAGAGTCAACACACAGAAAGACACTTCCTCAATGTTTCTAAGCAGAGTCATGATCAAGCAAGCCTCTTACTTATTATCATATAGATAAGGCTGGTAAAAAGAAAGACCCAAGGTGTCAGGAGCTCCTCCCAAAGCCCAAGTGACCCCTGAGGATGGAATCCTCAACTAACCTTGACAGTAAAAAAAAATCATCAATTTGTGTCAACTACATGATTTTAACATGCAACAGAAATAATATAAACAAAGATTAAAGAGTTCAAGATTACACTTCCCAGATATTATACTTCAGTTTGTATAAGATGTTATTAGACGATTATTCCTCACTAATGATTTTGCTATTAATAAAAAGTGCTGCTCAAATATAAAACTTTAAATCTTGGCCTACTTCAACACTACAGTGCCTACCTGCAACCAAGAAAAGTAAGCCCACTATTACGCTAAACCTATTCTTTCAGGGCCACATCCAGGCCGTTATTCAGTCCGTTGTGATTAAACATGTGAAGACCCTGTTTCTACTTCACAAAGTCAACCTTGCCTATGTACCTCTGGATCCTGAAGACAACTCCTGAGCTCCCATCCTTTACCCCTACTCAGCAGTAAGGAGGCAAAGATGGAGACCATCACGCCTTTTCTTTATTTGTCCTCTGTGTAGAGAATGAAAGATAAATGTCTCTTCTTAGAAAGCCCCAGACTGTGTTGAGAAATTTGTTACCCAGAAACTGCAATGTCTGTAGAAACATCTGCTAGGCCCTAGTGTTCTTACCGTAAAACTGAAAACAGAACTGCTGATAAGTTATTTTCTAGCCTGGTCTTTTCTCCTTAAAGTTGCTTTAAAACGCAAACCAACTGTACCTCAGCACACAGACTGTTCCCACTGACAGACTGTTCCACAGACTGCCCCTTCACTGTTCCACTAAAGAGCAGTCTGCTTCTGTTGCGATCTGTCTCATTTCTCTATCACTTTCACATCATTCTAGTCAATCCCAATGAAACAACATGTAAGGAAACTACGTGGGTCTGATCTTTTTGCACATGGCTTATTTTACATTGTGATTTCCAGTGCCATCCACGTTGTTGCTAATAAAAAAGTTGTTCATTTTTATTTCCAAATTGTATTTTGTTGTTTACATGAACAACATATTCTGTATCCAGTCATCGGCTAATAGACACTTAGGTTGTTTTTTTATTTCTTGGTTATGTGAATGGCACTGTAGCAAACATTGGAGTGTGGATTGACATATTGACTTCTTTTCTGTTGAATATATATCCAAGAGTGAGATGAGTGGCTCATGTGCTGGTTCTGTTCAGCTTTTGAGGAACTTCCATTCTGTTTTCACTAGTGCTATATTAATTCCATTCCATCAACAGTGCATAAAGATTTCCATGTCTCCATATCACCACATTATATTTCGTCTTTCTCATAATAGCCATCCCTCCTAGAGTGGCATGCGAGTGACTTTTTGAATGAGGAATTATTTTTATTTTCTTAGATTCTTACAAACTAACTAGAGCAGCTTGAAGACAGCTCCAGGTGTCTGGCCATTTTTTTAGCATGTAATCTGTTCTTTTAGAAGACACCTGTGACTTCCCTGTTTAAGCACCAAATACACTTAGGCTTTAACATCACTTTAAAAGTGTTACCAAGTCTTGTTTAAAGTTTCTATTATGTCAGTGCTTGCTTACCCACAAGAATTCTTTGTTAGTGTCTCATGTTCAGGAGGATGTATGTGAATAAGGATCATATGCTGTGTGCAGTGCAACCAGCCGAGCACATGAAAGCATGGCACTTTTTTGTCTCTATAGAAAATTTAGTGTCAAACAGTATTTTGGGGCATGTGTACTGTTATGTGATTGACTTGGATGCCTATTTCTTTCCATTCTCACCTTATATTATATAGCAATTTCATCCAGTTGAAACATTCTGTCCTGGAGAGAAGAGCCTGTACATTCTGAATTTCTGTGGAAGCTCATTAAGATTCAGAAAGTAAGTAACCCACAAATCTCAGAAGGACCTTGAAACTGACCAGTTGCCCAAGTTCCCTCCTCCCTAGGGTTATATAAGCAGTCAGGACTACTGAGAAGACTCAGACAAGCCTAGCTGCCTAGAATTGATTCTGTCTTGTCCATTTGCCTGAAAGTCATGCAGAAATCCCCTAGGGTTCCAGCTTTCATGAGCAGTCACCCATGCTGGGGAGGACTTTTAAAAGATGCAACTTTTGGATCATCCCAGCTCCTATAAGTAGCTTCTCATTCATACTCCTGTAATGAACCCCAATAAACCAATTTGTTCACCAAGTTGGACTTTGGTGGTGTGGTTACTTTAGTCTGTTGTCAATTCCCTATCTGGGATAAGCAGGCATTTGTTCATGCCTCCTTTGGAATAGTGTCACAGAACACACTGTAACTCATGCTTTGCCTTGTAGTGTATGCATATAAAGTAGAAGAAGCTAAAACCAAGACAATCTTATAGCAAACAAACAATTCCAAGAGCACCTTGAACTCATAATCTATAGTTAATGTGGACATAAAACATGTAGCACACTATCAGTTTTGCACAAAATCAACTTTAATATAAACTTCCGATTCAGAATTTAAGATTGGTGAAAATGACCTAGAAATGGTCTATAATCCTTATTTATCCTCCAGTTGTTTGTTCTGACAACATTTTCCTATATGTTTCTATTTCCTATTACAGAATATTGAGAAACCAAACTTGGGCCTTTTATTATTTGAGAAAATACTAAAATAATAAGTCAGTTCAAAAGTCTGAATGAACTCTACTTAACATATTTGTCTAATTATTTGCAAGAAAGAGAAGTAGCTTTTGTGGCTAGGGATGTAGCCTGATGCTTAAAGCACTTGGCTCAATCCCCAATGAGAGGGAGAGAGAGAGAATGAGAGAGACAGAGAGAAACAGAAAGAGAGAAACAGAAAGAGAAATAGATACAGAGAGAGACAGAGACACAGAGACAGAGACAGCAAAACAGAAACAGGAGAGAAGCTTTTATAATATTCCAAAATCTAGAAGCTGCTAATTATCCAAGCCAAAACATTGTTTCTCTTTCTACTATGGTAGCCTATGGCTTTCTTTGCCTTCCTGCTCTGTATCCTCTACATACAGCTGGTTGTCTTTGTGTCTGACTACATTGTTTCAATAGGGGGTACATCTGTATTAACATATGGAAGGAAGAAAAGACATTTTTAAATATGATTAATTTTGAAAATAATATGCAAAAAATACAATAATACCGTTGTAAGAAAATGTTGCCCACTACTATCGTTTAAGCCTGAACTATTTTATATCCAATGCTCACATGGGTGTAATTGGATTTTGGATCAGCAATCGTAGAAGTGAAGATCTATTTCTAATCTGTCCTTTGAAAATGTCATAAATGCATACAATGTCTCCTGATCATATCCACCCCACTCTACTGCTGCAGCTCTCCATAGGCCCTCTCAATACATCTCCCTCCCTTATTCACACCCTTTCTTTTTAAAAAATTTAATCCACTGAGTCTATTTAGTGTTGCCTATATGAGCATGAGTGTGGGACCAGCTGCTGAGACATGGGCTTCTTTCCAACTCATAACCAGACCCCCAGAGGAAACTGACTCTCCCCTAGTAGCCATAAATTGCCAAAAGCTCTTCAGCTGGATTGGGGCTTCAGATGCCCCTCCCCTTTTCATGCTGGAATTTTAAGTAGCTTGATTTTGTGCAGGTCTTCTACAGGTAAACACAGCTGCTGAGTTTGTGTAATAGCCATGGCAAGTCCAGAAGGCAGCATTTCATAGTACTTATCCCCATTCACCAGTTCTAACATACTTTCAAACCCCTCTTTCACATGTTTCCTGAACTTGAGGTATAAGAGCTTAATAAAGATGCCCTACTTATGGCTGAGTACTCATAACTAGTTGGTAAGATCCTATTGTTAAATACATCACACACTTTGGTTGAAGGACATAGAGAAATAAATCTTGAGCTTACCAGGAAAATTTCTCCCTTTGGTTAGTTCTCATAGTTCTAGAAGCTGCTATGCAAACTGCTGGCAGAAGAAAACATAAATGGTCTTACCAGTCCTGGCACTGCATGCTGCGATCCTGAACTTCCAGGCAAGATAGTGCCACTGGTGCAATAGTGGCATTGCTATTATTGGTGGCAGCAACCGGCTTTCAGATTGGATTTGAGGCTTGCCACACAAGGGGGAATTTATGACTAGTACTGTAAACCTGGTCAAAACTCCATGACTGTGGAAGTCATAGGCCCTTGGGGGACTCTACTATAGTTGTTTTGCTAAATGGCCATATTGTCAAAATGCCTTCTAAATGTTTAAGTTTATACACATAAATTTGTGCTGCTCAAAATTTTGATCAAATTAGCTTTTTGTAGTGGGCGAAGATTAACTCAGAGAGTTATAACCAGCCAAAGGGCTAAGAATAAGTAACTGGGCTTTATTAATTTTTTATGCTCAGGTTTGTTTCAGAATTGAGTTTCTGACTGATAAAATGTTGCTATGAAAGCAATGTAGTTCAATAACTTATATGCCATTTCTATAATTTTCAAAAGAAAAATGAAAGGAAATGTGGGAGCATTAAAATATTACAAAGTAAGGAAAAACAAATCATATAAACAGATCCTTAATATACTTTTGTGTAAAAGACATAAAACCAATTAGAAAAATCATCTGTAACCCCGGATTAAATAACATTTTATGAGTATGTAGAATGCTCCAAAGAGAACACTTAGGTGCTTTGAATAGGATACAAACATGAGTAAGATGTAATCTCTTATCTTAAGGCTCTCCTAAGAGGAAAAAGTAGGATGGACAGAATAATCATTTAATAATTATAATAGTAAACATATACATGAGAAAGGGTTTATGGACAGAGAAAAGTAGGTGGCACTGAGGGTGACTTTAAAGCTGTGTATTCAAAGGCAAGTAGATTTTTCTACATGTAGAAGAAAAAGTAAGAGTTCAGGTAGAAAGATTCATGTGTTTACATGATTAACAGTTTCCAAAAATAACAATATTTCTTAAAATTTGTGAGACATTTACTATGGCTTAACTTTAGGAATAATGGATGAGGATCAAAAGTAAATAGAAACCAAATCATAAAGGAATGTGAAGGACCACACCACAGGAGGAATGGTTATTCTTCCTTTGTCTAATGAAAGACAGGAATCTATCTAGTGAAGGTTTTAAAAACAGAAAGGCAAATTGGAAAAGCAAGATACAGGAAGAAAAAGTAGAATTGAAAATTTAGAAGAATTAGCCCTAGTAGATTAAGTCAATTTTATGCCAAAATCTCAGATATAAGAATAAAACTAAACTGTCGCTACCCAGTATCGCTCTGGGTTACAGCGATTATCAAGTCACCTTGATATTCTACATTGGCAATTGTTTTCCATAACCAGAAAATGAATGCAAGGCACAAGGACTCTGGGTGCAAATTCTGAGTTATCCTAACATCACTATGATCGTGTTAAAAATTTTCAACAGAATAGCAGCATGCATTGCCAGAAGAAAATTTGTTTAAACTTTTAACTGGGGGCAAGGAGGTATACATGGTACTGGAGAGAACTCTTTAGTCCATTTATCTTTCTATGACCATACCAAGCAGATCATTCCAATCAAAGGTTGTTCCCCACAAGCATGCTTTATATTAGCCATGGGAACGGAAGCTTAGATAGAATTCCAAGAAAATGACAGCTTTATTTTTTCATTTCTCCTTTATCGAACACAAAAAAGATATTGTAAGTAGTTGCTACCATCCAGGCTGTCACCTCATTTCTACTGCAAAAACAATATAGTTTTCAATATTGTCATCCTCAGAGTAAATAAAAATAGCACCTTATTTTGTTTGCTGAGTTTTACCCATTGCTTGTCAGTTTTGTAGCAAAAGAAAACTATCCCTTTTATTACATAAGATAATCAAGAGGGCTAAACAGACAGCACACTGTTTTCCACTGTGAGAACTAATCCAGAGAGAGTTATGAAGTAAATCCAATGGTTTACTATTGTGTAGTACACAACAATCTATGGGCTGTTTCTTTCTTTGTTTCTTCCCTCACAATATATCCCAACTGAAATGCGTTCTTTTCCAACACAGCTTTAAAATTGCATATTTGGATATTTCATGTGTGTTTTTTAAGCACATGGCAAATTCTCACTTGTACGGGGAAAATGAAGTTAAAATGGAACTAAACTTTACTCTTGAAAATAAAGACCTTTACTGTATTTTTTAAAATAAAGATAAATGCTATGGAAACATGGTAAGTTAATTAAGTCAATTTGATGTTCCACTTTTGAGCTTCCCCAGGAAGTATTTGAATGAAAGAAGATTTCAACCTTAAATTTTAATCATTATAAAATAAGTCATTTTCCTTATCACTTTCTAAGTGAGAGGAACATTTGCCCTTTATTGCTATTTGTAATTCTGAAAAGCAACAACTAAAGGAAAGAGAAAAAAAATATTTCTTTAATTCAGATTTCTTAACTTTACTCTGAAGAAATAATTAATAGCTACTTCTGCCAGTTTTATGAAGCACTGCATAAAAAATTTCTTTAAAAAGAGAAATCTCAGGGTCTGGAAGGGGAATGTGTCCAAAATGTGTGGCATTTGTCAACATTAGACACTTCCTTGAGCCATTGTTAATGTAGTTTTCTAGTCTACATGCTTTTACTCAATATTTACTATGTTACACATTCCTAAGTCTTGAGTCTTCAAATAAACAGTGCTGAGCACAGCTTTTCTTGAGCAGTTTTGTTTTGTTTTTTTTTTTTTCAAATCATTGGAAAATTTCTAGCACTTTACATAGTGGAATGAAAAGTATGAAAAAAAAAAAAAAAGTTAAGTCCCTATGCCACGACAGCATGCTTCAGTTGAGTGCTCCTCCTTGGTCGTTCTGGAGCTTGCCCCCTCACCCTGGTCCATGGACGCTCAAGGCTCAGAAGAGAAGGTAGGGAGCAGCACCATCAAAGTTGGCGTGCAGAATACGATAATTTGCACATTGTCTAAGCCAAGAGTTTCGATGTATTTTCTATGTATTTTTTTCAGGAATTAACAATGGATTCACTTGAAGCAAGTTACTAGTATTGTTCAATCAATTCTAACCATATTAATGTGGACTGACAGAGGCATGTATTCTTTCAACCTAAGAGGTTTTAGGCAGGTGTGGGGTGCACAGGTGAACTCACATGAACTCTACCCTCAACAGCATTCATAATTACTAGACTGTCACCCAGACAGAAAGGGTAGTGCAGGACAGTGCTCGGGATTTTTTTCTTTTGTTTTATTTTTCATTTATAAGCAAAGAGTTCAGAACCCAAAGGGTAAATCTTTTATTGAGATAGTATGATTGACAAGAAGATTTATATAAGTGGAAAATGGAAGTGGATAAGATGTCATGTGATAGAGCTAGAGGGGAACCACTTTTGAACTGATTCTCAAAGCATCCTATCAGCAGACACATCGTATGGCCTCGTTTCATCTGTCACAGTGCTTCTTGCCGAAGGTGTTCCACTTTAACGTTTACACAGAAGTAGTCACAAAGTATAATTGCTTATTTATTCTTATTATCTAATAAGTGATAATATTTGTCAATATTTTATAGAGCCACTTTGATACTATGTAAATATCAGCTTTTTATTAATATTTTACCTAGTAGAATTACCTTTACCAATGATTTATTCTGAAAAATTTAATTATTATTGATTGCCAAGTATTGATTCTTTAAATCTTGTTTCTTTCTTATTTTTACTAGCAATCTTCTGCTATGTAGAATTTTCCCTTCCTCCTCATTTATTTATTTATTTATATGAGTATAGACTCAGGTGTCTATACTACATCTAGTAAGTTATAAGTTATAATGTATTCCTAAGAAATTTCCCCAGATGTAACCAATAGCAGCCACTTTAATCTTGTGTTATTTTAACATGTCCTCAGAATTTTTGGAACATTTCCCAACTTTATGGTCTGACAAACTGTTTCCAAATTCATGTCTGCACCTGGCCTGAAATCAATCATTTAATTTCCTTTAGTAGAGAACATGAGCTTAGAAACCAAGGTCTTAGTGCCAGGAATGTCCATCATTGCTTTCTAGACACACTCAATATTGTTTCACAAGAAGAAACAAATGTAAATACATATATAAATAAATAAAACATTATTAAATGTACATAGTAGATATTATGTGGACATAAATGTTTATATATGTATATTGTAAATTTATAACTGTACCTTCAATATAATCCAGTCTCAGAGGTTTTATTTATCCTTTTACCCTTTCCATATTTATGTGAAAAAAAACACTGAAATCCCCATTTATCACTATATTCAATATTTTAGTTTATTACCAAGAAGGCCAATACCTCTATCCTGAACTTTGTGAAGAACTTGTCAGTGCAACAAGTACTCTATGATTAACTGCATGTCATCTCAAGTTTCCATGGGTTGTGCAAGTTGCTGTCTGTATTTCAGGTGATTTGTTAACAGTTATAATGATGGGATACTTTAAAAGTTTCAAATGTATTCCTTTATACAAATGAGAATTGCTTATGTTCAGTATATAAATTTCATGCCTGCCTCACATCTGATACCATGGATAGTGTGATGAACTTCTGCTATGAAACAAATCTTAGAATTCTTGGATCACAAAACTAATTGTCTTAACACTATAGTTCATAAGGAAATGGGGTGACTACTACTTAGTGTCTCGAAGACTCTCCAATAATTCTAAATCTACATATTGGCACAGTTTAGAATCCATCTCTGAATCCCTAAATTAGTACAAAGGGGAATAACAGCCTGCCTGTTCAGAATCAGGTGGTGTTGAAGTCATGAAATCAACTTTAAACAGAGCAGGACTCACAAGCCTGTTTTATATAATAGTCTTTCATCTTAGTAAGACGACCCAAGTAAGATTTAAAAGTTTTGAACCATTTGTCTGGTAAAATCATTGTACACATGCTGGCAATTTGTTTTAGAACCTTCCCTTCATTCTTAAAATCACATAGTGCCTAGCAATGAGGCTTAGAGGAGAAACACATGAACTAACTTGGGACTGTTAGATTAATAAGAACACTTACTCCTCAGTATAATTGTATGAACTTAAATAAGATGATGTATGCTGTGTCCAGCACAAAGGAGTTTAGAGTAGGCAATCAATAAATGTAATTATTTTCTTCTTTTCCTGCATACTGGTGAGCATCTAGTTGGGCGGTAATAGGTATTTGTTAAGATGAATTACATCCAAGCATTTTACAGCTTAATGCTAATCTGTCTTGATTTCAGATAGATTTTGTTGAAGATTTACAACCAATTCATTTTGATTAATATTTTCAAAAAAGTTAGTTCATTTATAATTTTTTTCTTGTTCTTTGTACTGGGAGGAGTTATGGGAGAGCGAGAAAGCCATCCAGAAATTTGGGGAATTTATTGTTAAGCACTGAGAGTTATGTTGAATAAGGGAAAATCAACATATAGCAAATAAGATCCATCATCTGTAAAATAATGTACTTTACATGATATCAGTAGTTAAAGCAACTGCAGATTTTATTCTGGGCCTGGTAATTTGCAAAGCTCTTCAAAAATACATCTACAAAGTAGGCACTATTATCAGTCTTTTCATGGAGGAGAAAGGTGAAGTTTAGAGAAACAACTGCCTAAAGATGTACATCATACAGTGTCAAGATTCAGACTCTAGAAAATAATCCCCATCTATACAGTCAGCTAATTAATTTATCATGCAATAACCTGGGAATGAAAGTTAGATTTCAAAAAAATTTAAGTTTTCATGGGTATTAAATGCTTACTAAGCTAATATGGAGTTCCGGATGTTGTAAATGCTGGAGATACAGCAGAAGATAGTATCATTCCTTTGCTCTACTAGGATGAAACTGGAGCATAAATACAAATGACAAAAACAAGACATTACTTTCAGGAATAATTTCTATAGTACAAATGATAGCAAATGCTGGAGAGGATGTGGGGAGAGGGGTACGCCCATTCACTGCTGGTGGAATCACAAACTTGTGCAACCACTATAGAAAGCAGTGTGGAGAACTCTTAATGAACCTACCATGTTATCCTGTTTTACCACACGTTGGCATATAACCAAAGAACTATTGCAGAGATACTTGCACATTCATGTTTTTTGCTGCTTATTTCAAAAGAGCTAAGAAGTAGAAGCAACCTAAGTGTCCCTAAACTGATGAGTGGATAATGAAACTTTGATATTTACATGATGGAGTTCTACTCAGTGGCAAAGAAAGATGAAATTATAAAATCTGCAGGTAAATGGATGGAACTGAAACTGTTATACTAAGTGAAGTAACACAGACTCAGAAAACCAAACAACATATGTTCTCCCTCATTTGTGGATCTTAGCACCAAATCCTTAGTTGTAAGTACATATCCTGATGTAACTGCAGAAGCCAGGAAAATGGAAGGGAACCAGGGAGGTAAAAGGAAAGAAGGAGCCTGAGAGAAGAGTTGTGGAATACAGGTATTACTAAAGGGGAAATGGGTAAATGGGGGGAAAGAAAGAGAGAGGGTTATTCAAGGAAGCATGGGGCAAAGGGAAAGGAGCTCAAGGGAGGGAGGGGACCATAGGAGAAGGGTATTATCAAGAGTGAAATGGGAAAAATGGGGGTATTTAACTGAGGAGGGAGGCAGGAGGGTTAGACACACAAACAGGAGAGAGACAGAGACAGAGACAGAGACAGAGACAGAGACACAGAGAGAAAGCCGAGGTAAATAATGCTTAGCCAGTGAGAAAAACCAGAGGGAAATATATTAGTTCAAAAGCCTACTGAAACATTGCAAGACTACACATACGGTATCTTTATATGTGTTCATGTCTATGGCTGAAGGCTATATAACAAGAAACAGTGCCAGAAAGGAGAAACCTCCCTTTGAGGCCAAGGTAGTCCAAGAAACTACAAAATTACACAGGCTATTGCAATCCCTTGATTGTGCCCCAGAACTTGAAAGTCAGAACATATTTCTGAAGATAGGACCTACTTCACAGTCAGAATTTGAAGCAATGGGGCTGGAACTGACCTGAAAACCTCCTCCCTGAAGACAGCTCTCATAGTTTTGGAGAGCACTGTGCAAGCTGCTAAGGGAGAACATCAAAGGATGGTCCAACCCCAGCTTTAAGGTCTAATAACCACAATGGCCAGCACAGCAAACTACATTGGGAAAGTAGTGGCACTTTTACCTTAGAGTAATCAACAGCTACCTAATTGGACTTAAATCTTGCTCAGTCATGGGGATCTCATGTAAGGTCCTGTAAACTTAGCCAAATGAACATGGTTGGAGAAGTCATAGATCTTAAAGAAAATCCTAAGACTGTCATATCACTAGACGAATGTAGTTTCTTACTACGTGATAAATATGGATCCTTATATTTACAGACAATTATGCCAGTCACCATTCATCAAAGAAGCATCTTTTACAATAAGTAGTGACTATAACAGAATTCCCCAACTTTGAGATGCACAACCCTTAGACACATCTACAGTGGAGACACATCTACACCTAAGGCTCATGGTATTTAGTGGAAAAGGGGGTAGAGACAATAGTAATGCATCTCTCAACTCTCATCGTTGAATGTCCCTCATACAGCTGAGGGCAATGAACACAAATGGCCACAAGCAGCCAGAATGGCCAAAGCATGGAGAATAAGAGTCTGCATAGTATGGGCCCTTGGACATAAACTAAACTCCATCCACCCAGGCTCAGGGACCATTGCAGAGACGGGACAGAAAGATTGTAAGAACCAGTGAAGAAAGTACATGACCATATGGAAAATGTCTTATAGGCTCCTGGGACCTTGCTCATATGAATCTATAGCAATGGTGTCAGTATGCACAAGACCCATGCAAACTCAAGCAGACAAAAACTCTGTATAGGACTCTGGGCAAATGGACAGCAAGCCCCATTCTTTGCCAAAGAACCATTGGCAGCTGATTACTTGGTGGTTGAGGGAAAGCTGATCTTTTTTAAGGGATCTGTGCTGACTAGATGCCATTGGATGAACATGCACTGAGGGACATCTTGGTATATTAACTCAGTAGGGCTCAATATAAATGATAAAATGCATGAAATTCAGTTGAAACGATATGGGAGGAGCAGATGGAGGAGGAGATACAAAGACGATTAAGATGTTTTATCTGAAATACACAGAAATTCTATTTTAAAAGATACTTTTAAAAAAGTAAAGAATAGCAAAAGGCCAATGGCAGAACCTTGTATCATGACAAATATAAACTGAGTGACAGATTTATTTAATACATTTATAAGTTGTATCATATATAGTCTGAACAACGAGCTTCCTGTAAGAGTAGGATGATATCAGAAAAAAAAAAAACCTGTGGTGTTGTGTGGTGCTACATTATGACAATGCCTGAATATGAATGCCTGACTTTCAGCATCTATTTTAACCAAGAGTGGGACCCAAATAGTTATGAAAACCTGTTCCTTCAAATTTATTCCAGAAATGTGTTTTTAAACCAAGCTCTCACTCTCTTTATTGAAGCACTATATCCAGCATGAAATAGGGAAGTAAAATGTAGAATATTTTCTCTTATCAGAGATTTTCCTTTCTGACCACTACTGACATGTTAAATAGCACACAGAAGAACAAACAGATGTTAACGATTTAAATCCGCTGACGTAGAGCATGGTGGGATAGTCAAGAAACATAGGAATTTTTATACTTGTTTTCTCTCTCTTCACGTATCTATTCCAGCTTAGCAGGATGTTTGCTGACAGGCTTTGTGGTTGGAACACTTGAACTCACCTAGTGCTGGCCACTTCTTTCTATTTTCCTCAGATTTCTGCAGAGCCTTTCAGGCAGGAATTTTTTGAAACATTTGTTTTCTTTTCCAAATTTGCAATAATTTGCATGATTTTGAGATTTTACCGATAGCCAATCAACATGTAAGTCTCCTGATCACTATAACCTAATGCCTAACATATAAAAGATATGTGCTACTTCCCTGGGATCCGATTTTGGGTCTTGAGTCTGCTGGACTAGACTGTAGTGTACCTGTTTCCTGTGCAGTCCTGGTGTCCTGCTTCATTTTCGATGCATTGGCTGGGAAGGCTGAGGTAGAGAAGGCTTTTTGCCTCCCCAGGATCCTGGAGGACAACTTCGCCTTAATGGTTTGAATCTGTAAGGGGAATGACTCACCCAGAGTCTCAGAGACACTGTCCCTCAGCACACTGGAACTAGAGGGAGACAGTAGCTGGGAGTGGAGATTTTGGAGTGCTGCCAAACTGAACAGGGAAAACCTGAGTTCAGTGAGAATATCATCAGGATTGGTGAAGAGGAACCTGAGCAATTCAGGTTCAGAGGGTCTTGGAGAACCCTCTGACTGAACTCTTCTTGAAAGAAGCCAGAACTGAAACAGACCCAGACAAAGCACCAGTGTAGTTTCTGCCTAAGGTCAGCAGCCAGGAGGAACGAAACCATAATTCCCTTTGGTTAGCATTTAAATTTTTTTGTCTTGGAAGTCTGGGTTGTGGGTGGTATAGAAATTTTATCTGACCTTGTCACTATGAAAGTGTGAAAGTGTGTGAATGACACACTGCCTTGCTATAACACTGGATGCAAAGGTACTGGGAAGCAGCGAACGAAGGTGTGCATCCCAAACTACGGTTCCATTGTTAACTTATATAACTGATGGTACCACACAGGGATCCTGACTGGGATTTATAGGACACCACCCAGGATAAGAGTATCTTAAATGTTCCCACAAGGGGAATTGCCAGTGACAGAGGAAGCAAGTCTGGTTCTAAGTATGCAGCACCGACACGTGGGACATGGGAGGAATACAGAATAAACTCACTGGAATGTATGTTAAGAAATTTAAGGGTGCCTGTGGAGAAAAGCTCACTCCACATAAGTTGTGTACCTTCTGTGGGGAAGAGTGTCCTGCTTTTGATATAAGATGTCCATCTAAAGGAACTTTAGACAAAAAAGTCATTGCAGAAGTCTATGAAATAGTCATAGGGACACCTGGCCAACAAGATCCATTCCCTTACATTGACTGCTGGCAAGAGATAGTTCAGAGACAGCCCCCTTGTTTGAGAGATTGCCTGGAGTTTCCAAATCTCTGGACCAGAAAAGACCAGGCCAAATGAAAAAAAGACTGAGAAAAAGCCAATTTTTCCTTAAGGATGCCCCACCACCAAACATGCCACTCTGCCCAACACTGCAGAGAGTTCCAAGGTGACCAGTCACATCATGGGGACCCTCACTCCCAAGACCATTAGACAGCTTCTTTCCCAGTGACTCAAGAGGCTCCCCCACCCCCTGAGACAGGCACAGGGACTCCAAGCCCACCTGGATTGACAGCTATCTGCTCTTCCACACCCTGTTCAACATAGAGCTATGGATACAAGTGCCCTCGGCTGTTGTGAAATGCTTAGAATAACATGTCCCTCCTAATGAAGACAATGTCCAAGCTTATGCCCAGACTCAATTTCCAGATGTGAATTTTGTGCAGCCTTTAAGCTCTACACTCTTTGATCCTGAGGACCACTGCAGTCTGAGAATGATCAATGCAACATTTGTTGGGTAAACCTGGGGAGGCATTCACCAGAAGCTCCCCCAATTGCCAGGCTTCACTGGAACAAAACCCTGAGACACTGTTGGATGTGGCCAATACAGGCTTCATCAACCAGGATCAAGAAGTCCAATGAGAGACAAACGGAAAAGTTGAAGAAAAAAGCAGATCTACTTGCCACTGTTCTTATTTCAAAGTCAGTATTTACCCAAAGTGGGGGCCACAATCAGAACCAAAACAAAGACTAATGCCAAGGATACCAAGGATCCTTCATGGAGAAGCCAGCATATCCAGAAAGAAAGTTAGGATGAAACCAATGTGCCCATTGCCATCAGGAGGGACATTGGAGAAGAAAATGCAACCAACTGAAAAGGGATTCCTGGCCAGTCACTAACCAAGGAAACAAGGCCATGTCTTCCAAGGATGGTACCAACCACATGAACAATCCCAGAAGGCTCAAAAAAAATGACTTTGCTTTTATGGGTACTATGTAGGCTACAGAAAAGAGTAGGATAGACTGTGCACCACCCAATTAAGCCCCCATGAACCTATGGTCCAAATGATGAAAGGAGGCAGACCTATGAACTTCATGGTGGACACTGGGGCTGCATATCTGGTTGTGTCTCATCCCAAGGGCCAACTCAGAAAAATAAACAACCATTAAAAAGAGTCATCAGCAGCCAAGCCTGCCATCCCTTTCTACTGCCCAGACAATATAACCTGGGAAGCCATGAAATTGTGTGTGAATTCCTGTATCATCCTGAATGTCCAGTTCCTCTACTCTGAGAAGACCTGCTGGGAATATTCCAAGCCCAGATAAACGTTGGTGCTGATGGACTGACATTTCTTCCTCCAGGAGAGCCAGAAGAAAAGATTTTAACTCTTACAACTCCTCAAGAAGAGGAATGGCATCTCTTCAGTCTGACAAAAGGCCACAACAAGAACCAGAACTGTCCTTCAAAATACCTGGAGTATGTGCTGATCTGGATCCCCAACTTCTAAGTCATGGCAAAAATGCCTCTGTGAAGCTACAACGTGAGGATAATAACACCTGATATGGAGACCAGTACAGCAAAAGACATTTGAGGCCATTAAACAACCTGTCATCAGTGCTCCTGGCCTGACATTTCTAGATATTACCAAATCCTTCTTGTGTGTCCATGAGTGGTCCAAAATAGCTGTGGGAGTTCTAACACAGATATTGGGAACATTGCATCAACCTGTCTCTTCAAACAGCTAAACTCTGTTGCTCAAGGCTGGCCACCTTGCCTGGGAGCTCTTGCAGCCACAACTCTCCTGATAGCAAAAACTGACAAATTAGCCATGGGACAGGAACTACAGTCTGAGTTCCTCATTCGGTGCTGACATTGATAGAACATAAACTGTTCCTCAGCCGACCAATGTGAGTATGTTCAGGCACCAAGGAATATTGAGTGAAAACCCATGAATCCACATTGCAGTTGTGAGGACATTAAATCCAGTCACCCTGCGGCCTGTGTGGGATAACCAGTCAGATTACGACTATACTGAAGTCATAGAGGAAGTGTTTTCCAGAAGACCAGGGAAGCCTCTCGAGGATTCTGATGTAGAATACTTCACTGATGGAAGCAGCTTCATACAGGATGGAGCATGTCTTACTGGGTATTTAGTGGTACCTCAGGCTGAACCTCTCCCAATGGAGATATCATTACAAAGAGCAGAACTCATTGCCCTGACCCGAGCACTCCAAGTAGTTGCTGGAATCTGTGCCATTGTCTATGTAGACTCTAAATATGCCTTCACCACTCTTCACATGCATGGGGTCTTATGTGGGGAAAATGGGCAAATTAATGATGTTTGGGACCCTCAAAGAATACCAGTTATACACTGTTGGGGACACCAAAAAAGAGACGCTTTGATTGCTCAAGGAAACAGAAGAACTGACCAAAAAGCAAAACTTGCAGCTTTCAAAGAGCCAATTAAAACGGAAACTGTCACTTCATCCTTCTTGTCCAATCCTCTGACTGATTGGAAGTTTAACTATTAACAAGCGGAAAGGAACTAATTCAAAGTGAAAGTGGATGCCTTCTACCAGGTAGATGGGGGAATTTCTCTGATGGTTGGATAGCCATCCCTGGGGCTGTTTCATCAGACAATTTCATCAGGGAACTCCCATGGGCAGAAAGGCACTTGAGGCTGCCCTGAACCAACACTTCTATGTTCCCTGACTCACAAGCACCTTTCAGGCAATATGTGAGTGATATGAAACATGTGCCCATAACAACCTGTGTCAAGGGCTAAAGCTTCTTTCAAGAGTCCAAAGCATGGGTGGGACTCCCTTTGAAAAGTTGGAAGTGAACGTCACAGAATTGCCACCCTCACTGGGTTATGAATATTGCCTAGCTTTTGGATGTACTTACTCCAGTTTCGTAGAGGATGATAACCCTGCTCTGGTCACTGTAGAAGCTGACGAGCCTGTGCATGGCTGAAGCTTGTGGAGACTTCCTCTCTGCTTTGTCCATTCCCAGAAGGTGGTCAGCCCATGCATGGCTGAAGCTTGAGGAAATGACAGCCCTGCTCCAGCTACTCCAGATGTTAGCTGATCTACGCATGGTGAAAGAATTATTGGATTCTCACTATAATTCATTGCCGTCACTGCTTATGTCCATGGTTCTATCCTTTGCTATACTTTTTGCCATAGGTTTGGTAGAAGTTGCTCCAGTTGACTGAGCATATAATGAAAAACTTCTGTTATTTCTTTACTTGCTTACATAGGCATTTTAAGTTTCATCTATTGCTATTCATCTCAGCCCAGGCCATTTTGTCCATGCCTGTCATCTCCTTGAAAGCATCCCAAGACAGGTCATTAATGAACAGAATATGCCTTTTGTGTCCAAGTATACTCTATGATGATATGATGAGAGACATTCTCACCCACTTAACCAGTTTGGGAAGTCTTCTCCAGCACAGGGATGTTCTGTTTCAATGACCCCTTGTTTTGGGGGCCTCTATAAACTTTACATGGCATGGGTCAGTTCTCAATATCTGCCCTGTAAAGGGGAAATTTCCCTATCAGAAGGACAATGGTATTGTTAGAAACCAGATCCTCAGGTCCTTATACTCTCTGAATAATTATGGGATATGAACCCCAAAACCAGTCACCACGGGTCTCACCACCACTAGCTCTGACCCAGCTGCTATACTATTTAAGAATTTGAGCCCAAACCTTAAACTTTCTGCTTTAGCAACAAATCTATTTACAGACTTGGCAGAGAGAATTGTCAGAAGCCTAGGAGTTAAGAATTGTTGGGCATGTGAAGCCACCCTCAAGAGTGAAGAATGGCCCTGGATAAGGATGAGCCTAGCTGCTTATTGCATATTGTAGTGGAGCCAAAATCTCACCAAACAAAAAGGTGGAAGACCCCAAAGCTGGGTCCTCATGTCCGAGGTACTTGGAAAGGCATGTATTAATTGGCTAGGACTAGCCACACCCAATAGATAGGAGAGACCCCATGTGAAGAATACTGTTCAGGATTGCTAAATGATGACAAGATAGACCTATTTGGTTTGGAGTTCCCAATTAAACAATGATAGGAACATATGTTCTTCGATGTACAATGTCTCAAAATGCACAACTTCTGTTTTACTGTACTGGCCCCAACATTACTCAGGTTAGTCCATTTTGAGTCATTCCAAAGGTGCATAAATTCTCAACTAATCCAGCCCATACTAACTAGAAAGAACCGAATGAATTGTTCTGGATCTGTGGAAGAATGGTATATACCCCTCTCCTTACCAAATGGGGAGGGACCTGTACTATCGGAATAATTTGACCTGATTTCTTTGTATTACCAAACAAAACTGGTAAAAACATGAGAGTCCCTTATATGAAAAGTTGGAGGCAAGGAAAAAAGATCCATCGGAAAGAGAATTAACCTTGGAGGGCAACAAAACTGGAATGAAGATGAATGGCTACCTCAAAGCATCATTACCACTTAAGGCCCAGCTACCTAGGCACAGGTCTTACAGACTATATGCTTAATTAAATCATTCACCTACAGGTTGTGTAAGAAATTACAAGCAACCAAACTGCTTCAGCTCTAGACCTCCTAGCTACACAACAAACTCAAATGAGAGCCTCTATTTACCAAACTCCTTGGCATTAGATTACCTGCTAGATAAGGAGGAAGTTTTGGTAGAAAATCCAACAGTTCTGATTGTTGCCTCCAAAGCGATGACAATGGACCAACTGTAAAATCATATAGCCAATACTATCAGAAAGATAGCCCATATAGCAGTATACTAGTATAAAGCAGGAATTAAGGGCTGGGGCCTTGGGTCTTTCTTTGAAGGATAATTTTTTTTTGAGGTTTCTAAAAGGAACCTGCTTGGTAGTTCCTTGTTTGGCTCCCCTCCATATGAGATGTACTATTTGTTCTATGGAAGCCACTATAGAGAGAACCACAGACAAGGTCATGGCATTATACGAGGCCCTAAATCAAGAAGAGAACAGGACTCCACAGCTTAACTTTGGGTTAGATAACAAATCTCAAAGTAGGGAACTGATGTACAACCTGATGGAATGTTCAAGGAAAAAAGGAATTTTAATCCTTGTTCTCCCTCTCTTCATGTGCCTATGCCAACTTGTCAGTGGGATGTCTGATGATAGGCTTTGTGATTGGAGCATTGGCAGCCGTCCAGTGCTAGCCTGTTTCTTCTTTCTATTTTCCTCAGGTGGAGACTTCTTCAGAGAGTTTAAGACAGGGAATTTTTTTAAACACTTGTTTTCTTTTCTAAATTTATAGTAATTTGCCTGATTTTCTATATCTATTTCCTGATCACTGTAACCCAATGCCTAAAGTATAAAAGACATATGTTACTTCCCTGGGATCCTGATTTTGGGACTTGAGCCTGCTGGACTAGGCTGTAGCCTAAATAAAATACCTGCTTTCTGTAAACTCCTAGCTCTCTGCCTGATCTTTCCATCAACATCACCTGCTATTTGCAACACAAATGGAATAATCTTCATTGCTTCCAACTAACATTCACTGTTTGCAGAGCTTGCTTGATATCCAAAATATACACCCATATATGCATAAATTATTCAGACTCAAGGGCAAGGAAGGGTCATGTGGGACTATAGTTATATGTTTAGTTTACAAGAGAAGCTAAGGCCTACTAAGCTTGTTTACAGTGTATGCAAATTGAGATAATGTTCAGTGATTTCAGAAGAAAAGGTTACCTTTAGATACAAGGTTAGGTAAAAGTCATTTGTCCAGAGACTGTCCATATTGCTAAAAGTCATTCCCACAAAAGCCAAACAAGGGGAGGCTTGACAGTGAAGCTTTTTCAGTGGTTCATAAGCCTTGTCTCAGGGAGGAATGACAGAAAAAGTCAGACTTCCGGGAAGGGTAATGTTGAAATGAAGAGAGATGTAGACCAACAGAGCCCAGTGTTACCTCGAGAGTACATATTTTTGCTGTGATTTCATATTGCTCCACTTGTTACCTTTTGTAACTATAATGATAAAATGAATGTAGCAATAAATACACTATCTAAACTTATGAACATTGTCAGTTTGAATAACGCCACAATAGCTCAATCAAGTGTCTGTGAACTACAGAGCAAACCAAAAAATTTACCAGGTAAAACCTGGAAACAAACAATGAGCTATGGCAAGCCCTGGGAGCATCAACCTGTCTTTAAGATGGGACCCTTTTTGGATGAGCAATTGGACTCTGGAGGCGTTCTCTATTTCACTGTTTTCTCTTAATGCAAAGTTTCTGTTTGTTTGAGCTAAATCCTCACACTGTGGCCAAGACTAACTTGAACTTACTACATTGGCCAGGCTGGCTTCCAGCTCAGAACAATCCTGTTTCAGCATCCCCAAAACTGAAATTACATATGTGAGCTATTTTTATTGATTGAGTTCCCTTCTCCAAAATCTTGGCAGACTTTTCACTTGGTATTACCAATAGATTCAGGAATTCTAACTTTTATAACTACTTATCCAAGGTTTAACATTTGATTAATGCTTTTTAAAAGTACTTTATAAACAAATAATTGCTTACACATTATCTAAGCATGCATACCCCACATTTCCACACCACTACCACACCCCTTTTTGCTTGATTCTTATTTCCTAATAATCTGACCTGTAATGGAGAATCCCTGAATTGTAGTCCAGACTCCCAACTGAACTCACATTTATGATGAATTTTATCCCAAATATTCATCAACTTTACATTTTAGAAAACATAAAAGGAAAACCAAACTCTGCAAATCTTCGCAGTAATCTTATTTTGTCAGTTAATGTCTTCAAGGCATTCATCATGAGCAGCATTGTTTAATCACAGCAACGTAGGCCCTGCTAACGGACTAGATTTTTATTTCAGTCATGACTAGAACATAGTAATGGCATTAGATAGACCTGCTGGTTTGCCTTGGGATATCATAATCCAATATAACATCAATAAAATAAACATCTCTTAAAGCCCTGCTTGAACTTAATGTTCACTCTGAAGTCTATAATTTAGTATACTTTCTTATGCAATATGGTTGCTCCATATCAAGGCTTGAAATGCTATTTTGTGTCCAATTTTATTTACGCTGGCCTCCGTATTGTTGGACCTTCAATCACTTCAGAGCACTTGTATTGAGATTTCTGAGATATGCTCTTGCAATGTGTAACTTTTAATATTGGTTTATTCAGATAATTAAACTGTTCCCATAAATTAACTGGGAAAAAATTGATACTAAGGAATGCAGAGAAGATGAAAATTTAATTACATCCTAATAATTTAGTTATCATCAGAGTCAGAAATAAACATATTGAAAGAAAAAAACATTCATTTTTTCATAGATTACTTATATATTTTTAAATTTTATTTATTATTACTTTTATTTCATGTGTATGAGTGTATTACACACATGTATGTGAGTGCACCCATGTGGTGCAATGCCATGGAGGTCAGAAGAGGGCTTCAGATTCCCCTGGAACTGGAGTTAAGGACGGTTCATAGCCGCCATGTGGGTGCTGACACTTGAACCCGGGTCCTCTGCAAGAGCAGTCAGTGCCCTTAACCACTGAGCCATCTCTCAGCCCACATACACATAGTTTTAATCAAAGAACTTGAGAATCTCTAATGTAAGGGTGATGCTATTATTCAGGTGAACTGATCTTACAAATAGGCCTACTCATACCTCTTTGAACAAGACACATTAGATGAGATCACAATTTTATTTTCGCTGTGTTTAATAGCAGCAAACATTAATAAAATTTTATATCTAATAACAAACCTCTTTACTGACCTGCTAATGAGCACGTTCATCTGGCTGAAAAGTACTGTCAGTGCTGGGATGTGCTGATAATGATGTCTGAAGCATCTTTATTCATGGACAGAATCAAGGATTAATATGATTCCTGAATTAAAAATTCCTTAATTAAATATTAAACAATGAATAAAAAGCTGTGCATGAGAAATGCAAACTAACTGAAAAAGAATAGGAGGATGAAGAGGAGGAAGAGAAAGGGAAGGAGCGGGTGCAGCTACATCGTCACTACAAAGACATTTTTCATTCATTGAAGAATATTGTGTTTTTAGAAAAACTATATGTATATGTTCTCCTTTTAACACTTCTGAAACTAGCACAGCTGTTCTTGATTGCAAGCTGATTTTGAATTGTAACAGTAATTACTAACAAAACAAATATGGATAGCATAGTCACCATGGTTCCAATGAATTGTGTATTTGGTAAAAGCTCCCATATGTAGATTTTATAATCCACTGCACCTGGACACCTGAAGCACTTGCTAAACTCTCCACTTCCTGAGCCCTGTTAAAACACAGCTCACAGCAGTGTTTAAAATGCTCCATGGGGTTCTCCTGCTCACCTCATGTTGAGCACCACTGGCCTCCATTTGCTTGTCTGCAAGGCCATAGCGGAAATGATAATAAAAACTGGACGGGGAGAATAATGAAATGAAGAGTGATTGTAATCATAATTCAGTCTTGGACAGCCATCTTCCTTGTTAGCACAACCACTGCAGTTGGGCAGGGCGTAAATATCTTGCCAATCATGAATTTCATTCCACAGTACTTCTGGGAAAGGGATTTCTTTCTGAAAAGCATTCATGTATCTTCATTACTGCTTAGTGAAAATGAGAGGGCTGAAAAGAAGTCGGTCAGGAACATTCAGAAAATTTTGAGAGGAAAGAAAGATGGGGGGTTGGAATAAACTAGCTCCTTATAACACATGCTGCTGTAGCTTTCTTTTCCTTTCAGACCAGTTATTGAAACAAAGCAAGCATGTGCACCTCCATTACTGCCCCCAAAAGAAAATTCTGGACTCTTGAGGACCCATGTTAAAGAGGAATTTTTACTAAAGTGGGCCTTGGGGTGCCCCGTGATGCAATGTCTATGTTCTTTGTGTCTCAAATAAGGAACTAGACAAGTCATTGAGAAATAGCAATGAAAGATTGGATTTATTAGAACTCGGGGTGAAATCTCAGAATATACTCACATAATGAGAGAGGTGCAAGTAGACACATAGCTCAAGAGCTCCCAGTTCTTTGGGGTATGGTTCCTTTTTGATTCTAGGCTGAGGAAGGAACACGAATGTTCCTAGGGGCAGGATAGGATGGAGCCTTATCCTGATTGGAAAATGTACTCCAATAAAACTTTGAAGGATGGGTACAGGAGTATCTGTACATCTGTTATATTTAAACATATATGTACGTATACATATATTTCTGCTCATGCATAAGCATGAGATGGTAAATAAGCCTTTTTTTTTCCTGACATCATTTTGAGAATAAATTCACCCTCAGTGTGCTTGTGCCTCAGGGAAATAATTATAAATATTTCAAATCTTTTCTGTCAAAAAAATGATCATAGGAATGTAACATTTGTAATGACATTTTGTAATCTCCTCCTCTTTAGGATATATATTTTTGAAAACTGCCCTGCTGCTCTCCTGGAACTTGCTAGCCTGAAGCTGTCCCCTTCCTCCTTTCCGTTGTCTCCTTTGTACACATTCCTTTAAACTAGCCAAACTCAAAACACTGTGAAGCCAACCAGGAAAAGAGACAGTACTCTTTTAAAAAAATGTAAAATATTTTTATTGAGAATTTCGTACAATATGTTTTGAGCACATTCAGACCTCTCTCCCATCTCTACCCCTCTTACTAGCCCCCTGACTTCATGTCTTCATTATTATTTGCCTATTTTTTTAAAGACCTACCAAATCAAAACTGTATTCCCCAAATTCTTAGGTGTGGACCTATCCCCCGCAGTCTGGGAAACCTTCCAGGCATCAAGGAAAACTGACTCTCCTCCCTCTCCCAGCAGCTATTAATTGCCAATAGATTCTCAGCTAAAGTGGAACTTCTGGCCAACTGCTCCATCCATGTGGGGCACTTATCTGGCTTGGACTTTGTGCATGCTGTCGTAAGTGCTGTGGGTTCCTATGTGCAACCATGCTGTGGTGTTCAGAAAATATAGTTTTCTTATTATCAGAAAAAGAACTGAACAACGAATATGGAAGCTGCAACCAACTTTAGGTTTGGAGAGACCATTAGGATGAGATTCTTAGGCTGACCAGGGAAGAAAAGAGGAGACAGGAAGATGGTTGCAAGAGTGAACCTTCTGGGCCCTTGTTATTAAAGGGTAGGAATAAACTAATCTGATCTTGGTGGCTTGTCCAGTGCAGGAACTTTGTTGTGCAGGATAGCAGGATCAATTTGTAAGGACAACAGACCAACCTAGAGTTTCAAAATGATACAGTATGATAAAAAGTTATTCAAAGGATTTGAGCAAGAAAACAGATGAACGCAGATTTTTAAAATGAGTATTCTGGCTACAGAGCACGAACAGTAAAGTATGGGAAAGGCCAGGGTGGGACATCCGTCTAGGACTACTCCAATGATTGTAGGGGAAGAACACTAATGCATCTTTCAGTTCTCATCAATGAAGCTCCCTCATGCAACAGAGGGCCAGGAACACAAAAGGCCACAAATGGACAAAACATTAGAGTATAAGAGTTTACAGAGTGTGGGTCATTGGACAGGACTCCTATATTAAAATCCACCCACCCAGGGCTTAGGGACCATTGCAGAAGAGGGGGTGGAAAGATTGTAAGTGCCAGGGAGGAGGTGCATGACCACGTGGAAACAGAGTCCTACAGGATCCTAGGATCCTGCTCATATGAATCTATAGCAATGGTGTCAGCATACACAAGACCATGCAAACTCCGACAGACAAAACCCAGCACAGAACTGGGGAAATGGGCAGCAGGCCCCAATCTTAGCCACAGAATTATTGGCTGCTGATTACTGCTGGGTGAGGAAGAGCTGATCTTCTTAACGGGAGACAGTCTAAATAAGCTGACTAGATCCCAATGGATGAACTTACCCTGAAAGACATCTGGGGACATTAACTCGACATGATAGGCCTTATGGGAGGGTCCCAGTGGGGAAGGGGGTATAAAGTTGGATAGACTGAAGAGGCAGTACTCTTGCATTAGGATAAATCCTATCAAATTTCCTGCTGTGTGCACTTGCTCAATATCTTAATGAGGCAACATACCCTTTTGCAAAAATAAAAGCTGTATTAGCAAGTTACTTTCACTTTGTCCACATGTTCTTTTGTATTGAACATTGGACCCCAGCATTTATTTCTAACATGCCTAATATTGATTTACATTGATCTGGTTTCTCAATCCTTGTACCAGAAAGTTCCTGAAACCAAATCACCCCCAGGAGGGAAGGTACTTGGTATTATCATACCAGAAAGGAGAAGACATATGTTTCCAAGGATAGTGGCCCAGGGTTGCTGAATTGTTCTTACCCTTAGAATGATCAGGAAATAAAAGGGAGTATTGCCACCAGATGCAGATAGGGTTACCAGGGAATTTAGAAGAAGCACTCAAAAATAGATGCGAATATTTTATAATATAAGAAGAACATATTTTAAATTAACTCCTCTTCCAATTATATTTATTTTATTATTTTTCATTGTCTTATTAACTTCAATACATATGGGCAAGACACACTGTATATGTATGGCTGTTGTCAGCTCTGTCCTGCTGTGGTTGACTGTCATCTAATTAGAGAAACTAAATCCCTGGTAAGCAAACATGGCTACTGACAAATAATAAACACGGCACAATTTCTTCGTCTTCCTGATTTGAGAAAAAGGCCTGAGGGCTTCTTCACTAGCTAGCAGGACATCTCTTCCAACTCGTCATTCCACAAGAGTTTCGATAAGACCACAAGAGTTTCGATAAGACCAAGGCCAGACTGGGTACATCTTCTTTAGCTTGGAGCTGTAACCTATGTGTGTAAGTTGACCAACCCAAAATTAGGGGAGGAAGATCTGTCCCATACCAGAAAAATAACGTTAAAAGACCAAAGCCCTCCTGGAGCTTTGGATTTTTCAGTTTCTGGTTCCCCCTCAACACTGAGGGAGCTTTTGGTATGTTTCCTTGTCTTTGATAAAGTTTGTTACACATTGGTGCTTTCTGCTGTATCTGAAATTTTTCCTGCCTTGTAATTCTTTAATTTCTGCTGTATCTGAAATTTTTCCTGCCTTGTAATTCTTTAATTGGCAGAGAAAACAAACTAGATCAAGACCCCTGGACCAAAACAATCTCACTGATTCAAACTATACAGGAAGTTCTCTTTGTTGTCAGCAACAAATCAAAGTTTATAATTAATGATACTCTAGATTATCAAGTCCAAGAAAAAATTTATGGGATAGGAGACATTACTGCTCATCTAGAATTTTTTTAAGGCTACAGCCTCTTTCTACAGCATCCCAAAAAGTAAAGAGACTATGCCTTTAGGGAGAGTCATGGGTGAGAGTGATTAGAAAGAATGGCTTCTCTCTGTTATTCTTCTAGAGTATAATTTCTTGTGCACAGAAGGCAAACACTAGACCATTAATTTTTAGCTTGTAAAGTTTTCATAAAGGGATGAACTCTAAAAAGTATAATATTTTGGTTGTTTATAAATCCACCAAAATGCACCCGTGTCTGCTTTTTATCTATTGCCGTAATACTTTTATCTATCGCCATAATATGCTGCCATTTGGTGCTTCTTCTGGAGAGTCTCTTCTTGAAATCATTTCATATAAATTCTTAGAACCACAATTCAAAAATCTGCCTTGATTACAAACATGTGGATTTCCACACTGCTAGTATAAAATAAACAACTCTTTTAACCAAAGAGTTGCTACTAAAGAGCCATTAAGAAAACTTAAATCGTGGGTCATAATTCATGCAGCAGCTTTTTTTTTTTTAAAAGCATCTGCGTTAGATGTTAATAATACATGTTGAATGCCTGTTAAAATGATTCCATTGAAACAGATGTGATGAAGCATTCATGAAATCTAACTTGATGTTATTTCAGGAACTTCTGTTTATACACTTTTTATAAATAATGGTCCAAGGCATGATCTGGCCTGGGGGCTAGATTGCTTTTTTTGCATAAGTTTCTATTATCTTAGCTCCAGGGAATCATAGTTTTCTATTCAAACCCTGAAGACAGCAAAGGTCATCTCTAAAACACTGCCATTGTTTCTTTGCCATCTTAAACGAGAGGTTAAAGAAGAAATCTTTTGGAAAGAGAAAAATGTATACCCATAGCCTTTCAAGGCTCCATACCCACAGCCTTTCAACACTCCTCCCATATCACATTCATTATAATCATGGTTCTGGTGGCAAAAATTTCTTGTTCTGCTCTCCTAGTTATCAATGCATTTCCAGTAGTATGCCTGGGAGAGGTAGCTACTCTAAACCATCAGATGGGATCAATTAAGATAATTTTTAAAGTTTCCTATTAAAAGCAGGGGTTCTTGTTTAATGCTTTCGGCCCAATCAAAAAATGAAGATTAAATAGTAGTTTGTCTAAGTAGGATGTTGGTTTAACAGGAGGGCTTTCAATACTGTTTACCTTGTCAATAATTGCTACTGAGGGACTAAAAATCCAGCAGGCAGTATAAGAAGAAACTATGCTTCTGAATGGAAGGAGAAGAGTTAATCAGGTTTATGCAGCTAATAGGGATTGAAGAAGCATTTGCCACTAGATTGACATGCATATTAAGAGAATCCTAAGAAAATTATGCCAAAGAGCGATCAGAATAAACTTTAATCAAAAAGCAGCAAAGATACTAGTCAATCTCCAGTAAAATATTTGTATACAAAGAAAGGTGAGCATTCTTTTTGTTTGTAACAAGTTAGTGAGCGATACAAAGACTGAGAGAAAGTGGGAGAAAAGAAGTAAAGCTATTATGAGGAACCAACGCTCCCCTTTTTTGGTTTCCCATTTTCATTACTAAAAGAATGTTTAAAGAACGCAAAAAGAAGCTCTAGGACAAGTTATTGGCGTTTAAGAGTAAAACAAGAGGGCAGTTAAGTTATAAATCTTGGTAACTGCATGGAGGAGGGAGATAGAGACAGGAAAATAGAAAGTAATGCCTGTAGAAATGGAGATTGACAAGCAGGTACATCAAGGAAGGGGACACTTCAGAGGAAGAATGAGAAAACCCAAAGCATCTTGGAAAGCATGCCCAGGCTCAGCCAGTATCTAAAAGAAAATGATAGGAGACAAAAGAAAAGCTAGGCTCCATGCCTGGCATCCAGACTGTACCTCCAGGAGTACTGAAGTAGATGATTTAATCAGTATTTCATTTGAATTTTAAATTCAGGATTTATCCCTCCTATTTTTAATCCTTTTTATTTTTTAAACTTTTTTATGCGTATGAATGAATTGCCTGCATGTGTAAGTGCATTTATGTCATGCAGTGCCCACAGAGTTCAGAAGAAGACATCAAATCCCCTGTAACTGGAGTTACAGATGGTTGTTAGCCGCCATGTGGGTAGAAATTGAACCTGGGTCTTCTACAAGAGCAGCCAGTGTACTTAACTGCTGAGTCATCTCTCAGCTCCCTTCCTCCTATTTTTTAATAAATGATACATATCCAATAAAATATCATCTGTATATTCCTTGACATAAATCAACCCTAGAATGTTAGTATATCAAGTGAGCTTGTATTAAAGTAAAAAGAGTAAATAGATTCTGTACCTAATATGTTGAAGTAAATGAGGAAACTTAATTGAAGCAGTCTCAGAGGCAAGATAGAAAGATAGAGGAATTTATGTGAACACGGGAAAGAGGAGGGACCACGTCCAAGGATGTGTTTAAACCCTCTTACCAGCCAAGAGACAAAGACTTCAGCAGAATTCACTTTTGAAGTCAAGGTTGCCAACATACTGATGATATTTCTTTCATATATAAACAGTGTTTGTCAGAATGTCAGTAAACCAGCCTCAATGCCTGATTACATATGACCTTGGATGGGGCCTCATTCCTTGGCTCAGATATCTCTACTTCCTGCAATGTTGTGATTAAGAGGTTATCTGTCAATTGAAAATGTGCCAGGTGTCCCTTAGGAACCACACGGTGACTTGATTTATGTTTTCTAGCAGCCCATTGAAGATAACAGTTTCAAAGCCCACCAAAATGCTATGTGCACTACTGCAATGACGATGGCTCTCCCTAGATAAACCTACAACTGATTCTTGGATTCATCGACTTCCTTTCTCAGCATCTTTTCTTCTTAATCCCTGTTCTTAAAATCTTTGTTAAAATATCTTTTACAGACTCCAATTCTGCTGTATACAGGATTATCTTAAAATGCTTCTCTGTGTTGATGCCAAAACTTGGCTTCACCAAAGTCAAGATTCCTAAAAGATTAAGAGTACTCTGCAGATTGCTGTACCTCAGGTTGCTGTGGTGACAACTTGGATCTATGTCTCTGTGCTTGCTAGTATTGTCAATTCCTACATTTCATGAAAAAAAATGAATGGGTTCTCTAAACTGAAAAAATCTTTAGGGTCACCTCATTCAGCCACCCATACTTGTGTTTGAATCGAGCTTCAGGAACAAAATTACCAACTGTTATTAAGAAACCCAGATGAAATAATGTTCGAATTTGTGAAACTTTAAACTCAGAATGCAGCTGAAGGAATTCCCTGTTCCACAGAAACAACAACCTAGGAAATTATTCCCCATGATCTACATACAGAG
Organism: Nannospalax galili; assembly: GCF_000622305.1. Taxonomy (NCBI): domain Eukaryota; kingdom Metazoa; phylum Chordata; class Mammalia; order Rodentia; family Spalacidae; genus Nannospalax; species Nannospalax galili. Next base: position 1,455,828 of record NW_008353027.1, read on the forward strand.
CTTGATACAAATGGCCCAAAGGGAGAAGGCTACATCTCAAGATAGCATCAGAACAGGGTAGTGTTACTCACGTGGTACTGGTTTTGCAGACATGAAAGATGCAAGATTGAAGGAGTCATGCAGTCTTGCTTCACTGTTTTAGAGCAGCTGAGGCCAGACATTACTGCCATGCAGCATGAAGCTGTCAGAGTGAAACACAAGTTGAAATAGAGACCTCCGGGTGTTGGAGATGCCAGGACTCTGGGAAGTCCACTGAAGAGAGCTGCGGGCTCAATATGGAACCTGCCCAAGAAAGCCTCTTTGTGTGCTACTACAGGCCACAGAATGGGAGGGATGGAGCCCAGATGGTTTCATTGGAACCCAAGATGCCAGGCATGAAGCTGTGGGATTTGATGTTTGACCTACTGAATTTTAATCTTGCTTGTGTCAATCACTCCTTCCTTGTTATGCCCTGATTCTTTAGTTTTAGAAGGATAGTAGAATAGTAATTTTTTTCTGTGCCATTGGATGTTGGAACTGTAAAACCTGTTTTTATTTTATGAGAGCTCAAAGTTAAGGGATTATCTTGATTCTTAGATAAGACTTTGAAATTTAAGCTGTTTGAATTGTTAAAGACTATGGGGAGTTTCAAAGTTGGACTGGGAAAGCTAATTCCCTCTTTGGATTCTTAGTTTTGTTAACAAAGAATTTTTTAAAAGACTGAGAAGAAAGCTCGAGGATTATTTTATTACTGTTTGAAAGAAAGAAAGGGCAGGCAAGCTGCAAATCTCAGCAGGTGCTGCTTGGAAGGTGATGGAGAAAAGGACGACAGAAAGTCGTGCTTTTTGAACTGGGAGCCAACAAATCTGTCATGTTCAGCAACGGAGGTCAGCAAGCAGCAGTATGGCAGAAGGGCAGGGCAGAGCATCATAAGGAGTGAATGATAAAGCCCAAGTGTTAGGGGAAGCATACTCAGGTAGGGAAAGCATGCTAAGAAAGCATGGAAAGACAGTTTTCCTCAGTGGACTTCCCAGAGTCCTGGCATCTCAAACGTACTGCAATTTAAATTGCACTTTCAGAGCTTCATGCTGCAGGATACTGCCACGGGACTAGTCTCAGTGGAGCATGACTCCATGATCCATCCTTTCAATCTTGGATCTTTCACGTCTGCATCAGAGAATGAGTGAGAAGGTCTACAGTGTCAGGAGGCATGCTTAGCCAGGGACAGCAAATTTATACTTTTGGAAGAAGACACAGAAACAGATAAAACAAAAGACTATAGTTTTGAAGATATATTTTTTAATTGCATTTATGTATGCTGTGTGTCTGTAGAGGGGGTATGTGAATGTGTGTGTCTCCATGTGCCACAGCAAATACGTGGAGGTCAGAGGATAACTTGTGAGAGTGACTTCTCTCTTTCTATCATATTGGTCCCCAGAACCGATCTCAGGCTTGGTGAAAACTGCTTTTACCCACTAGGGCAATTCATCCTCTGACACCCAAAGAGCGGCAGGCTTAGCAGGAAATACTTACAAGCTACTCCATTTGGAGAGGAACTTTTGAGAAGTATAAGTACAGTATCTCATTAAGGGATAATCATTCTTTCTATTCCCTTAGCTTGTCTTCAAGATGATTCAGCTTTTCTGTAGGGTAATTGACAGGACCAGCTGGTATAACTCTTAATGGCAGAGACAATTGTTTGTAATGTTATAATCTTTAGAGAAGGTCAGAATTTCACTTCTCTATATGTCATGAGAGATATTCTATTCTTTTGACCAGGAAACCGAAGAAGAAGTAATTGTGATATTTTCCTTTCTAGTGTTATTGGGGAATAAAAGATGGAGTCTAAAGCAGACAGGGAGAGGTCCATTCTCCATGACTTCACAAACAGACTAAACCCTTTCTGGTCACTCAACAAGTCCTTGGGGACAATGGGTGGAAAGTTATAAGTGAAAGTGGTGTATGTGGGTATCAATTTGACAAGGGATGGATCTCTGATGATTAATCTGAATTGTCAGTTTGATGATCTCTAAAATCACCTAGGAGACGGGCCTCTAGGCATGCCTGTATGATATTATCTTTCCTAATTGATGTGGAAAGCCTACCCACTATGGCTGACACTATTCCCTGGGCTGGGAACCTGGATTGTATAAAAGTAAAAATTGAGCTGAACACAAGCATTCATCACTCTGCTTCTTTACTATGGACACACTGTGGCCAGGTGCCGCAAGCTCCTACTGATGTGAATTGCCCTCTGTGATGTACTGCAACCTCAAACTGTGAGCCAAAATAAATATTTTATCCCTTAAATTGCTTTTGTCAGAGGATTTGGTCACAGCAACAGGAAAAGTGGTTAAGATAGTACACTATGAAGTTCCTCAAACATTTTAAAGTAGAATGATCAAGCAGTTCCATCCCTGAGCATACACTGAAAGAAAATGAGGTCAGTATGATGGAAAGACCTCTTTGCCCCTGTCTTCATGCTAGCACCGTTCACTATAGCCTAGATAAGAGAAGCAGCCGGTGTCCAGTGATGAGTGGATGCAGAAAACATGGTACATATACCCATGTTATTTGTCAATAAAAGTGGAGTTCTACTATTTGCAACAATATGTATATAACCAGAGAGCATGATGTCCTGTCAAATAATCCTGTCAAAGAAAAACAAAAATCACATAATCTCGATTATATGAAATCTAAAAGTTCTTATAGAAGAACTTTTATAGAAGTTGCGAATCTGATTATTGTTATCAGAAGTGGGGGAATAGAGAGGAGAACAAGATCAGGAGAGTTTGATAAATGAATGCTTAGGCTTAAAAAGTTCTAGTATGCTATTGTACTTTTATAATTCAAAAAGCTAGAAGAAAGTATTCTGAATGTTTCCACAATAAATTATAAATGTTTAATTATATATATATTTAATTCAATTCACTTGTTACACTATATATTATATATCACATGGTACCAAATTAGTACATAAAGCATTTACATACCAGTTAATAAACATCCTAGAGTACAGGGTGAGCATTTTTAGATCTTCTAATGATGTATTGTGTGGTTGGAAGTACTGTGTGTGAATAGCAGTAGTGTGGCAAATAGCAATCTTGTTATTTGGAAATGTTGTAAATGATTTTATTATACAGTGTATTGGATGTATTTGTTGTAGAAATGGACCAGTGAATAAAGAGAATCTAATGGTTTGTAAAATGCGAAATAATACTAAACATGTTAAATAAATGTCATTTTCATTAAAAAAAAACTCACAAATTAAAAGCTACAGGCTGTGTTTCAGATCTATTTGTGTGACCTTGTGCATCTCAGCTCTACATTTCCAATCTTCATTTCTACCCAATCCCTATAGTGTGAATCAGAGTGCTTATTCACATGTACTAATCACTTTTATCCTACCCATGGCTCCTTTTATTTTTTTTGTGTGTGTGAATAGAACATGTGTGACTCTGTTGAATCTGTTTTTATATAATCTTTTTTTCCTTTTTTTAGTCCCTTTGCCATTATTCCACTCAGGTTAGTAGCCTTCCTCTCTATTTGGATAACATGACTTCTCTGTTCTCTTCATTTTCTTCCCATTACAAAACATTCTAAAATACCTAATGGGAGTACATCAATCACTGCTTAAAATTTATTGTGTATATGTTAGGAATAATAGCATCTGTTCCAAACAATGCCAACATAGTTTTCTAGTAATATATAGTTTGTTGATATACACTTCTTTAGTCAAATTATATTTCCAAAATATATCTTTCACACTTTTTTTTCATTTTTCATTTAATTCTTTATTGATATGCTTTCCATTTCTAACTCCAAAAGATAATTCCAAGATGCATTCATTTCTATCCTTTCTTGACCATCATGGCATAAATCAATTAATCACTCTTGTGATTCCCGCCTGGTTGGAAAACTTTACCCTTCTTTTTTCTTGTGTTATTTTGTAGATGCAACTCATAGTATTAGTCATTTTTTGCCTGTTTTGCAGTTTTACTGTGTCAACTAACACAAAGATTATGTGGATTGGTGAGTTTGTTAGTTGTGAAAAGACCTGCATCTAATAAAAACCAGAGCTGCCAGTCAGGCTATAAGAGGGAATGATTCTGACGGAAGAAATACAGAAATATGTGTCACAAATGGTCATCTGAAAATAGTGTGCTACACTTTGCCAGGGGAAAATAATTTTGACCTGAATATAGCAGTTTTAACTCTATAACGCTTTACTTATGGCAGAAAATGTGGCTTATTGGACTTCAGTTATCATCCTTCACTCATATAACTTGGTATCGCTATTGTGCTCCAGCTACTTATCCTCATGTAAACCTCAGAGTTTTCTCAGAAATTTATATATTCAACTTAGCATTTCAATCAGTAATTGCATTTTCTATTTACCTGTAAAGCCCCCCAATTCCCAGACTTATACACCAAAGACTCTATCTCTATGACTTTCCTTCTGTCTTAAAAGAAGTATGGTGGCTAGACTTTCCCAGGTGAATTTGTACTTAGACTTTTCTAAGGAGTCTCGGATTTATGTCACCCTCTATTAGAAATCCTCGTCTATTTCCTGTCATATTTCTTTCTTTAAATTTATTTAATAACCACATAATTAGTAGAAGCATTTCATTACAACAGCATTACATAGTCAATAATAGTTTACAGAGCAAAGATGCATCTCTTTAATGATTGGTTGTAAATGGTGAAGTTAACAGTGTTGAATTAATACAGCTATACATTATTTTACTCAGTATAAACCCTATAAGATATAAAATTGAATAAGGTTTTAACCTTTAAAAAAGATCTCCATTTCTTTTTAAATTACAGTTTCACACAGAAAAATTCATTTTAATGCAACTAACAAATTAGATGTTTGCACATGCATCTCTAATCTGTATGTATCTGATTATTATTAGTCACAGGCAGTTACTTTCTGAGATTCTTGGCACCTGAGCACAGATATAAAGTCATCAGGTAGATTTTAATGGTAATATTTTTCATACCTACTAATCAACATGAAGCAAATTTTTATGTTTCTTCCTCAAATACAAGTCATTTTTTATTTACTGATTTTTTTGTGTATATCCTACAGAACATCCCAAACAATCTTATTCATCTTTATACCCCCATCCCAAATGGCACCCTCCCATAGCCCCCCGAGTGGAGCCCATATACTCTGTCATCTCTGTTACTGTCTACTGTGTTATCAGTGCCCCCAGTCCATCTGCTGAGTCTAGTCAGCCTATCTAGAGTTACTTGTTTTAGGAAGATCAGCTTTTCCTCATCTAGCAGCAATCAGTTGTCAATATTCTTTTAGATAATATTGGGGTCTGCTGTTCATTTTCCTAATTCTATGCTGGGTTACTATCTTGGAATCTCTTGGGCCACCCACCCTGGCCAACACCAGAGGAAGGTATCTCCTGTTTAGCATTGTTTCTTGTTACGTAGCCTTTAGCTATACACATGGACTCTTAAAGTCATTATTCTGGTCCCTGTAGTTATGTCTGGATATATATTCACTTATAAGGATTTGATGCTAGGATCCACATATGAGGGAGAACATATGTTTGTATTACTGAGCTTGTGTTACTTCACTTAGCATAGCAGTTTCTAGTTCCATAGATTTATCTGAAAATTTCATAATTTCATCTTTCTTTACTCATGAGTAAACCTCCATCATACAAATAAACCACGTTTTCATTATCCACTTGTCAATTGAGGGACACTTAGGTTGCTTCCATTTCTTAGCTATTGTGAAAAGAGCAGCAACAAACATGGATGTACAAGTGTCTCTGCAATAGGATGAGTTCCTTGGGTATATGCCAAGCAGTGGTATAGGTGGGCCAAATGGTAGATTCATTTTTTATTTTTTTAAGAGTTCTCCACACTGCTTTCCTTAGGAGTTGAACCAGTTTGCAGCCCCACCAGCAGTAGATGAGTGTTCCCCTTTCCCCACATCCTCTCCAACATTTGGTATCATTTGTTCCCTTGATCTTAGCCAGTCTGACTGGGGTAAAATGAAATCTTAAAGTGGTTTTAATTTGCATTTCCCTAATTATTAGTGATGTTGAATATCTTTTAAAATGCTTCTTAGCCATCTTTATTTCTTCTTTTGAGAACTCTCTTTTCAGCTCTTTAGCCCATCTTTTAATTAGGTTACTTCTTTTCTTGATTCTTTGTTTTTTGAGTTCATTATATATTCCAGATGTTAAACTTCTGTGAGATGTGTTGTTGGTAAATATTTTCTCCCACTCTCTGGGTTTTCTCTTCACTCCCTTGGTTGCTTCTTTTGATATACAGAAACATTTTAGTTTAATGATGTTCCCTTTGTTATTTCTTAACCTTGTTCCCTGAGCAATTGATGATCCTTTCCTACACCGATGTTTTGTAGGTAATTACCAGTGTTTTCTTCTAACAGTTTCAGAAATTCAGGCTTCACATTCAGGTCTTTGATCCATTTGGAAATGACTTTTATGCAAGGTTAAAGATAGGGGTTCAGTTTCATTCTTCTACAGGTATAGATCCAGTTTTGCCACCATTTGCTGAACATGCTATCTTTCTTCCAGTGAATGTTCTTGGCCCCTTTGCAAATATCAGGTAACTGAAATTGGATGTACTCAAATTTTGGTCTTCAATTTTGTTCCATTGATCTACGGGTCTATTTTTGTGCGAGTACCATGTTGTTTTTATGACTATAGCTCTGTAATACCATTTAAAATATGCTATAGTAATCCCCCCAGCATTGCCTTTAGTGCTCAGAGTGGCTTTGGCTATCTGAGGTCTTCTGTGCTTCCATATGAATCTTAGGATTTTTTTTTTTCCAATTCTGTGAAGAATATCATGGGGATTTTGATTGGCATTGCATTGAATCTATAAATGGCTTTTGGTATTTTGGTAGGATGGTCATTTAAACCATATTATTTGTTCCAATCCATGAACATGGGAGATCCTTCTATCTCCTGGTGTCTTCCTCACTTTCTTTAAAGATGTAAAATTTTCATTGTAGAGGTCTTTAATGTCTTTAGTCAGGTTTATACTGACACTTTTTTTGAGATTATTATGAAAGGGAGTGTTTCCATGTAATATTTCTCTGATTGCTTGTTATTGGTATATAGAAATGCTACAGAATTTCATAGATTAATTTTGTAACCTGTCACTTTACTGAAAGGGTTAATCATTCATAGGAGTTTTCTGGTGGAATTTTTAGGATCTCTTCAATATAATATCATATTGTCTGCAAAAAAGGGATAATTTGATCTCTTATTTTCCAATTATTACTCCTTTAATTTTTTCTCCTGTCTTACTGCTCTTGCAAGAGTTTCAAGTACTATGTTAAAAAGGAGTGGCGATAGTGGACAGCCTTGTCTGGTTCCTGATTTTAATGGGAATACTTCCAGTTTTTCTCCATTTAGTATCATTTTGGCTGTGGGTTTGTTGCATATGGCTTTAGTTATGTTGAGGTATGTTCCCTCCAGTCCAGTTCTTGCTAGGCCTTTGAACATAAAAGCATGTAGAATTTTGTCAAAGGCCTTCTCTGCATCTATTGAGAAGACCATGTTGTTCTTGTCTTTGAGTCCATTTATATGATTTATGATGTTTATTTACTTACATATATTGAACCATCCCTGCATCTCTGGAACAAAGTCAACTTGATCATGGTGGATGACCTTTTTGCTGTGTGTCTGAATGTGGTTTGCAAGTATTTTGTTGAGAATTTTTGGATCTATGTTCATTAAGGATAATGGTCTATAGATTTTTTTTTGGTTGTATCTTTTTTTTTTTAAATTAAATTTTTTTTTTACAATTAAAGTTAACCATATACAAAATATTACAGTAATTCAGATTTTTTGGCATAATGATTACAGACTTGATAAATACATTTTATATCTCATAATAGCGATGAGGATTATACAAAAGCTATTAAAACAATTATGAGAATAAATTCTATTGTCACTTAAGTATCTAAAGCTATTTTCCTTTGCGTTCTTCCAGAACGATTTGTTCTTATTCTTTACCTTAATTTGAGGGACTTCAAGAAGATACTTGGTGTTTTTTTTTTTTTTTTTTTACAGAAAAATTTATTCCAAGGCAATTGAAATTGA
>NW_008353027.1:1468681-1469540 GCF_000622305.1 Nannospalax galili
TTTTTTTTGAACTTTATGTGTCTTTGTGGTTTACTTTTTGGGTATGAAGAGCTGGTTCGTCTAAGCTTCTGGTTCTCTCTTTTGATTTTATATTGTCGAGGCCAGATTGATTTTGTCTTCAGGAGTTCCGCGGTGGCCCAATTCCAATGTGGATCAGAAGTTTTCAGACTTTCTCCTTAGGTCTGGAATCTTATAAGAATGCTTTTGGCCTCAGGAACTTGGGTGTTGGACTGACCTGAGACCCTGGCTGTGGCCACACCACGCAGGGATGCTAAGGCAGATGGGGAGGGAAGAAGCCCCAAGATTTCCGAGGGAGTGGATTGAGTAGCTGGGTTGTACTGGATGCAAAGGATCAGGGAGAGTAAAGGTAAGCCTCAGAGCCCCAGAAAGTGGCTGTCAGCCCCAGAAAGAGGCTGGTGAGTGTTGCAGGACCAGGGAAGTAAAGGGAGGTGAGGGCGGGGCCAGGACCAGAAGCGGTGCCCCTGGGACCCAAGAAAGGCATTGAGTTGGTCTGGGTGTGAGAAGGGTCAGGAAGCAGTATTGGTTCCCCAGGTGTCTGGGGCCCCAAGACTAGGAATGGTGCAGGTCCCAAACTAGGAGTATAGAATGCCGGGGGTGGATGGAAGGGTGAATATGACTTAGGGAGTCCTGGCGCGGAGAGCTGTGCTATAGACTTACCCCCAAGAGGCCTGAGGATAGTAGTGCAGGCTAGGAGAGTTAGCCAGTGGTGCAGGTCGAGGGAAGCAGAGAGAGGTGAGGGCAGGGCCAGAACTAGAAGCAGTGCTCCTGGAGCCCAAGAAAGGGACTGAGTTTCTCTGGGTGAGAAGGGTCAGGAAGCAGTATTGGTTCCCCAGGTGTC
>NW_008353027.1:1469580-1482499 GCF_000622305.1 Nannospalax galili
GGTGGGAGGGATGGAAGGGTGAATGTGGCTTAGGGAGTCCCGGCGCCTTGGTTGTATCTTTACCTGATATTGGTAATAGTGTTATGCTGGCTTCATAGAAGGAATTTGGAATTTCTCCCTCCATTTCTATCTCTTTGGCTAAATTAAGTAGTATTAGATATAGACCTTCTTTAAATGTCTGGTAGATTTCTACTGTAAATCTGTCTGGTCCTGGGCTATTTTTAGTTGTGAGGTTTTGTATAGCTGTTTCAAGTTCCTTATGTGTTATGGGTCTGTTTAAGCTGTTGTTCCCTTCTTGGTTTAGTATTGTTGGTCCCATGCTTTTAGATACCTGCCCATTTCTTTTAGGTTTTCAAATTTAGTAGTGTATATGTTTTTAAAGTATTCCCTTATAATGTTCTAAATCTTTTTGGTGTCTGTTGTGATGTTTCCCCTTTCATCTGTGATTTTGTTGATTTGGAGGTGCTCTTTCTTTCTTTTGGTTAACTGGCTAGGAGATCTTTCAGTCTTGCTTAACAGAGATTCATTGATTCTTTGTATTTTCTTTATTTCTATTTCATTAATTTCTGCTCTGATTTTTGTTATTTCTTCTTGTCTGCTGGGTTTGGATTTCATTTATTGTTGCTTTTCAAGTGTCGTGAGTTGCAATGTTAAGTCATTTATTTGTGTTCTTTCTGATTTTTTAATGTAGGCACTTAGAGCTATAAACTGCCCTCTAGGGACTGCTTTCAATATGTCCCAGGGGTTTTGTTGTGTTGTCTTGTCCTTTCATTTAGTTCCAGGAATATTTTTACTTCTTTCTTATTTTCCCCTTTGACCCATTCATCATTTAGGAGTGTGTTGTTTAATCTGCATGAGTCCATGTACTTACTAGAGCTCCTTCAGGTGTTGATTGTAAGCTTTATTGTATTGTGGTTTGATAGAATGCATGGAATTATATCAATCTTTTTGTATTTGTTGAGGCTTGTTTTGTGCCACAGTATGTAGTTGATTTTGGAGAAGGTCCCATGGGGCACCGATAAGAAAGTATATTCCTTGGTGTTTTGGTGGAATATTCGGATGTCTCTCTGTTAATTCTCTGTCCTGTTGACCTATCTAATACAGACAATGGGGTATTGCTGTCCACCACTATTAATTAGTTGGGATTAATCTGGGTCCTAAAGTCCTGTAGTATTGTTTTAATAAAGTTGGGTGCACCAGAGTTTGGTGAATATATATTAATGATTATAATATCTTCTTGGTTAATTGTTCCTTTGATCAGAATGAAGTGGCCCTCTTTATCTTTTCTGATTAGTTTTAGTTTAAAGTCTATTTTGTCAGATATTAGAATTGCAATGCATCCTTTTTTTTAGTACCATTTCCTTGGAATAATTTTTTCTATCCTTTCCCCTTAAGGTAGTGCCTCTCCTTGAAAGTGAGATGGGTTTCTTGCAGACAACCAAAAGACGGGTTTTGTTTCTTAATTTATTCAGCTAGTCTGTGTCTTTTGACTGGGGAATTCAGTCCATTGATATTTGAAGTTATTAAGGAAAGATGTATATTGATTCTTATCATTTTGATGTCTCTTCACATTCTTGGTGTAACTGTGCATTTCCACAGTTATACCTTCATTAAGTTTCTTTCCATAACCCTTTTTGGGTATAGTCATTTTTTTCTTAGCTCCTTTTATTCCTTCAAAAACTCTCTGAAGGACTGGTTTTGTGGACATGGATTTTTTCATCTTATTTATGTCATGAAAGATTTTTCTTTTCCTTTTGACTACTATAGACATTTCTTCTGGTTAAAGTAGTCTTGGTTGGCATCTGTGGTCAGTTAGAACTGGGAATACTTTGGTCCAGGCTCTTCTGGCTTTCATAGTTTGAACTGAAAAGTCAGCTGTAATTCTGATTATTTTTCCTTTATTTGTGACTTGTTTTTTTTCATTTGTAGCTTTCAGTATTCTCTGTTTTGTACATTTACTGTTTTTACTATGCTGTGCCATGGAGAGTTTCTTTTCTGGTCTTGTCTGTTTGGTGTTCTCTGTGCTTCTTTTATTTATATGGGCATGTCTTTCTTTAATTTTGGGAAATTTTCTTCCACAATCCCACTGAAGATCTGGTCCATGCCATTATCCTGAGATTCTTCTGCTTCCTCTAATGCCTATTATGTGTAAGCTTGGTCTTTTTATGGTATCACTCAATTCCTGCATATTCCATTCTTGAGATTTCTTAAAATTTTCATAGTCTTTGCTTGAGTGGTCCAGTTCGTCCACTTTATCTTCCAGTCTTGATATTCTGTTTTCCATTTCATTCATCCTATTGGTGAGGCTTTCTCCTGTCATTTCTAATTGGCTTATTGAGTGTTTCACTTCCTTCTTCATTTAAGCCTGATTATTGTTATTCAATATTTCTGTTTTTTTAATTCATTCAGAAGCTTGTCCCTATCTTCTTTCGGTTCTTTGATTTTATTTATTTATTTATTTATTATTTATTTATTTATTTGTGTTCTTTAGATACTGAAATCTTTTATCATGTTTATAAGTGTTCTTTTGAATTCTATGTCCTGTTGTATCTTTAGGGTGTTCTCATTGCACTCCTCTACAGGACTGTTGGTACTTTGTGGAGATATATTATTTGGGTTTTTCATGTTATTTTTCTCTGTGACTTTGACATGTGAATTTCTTTTGCAGTTTCTGATTCTTGTGTGAGGTTCAAGCCTTCCTTTGTCGAGTTTATGTCTGCTTCTTTTGTAAACTTTATTTGCCTTTGTGGTTTACCTATTGAGCATGAAGAGCTGGTTGGTCTAGGCTTCATGTTTTTTCCTTTGATTTTATATCAGAGGGGCCAGATGGCTTTCGTCTTGCTGCTCAGGAGTTCCCAAGAAGACCCAAGTCAGATAACGATCAGATGCTCTCAGACCTTTTCCTAAGGTCTGGCTCCCTCCAGGAATGATGCTGGCCTCAAGAAGCTGGAGGCTGGGCTGGCATGCAAAGGCGAGGTGGGGGATAGAACAGGCCCCGGGGGCCCCGGGGGACTAAACCTAAGGATTGGTTTGTCTGGGTGCAAAGGGTCAGGAAGCAGTGGGGAATCTGGGCCAAGACTGCAGTCCAGAAGTCTGGGTTGCCAAAGGAAGAAATGGGACAGTGCCCAGGCAAGGAGGAGAGATGAGGTGGGGAGCTGGGAAAGTGAATGTGGCTGGGGGAATTAAGGCACAGTGGGCTCGGCTGAGCTTACCCAGGAAAGGTGCTAGCCCCAGGAAGCTGGGGGGATGTGGTGCCCAGAATTGCAAAGGTGAGGTGACAGTTAACAGGTCCCTAGGTCAGTGGGGATTCTGGGCCAAGACCACAGTCCAGAAGTCTGGGTTGCCAAGAGAAGGAATGGGCCAGTGCCCAGGCAAAGAGGAGAGATGGGGTCGGGGAGCTGGGAGAGTGAACGAGGCTGGGGGAGTCAAGGCACAGTGGGCAGCCGAACATACCCAGGAAAAAAGCTGGCCCCAGGACTTCCTGTCATATTTGTGGCAATATCAGAGTATTCCATCTTGAAATGGAAGATTCCTATTTTCCTGAGCCACGTTAATCAAATGTAGTCTTCGGAATCACTGCGGTTATTTCTTATTGCTCTCATCCCAAACTGCAGAGGAAACTTCTCACTTGATACTGAATCCCCCTTTTGCATAATAAGGCAAAATTGCTAGCCAGCGCAAGCCTTTATCATTCTCTAAGACTTCTGTGCCCATCTCTTCAAGAAACGTCATGAAGAAAGATCATGCTGTACTCCATACTCCAAATAGGTTGTCTTGGCACTACACTGATCTGAATATTTGACTTGAAACAGATAACGTGACCTACCTGAATTTAGCTTTCCTGTTTAAACATGAAATTATTTTTATTCCATTGAGTTCTAAAACAGAGGGAATATCATATTCAATAATAACCTCTGAAAATGGGTCTACTTTACTGCAAAATCTTATGTCTAGGCCTGCTTGTCCAACATCTATTTGTACTTGCAGCAGAACTGCCTCCCCACCCCATTTCACTGAAAGGTAAGTGATTCTTAGAGACATTTCAAAAGCATCTTCATTTTCTCTACCAGCATTATGAAATCAGTCACTTGATCTAAACGATTCCTGTTATACTTCTCAGACACAATTTGACTTTTGATTTAACTCAACAATTTCAGTAGTTCAGTTTTTTTTTCATTCTAATTCTAACTCACGTCTATTGCTAGTGAGTTTGTTTATGTATTTCTATTTTATGTGTATGAGTGGTTGACCTCCATTTATGTGAGTACATTATGTGTGTGCAGTGCCTGCAGAGGCCAGAAGAGAATGCTGGATCCCCTGAAAATGGAGTTAGCAGAGGATGTTAGCTGCCATGTGGATGCTGGAAAATGAACCCATGCCCTTGGCAAGGGAAGCCAGTGCTCTTAACTGCTGAGCCATCTCTCCAGTCTTAAACTGCATAAATCTTAATATCAGAGTTTTCCAGCTGCTTCTCAATCTAGCCAAATTAGATTAAAAATATTCTCTCAATATGATCTGACATCCAGCCTCACATTCTCTTATTAATTGTTTTTCACTTCACCCACATGGAACTTTTTACCCTCCTTTGGAAATTCCCCTTGTTCTTTAGACTCTGAGTGTGTTTTCAAGCCTTTATTTCATTCTATCATTTCTTCTCATCCATCTTCCCTGAAGAAACTCAACTGCATTTTGATGCTGCCATTGTGTGAGTCTAGAAGTGCTCTCACTCTTTCCTTGGCACACCTATACTGGATTACATCACTGTAGTAGCCTGCCTCAGAGTTCACTTGATTGAATACCCCAAACCATCTCCATTAGCATGTACACACAACTGCTTAGATTCCTTTGTGTGTATGAGGAATCTTTCAGAGTTGATGGTCAGTTAAAATTGCAATGTGTAAATTTCAAAATTAAGCACAATGCCAAATGAAAATTAAAATATAGCTATGGACACATAGTCATGAAGTGAAGATACAGTTGTACATTTGCCAGGTAACTATCAATAATTTGCCAGTTGACTCTGCAAACACAGTCTCTTCATTTCTCATAAGTAAATATGAGGTCCTACAACTGCCTGAGAGCCCAAATTTCAGAGACTTCCTTTGTCAGGATATTGATTAAGGGTTATTTTATTGGAAATATGTTTTAAAGATAAGTTTATCCAATTTATTCACTTTGCAGATGAACAATGAGAAACCCAGAATTAAAGAACTTTTCAGTCAGCTTCACTGTATCTGTGCTCAGTTAAGCATTTCCATTTGTTCTAAGCCTATGGGGACAGAACCCAGTAATTAGCTCTTTAAGACTAATTCCTTTTACTATAACGTAGTTGGCAGATGAAAGAAATAAGTTGAGTCCCTCAACTTATCAGCTATTACCAAAGCTTGTTTTTGGTGAAAATTAACTATTTGTTTCGAAGTAATATCTACCCATCTACCCTACAGCCATATATTCAGCAATAGAAGCTCTTTCAAGCAGGTCAATGCTTTAAGAAGCAGCTAAGTAGAAAGGAAGTTAAGAATCCTGGGGATGGAGGTAGCACACAGAAACCTGGCTTCAAGTATTCAAGGAAAGAAGTAAAACATCTATTTTATAAGAACCAGGGAGAAATAAAAGTTAGTTAAGTGGGTTGACCAGAAACAATTCAGGGTAGATGACAGTATAAACTAGAACACTGGTGAAGCACTAGCTGCATTTTCCCAAGTCTATTTGTCAGTGGAGCTGGGACAATGTTCCCCATCAATAGACTGACCACAAAAATGAGTTTGGGTTTGAATAAGCAGAATCTAATAGCAATCAAACTCACTCTAAGCCCTACTGGAAAGTAGCTATAACATACAAAATCACAAAAATAAGTTTAAATGATTCATAGGGAAGATATTTCCATATAACTCATTAATCATGTATAATATATTAAAATGAACAATTTCATAAATAGGAATATGTGTATAGCCATATTAGATCTTAAAGTCAATGTTAAAATATGAAAAAGTTATTATAGCCTTTTGTTATCTTTATATTTATTTTATATTTAAATACTGTATTCATTTGTAATATAATTTCAATTTTTATTTCTGAAGAGACATTTCTCTAATATGCTTCATTAAAAAGTCCTGTATGAAGAGCATACTGAGGGCAATTAATAAATATCTGGAGCGTAAAGCCTGCTCTGTGAAGTGCTCATGTTCCAGAATTACCTATTTTCAAGAATTAAGGATAAACCTGTTTTAATTAAGGTCAGTGCAAATGACTGTTGGTTGCCAAATATCTTCATTTGTGAAAAGTTTGGTGGAGGACTGTGAGTCACTGTGGTGAAATACTGTGCCCATGAGTGTCAGTGTGCCATCACACTCTGTAGAGATGTGAAATGCCTATCAGGAATTCAATACAATTTTTAAATATGCCTACTGGTATCTGAAGTTCATTCAACAAAAGTTCAAGTGCCTTTTGGAATTCTGGGATACTGTCATTGAGTTTGATTACAGAACTAAAATTTTGATATGTGTTTTGGAGAGAATCCGTGAACTATTAACTTGAGAACTGCTAGTTGAGGAAAATAGCATTCAAAGTAGAAAATTATGTTTGAAAAGCCATGCATACTATTTTGTATTAAAAATAAATTTTATCTTATATAAGATCAAGTCAACGAAAATCTCAGTTTGTGGGGGAGAGGGGCTCCTGAAGTCCTACTCCTATTTCGAAGCTTTTGGCAACAGGTGGCTGCTGGGGGGAGGGCCAGTCTGTTCTCCTCAGCCCTGAGAGGCTGCCCATGCCCCAGTAGATGGTTCCTCTCCCATGCATATACAGGCAGCACTGAATGGACTCACTGGGCAGTAAATTAAAGAAAAGAGAATCAAAAGGAGCACATGATGTTGGGAGGGAAGCGGGCTGGCTGCAACAGAATGGGGTGGATTTGATCAGAGTGTAGTATATGAATCTATGAATGTGAAATGAAAGAAAAATGTACCTAGACCAAGTAGTTCTTACAAAACTAAGAAATTACAGTGGGCAGATCCACCACAACTGGAAGTGAAACTGGGCATTGTCATCAGTTACCTGCTTCAATGCATATTGCCTCTCCACTATTAGTCAGTCAATGAATTACTCCTGATTAACTGAATTACAAGTACTATCCAAAATTATTAGGATAGTTGGTTATCATAGGGCTTGTGGATCAGGTCAACACAGGTTTGAGCCCCATTCACTACCCTTACCATTTACTTCTATAGCACTGTGTACATTAGCTGGCTTTCTGAAGACTCACATTTCCTATCTACACATGAAATTTTCTAAGGTCTTTTTCTTTCAGTTGGTTTGGGGATTTCGTAATATAAACTGTATCATTATTGACATATACACTCTACCTGGAATTCCATCATATTATTCATTGTATTGGAGAGTTCAAATGCAGGTAATATAATTATGTATTTCATCACCACAGTGAAGGGTCTCTACAAACAGTTCCTATGCTTGTGTTCAATCAATCATGATGTTGTGTGCTGTTTCACTGTTTAGATAGTAATTTTCTTTAAAACATTTCCTGGTTTCAAAAACATTTCCTGGTTTCTGCTTTTCTGAGCGGACATCCTCATCAAGGGAAAAGACCCAGTGTCTCATCAGGAAGCACACCCCTGACAGTTTTAAGTACAAGTCCTCCTGGAGAACTCTCAGTTTTGCTCACTGAACCACAAAATTAAAGTCCCATGGAAGAAATCCAAAATAGCTTGAGTGCCAAAATATGTATCCCACAACAGCAAAAGCCTTCAAAATTACTGTATTTACAAAAAAAGTTTAACAGATGAAATAAATGAAAGTTTCCTGGTCCCAGAAAGGAGACACAATTTAAGCTAACTACCACTTTTCTATTGTTCTCCCCCTTTCAACGGGTGCTGAGGGAATTTTCACTTACTGAAGCCATCAGGGAGATGATCATTTATCTTTGAATAGAGCACTTTTATCCCATTAATTTCTGCCATTATGGACGGAGATAAGATGTAAGTCAGTGACTAACTGAAAATTGAAGTCCCCAAAAAGAAGAAATGAAACAAAGAATAGCTTATGTCACATTATATGCTTCACATGCTAAAATAAATTTTATATAACTGTATTATCAGCTTTTAGTGCCATTTATATGCCCTTAATCATATTTGATTTGCCTTTATAATTATTACATCAGTCCATTTGAAAAGCACATCTTATTATTTTTCTTCGAAGTTGAGGAACAGAAGTGGTCTAGAGAAGAAATGCAAAAGACAAAAAAGGGCTAAAAGATCAAAAGCATCAGTAAAGCAAACTTCAAAATCCTTTAGCTGCATATATTAGATACGTATTTCTTTAAATTATAGCAATGCCTCTTATGTAGTTTACATTTGTTGGTAAAGAGCAAAACTGATTTTGTTTAAAAACCAATAATGATAAAGGAGAAAATACATAGAATACTCAATTGAACAAAAGATATTTTTAAATTCATTTAACATTTTTAGAAGGGTAAATTAGAAATAATTTTTTCAAGGAGGCTGTTAGATAAATTTTGAGAATTTTATTATGAAACATTTCAGACATAAAAAGTTAAATAAACAATAAATAAAATATATATACATATGTACTACCCATCTTAGGAAATAATACACAGCCAATGCTATTGAAATCAGCTCTATGCCTTGCAAAATACATCTTCTGTTTCACACACACAAGTGACCTCCACTGTTAACTTACTATATTTCATTTTCATGAATGTCTTAAATATATCCAGAGGTATCATTCCTTTTTAACACTATATATCTTATTGAATTTTTGTGCATTCCATATATCTTAAGCATCTTTAGCCCCCCTCTCCTTTCTGCACCCACTCCATCTATCCTCCCAACCAGATTTCATGCATTCTGTCATTTATGTTAAGGACTATCTAGTAGGTGTCCTCAAATGTCCCAGTGTGAGTTCATCCACTGGGGATTTGTCACCCTACCTAGCATCATTCCCTTAAAGAACAGCTCTCCCACTCCAGCAGCTAAAGTTGGGACTCCTAACCCATTTCCCCAGTTGTATGCTGGGTTTTTGCCTGGTTTGAGTTTGCATGGATCTTGTGCATGCTGTCACCACTGCTGTAAGTTTATCTGAGCAAGTTCCAAGTCACCTGGAAAACTCTGTTTTCTTGAGGTCATCCACCACCCCTGGCTCTTAAAACCCACTCTTGCACCTGGGGTGGCAGAAGTTTAATATAGGTGTCCCATTTAGGGACACACATTCTGTGGTCTGTTCTCTACATTTGGACAACTTGTGGCTTTCTGTGTTAATCACCTTCTGTTGTATAAGGAAGCTTTACGGGTGAAAGCTGGGAAGTGCATGAATATTCTCTCTACTGTCTGTTCCACTATGTTCTGTGAGCCTTAGGTGTAGGGATTTCTTTGTAGATGTGTCATTTAAGACTGAGCATCTCACAGACACTTGTTCTTTGTGTTTGGCCAGTTATGGAACTCTGTAATAGTCTCCATCTGTTGCAAAAAGAAGTTTGTTTGATGAGTAGTGAAACACGGCTCCAGACAAGAGAAATTTCCTTTGGAGATGCTGTTCAGGGTGATACAAGAGACTCCCAAAATAACACCAGCTATTGCCACAGCCTTTGATTTCCTTCAGAACTTAAAGGTAATACCTATTGCAGAAGACGATGTAATTGGGACACAGAACTTGAAGTAATGGAGCTGGAAATGACTTGGAATCCTCTTTCCTGAAGAGTAGTTCTCATAGTATCAGAGGATGAGGGAGAAAATCAATTGATCCAAGCACATCTGCAAAGCCTAATAACCACAACAACGACAGACCAACACAGCAAACTATCTCTATTGGTGACATAATGGCACTTTTGTCTTGGGGGTAATCAACAGCTACCTAATTGGATTTAAAGCCCACATAGTGGGAAGAATTCATGTGTGATACCCTAAACATAGCCAAATACACATGGCTGGAGAAAAACCTACCTCCGTCACATCCCTAGACAAACGTAATTTGTAACTACATGCTGAATATATATCCTTATATTTACAGACTTTTCATTTCTTATCTCTATTTTTGTTGGATTCATTCTGTCTTCTTTGTCTTTGAATTGAAGGTATTTGGGTCATTGATTTTCAGTTTTTATCTTTTCCTTCTAAAATCTGTTTTTAAAAATAAATTTTCTCTACTTAGTATTTTGGATGCATTCCTGAAGTCTTGATATCTAATTCTCTAGACATCCAGTATCAAATAAGTTCCCTTTCCAATTGTGATTTATTTCATCACTATCGTGCTTACAAAGTGTTTCAGTCTTCTTAAAAAATGGTTTCTGACTTTATTACATTATAGTATGGCTCTAAATGCATGTGACACTATGTTAAACAAAATATTTATGTTATTTTTATTTTTGTTCTTTAGAGACGGGGTGTCCTTGTAGCCCCAGATGGTCTGGAACTAGCTATGTAGACCAGGCTGGCCTCGATCTCTCAGAGATCTGCCTCTGTCTGCCTCCAATGTGCTGAGATTAAAGATGTGTGCCACCATGCCCAACTAAAGCAAATATTGAAAATGTATTTAAAGTACTTATTCCTGAACAGGACACCTATTTCAAACTTCTGCCTCGCAGGGCTCAAGGACCTTTGCGGAAGAGGGAACAGAAAGATTTTAAGAGCCAGAGAGGTGAATGATCACAAGGAAAAAAAAATCAAATCAGCTGGGTAATTACTTATATGAACTCTCAGCAATGGTAACAGCATGCACAAGTCCCACATAAGCTCATAGATGTACAGAGGCGCATAAGGAACCCAAACCATACCTGAGGCAACCCATCACTGCTGGGAGAGGGTAGAGACAATCTTGTTTAAGGATGAGGCTCTTAGAAGTTTAACAAGGCTATGGACCCAACGGAGGATCCTTTGTGGACACAAGTTTGACTCTGTAGGAATATATATATAATTATGTGAGATTGGGTAGGGTTAGTGGGAGAGTGCAGATGAAGGAGGGGAATCTAAATGGGATCAAATATATTGTATGAAATTCTGAAAAAAATTCAACAAGAAAGAACACATGGACTTGTCAAGATTTGCTAAGGAACTATTGGCAATTGATAGCGGTTGGTAGTTACGGAGTCAGTTTTCTGTAAGGATCTGCCCTCAGGTAGGTTGACCAAGCTTCAGGGAATGGAACCCCACACAAGAGCATGTGGGGAACATAAATTAGATAAGATAGACCTTAGAGAAATAATATTGGAGGACAAAAATATGAGGAGATAGTCAAAATGCATTGTTTGAAATTCTCAAAAAAAATCAGTACAAAGAGAAAAATTAAGGAAAATATAAAAATTTGAGCATAACAACTAAATAAATTGTTGTATACTGTAATTTTGAAATGTCTCATGGGTACAAATAATTTTTGATAGTATGCACTAGACCCATGAAAATTCAATTAGACAAAAACCCAGCACAGAACTGGGGAAATGGGCAGGAGAACCTACCCTTAGCTGAGGAACTATTGGCAGCTAATCACTGCTGGATGAGGGAGTCTATCCTCCAACAGACACAAGATCAATCAGGATGGTACATTTGAGGAGAAGGAAGCCCTGAGAAGCTGGGTACCTAGATTTCCAGAGTTGAGACAAGCCCAGGGCAAGAAGCCAGGCCTGCTCATGCCACATTCCAAACACTTCCGTTCTGTCACAGTCAAGAGCAAATATTTATAAAAGACGAGATTTGAGAGCAGGTCAGATGCCACTTGAGAGTATTCCATCCTGTTGCCCACTGTGGCCGTGCTATGGCCTACTTGGCTCTTCAAGGGAATGAAGCCAGATTCTGGTGATGGACCAGGTTCCAGTGGATGAACTAAAATTGAGGTACATCTGGGTAGCAAACTTGACTTGATAAGCCTTAACTGACAGAATGCAGGAAATCCTTTGGGCCGACTCTGTGGGGTTCAGATAGAGAAGGGGTTTAAGTATGATCTATTGTACGAAATGCAGAAAATTTCAATAAAAATATCCATAAAAACAGAATTTAGCCAATGAGCTCTAAAAAAATGCCAGTATCTTCAATCAGTCATGTTTGTTTAATAAAATTTCTAGTGCATGGACTCATACTTTCAGTCATTCTTCAATAGAGTGCATTGTCCATTTCTATCCTGCTTCATCAAAGGATGGGTAGAATAAAGAGGATAGGATTTCAGAATTACGAAAGATAAATTATGCCCCGTTTACATTGGATATTTTCTTTTTCTGCAACAACACTGTGTTTTTCAATAAGAGGAAGATAATATAGAAAGTCATCTTTGTAACCCAGACTAGAATACTGAGCTCTGAAAGGCATAAAATAGGAATGAGTACTTGCAAAGGGAATCAAGAAAGAAGTCAGAGATGGACTCAGCAGGTGGTAATAGGAGGTAAAACTGAGCTGAGGAGAGGACTAAGAGAGGTGCTCCTGATGCAGAGACAGGCGGGAGGGGAGACTGTGCTACCATTTTCTAATATAAATAGAAACACAAAGGAATATAAATTTCAGGGGAAGAGGGATGCATGAGTGCTGAGTTATTTATAATGTCCAGGCAGTAAAGTTAAATTTAGCAGACGTTTGTATCAGGAATTAAAAGAAAAATTTGCAAGATTATTCAAGTTTCAGTGTCCATCTACTGCAAGACACTTATTCTTCATCAACCATTATTTTTTTAATTTTTAATTTATTTATTTAGTTAATCAGTTAATTAATTAATTTATTTATTGGTCCTTTTGAGACAGGGTCTCCCTGTAGCCCTAGCTGGCCTGGATTCACTGTGGAGACCAGGCTGGCCTCAAACTCACAGATATAGGCCTGCCTCTGCCTCCTGAGTGCTGGGATTAAAGGCGTGTGCCACCACACCAGGCTTAATTTTATTATTTTTATTTTATGTGTATGAATGTATTGCC
>NW_008353027.1:1482644-1488649 GCF_000622305.1 Nannospalax galili
CCCCCATTAGTTTTTAAACTGCATTAGAAATAAGTCAAGATAAGAAATGTTTACCAAGACAGAAGGTCACAGAAAGGACTTAGATGCTAGGACCCCCATTAGTTTTTAAACTGCATTAGAAATAAGTCAAGAAATGTTTACCAAGACAGAAGGTCACAGAAAGGACTTAGATGCTAGGATACTAGATATGCAAACATACATAATTTTCTAAATGGCTTTGTTTTGGTGTAGCTGATATAAAACAAACAGCATATATCTCAAAGTACAATTTTGTAAGTTTTGGCAAATGTTTAGTTACGTGATATTTTATAAACCATTACCACAACTAATATCAACACACACATCGTGCCCAATTTTTTGATATGTATTCTCTAAAATCTTTCTGGAGAAGAACATTACCATTCTTTATCACTAGTCAATCAGAAATCTACTTGTGAATGTGGTAGAAATACATATAATTTCCCCTTCTTTAAGCAAAATTATATTGTTATTTTCCCATATTATTGTGTGTATTAGTAATTTTTTTGATTTTGGGGTAATATTCTATCATGTAGTTATAACACAGTTTGCTTATCCATTAATGTAGATTTATCTGGTTTATTTACATTTTGTGTGAATAAAGCTAGTTTGAACATTACTGATGAAGATTTGAAAAAACCTATACTTTCATTTCTTTTTTAACATTTTACTTATTATTTTAATTTTATGTGTATGAGTGTATTGCCTGCATGTATGTAAGTGTATCCATGTTGTACAATGCCCACAGAGGTCAGAGGGTATCAGATAGGAGTTATGGATAATAGTTGTTAGCTGCCATGTGGGTGCTGGGAATCAAACCTGGCTCCTCAATAGGAGGAGCCAGTGCTCTTACTGAGCCATCTCTCCAGCCCCATCTTTCACTTCTCATAGGTGGAAGAGTGTACTAGCTAATTCAATTTCTAGGACTGTATCCCTTTTTTGAGTAACCTTTATTTCCCCAAGGATTTTAGCATTTGGCCCACAAACATAAGTGTATGAGAAGTCCACTTTTTTGCTACAACGGTGACATGGCCAAATCATTTTTTAAAAACATTTAAACATTCTAACTTGCATATCACGGTAGGTTTAAATTTTTCATAATTTTTATTCACTATTTAAATTTAATTTTGGGGAATTATATGCAATACATTTTGATCATATTTAGTTCTTGTCCCCTATCTTCACCCTTAACTACCTCCCACTCAATTTCATGTACAGAGAGAGAGAGAGAGAGAGAGAGAGAGAGAGAGAGGCACACACACATGCACATACACAAAGTACAACTGTGCGAAAAGTGAAATTTGTGTCCCCAAATGCCCTTTGATGTGGGCCCATTCACTGGAGCCTGGTTAACTTACCAAGAATCTCGTCCTTTGATTCTTTGATTCTTTAATACAATGTATTCTGATTATATTCACATCTTTTTTCAGATCCACCTCCAAGCCTCTCTCCCACTTCCTGTCCTCCCTTTATATTTTTAAAGCCTATCAAGTCCAATTTGTGTTCCCCAGAAGCTCTTGAGTGTGGGTCTGTTCCAGGAGCTGTCAAGTGCCCCTCAGTTAGGACTGGGGCTTCTTGCCCATCGCCCCCATCCATGCTGGGCTTTTGTCTGGCTTGAATTTGAACAGGTCTCTCACATGTTGTCAGAAGTGTTACATGCAACCACTCAGCTATTTCTGGAAAACACTCTTTTTGATGTATTCATCTACCACCTCTGGCTCTTACAATTCTTCTACTTCCTCTTCTGAGACATGCACTGTAAATATGGGGAGAGATGTGATGTAGATGTCCCAGTTAGGGCTTGGCACTCTCCTATAAACAGTTTCAGCAAAGTAGCAGTATATAACATTAACACACAAGTACACAGTAGCTTACCTATATGCCAACAACAAATGTACTGATGAGAGAGAGAGAGAGACAGAGAGAGAGGGAAACTTAGGAAACAATCCCATTCACCATAGCCTAAAACGAAATGGTTTGGAATAAATCTAATCAAAGAAATGAAAGACTTGGATACCAGAACACAGAAAGAATACATGCTCATGAATCAGTAAGATTAATATTTTGGAAATTGCCATCTTACCAAAAGCAATCTCCAGATTCAGTGAAATCCCCATCAAAATTCCAACATAATTCTTAATTTGAATTGAAAAAAAGATACTAATTTTGGATATGGGAACACAAAATAAAACCAAGATAATCAAAAAAAGGAGATGGAAGTATTATCACTCTGATTGCAAATTATACTACAGAACTATAGCAAGAAAAATGTGTGGCTTAATTTTTAATATTTCAGAAAAGAATAGTGTTAAACAGATTTATCATGTGTTTATTTATCATCTGCATATCTTCTGCTGAATTCTCCATAAACTCTGTTGCCTATACTGTTGTTTTTCGCTCCCTGTCTGCTCTCTATGCATGCCTTTTCTCAGTCTTGTGATTATGTGATTGCAAATATAGCTTGTTTTCTCATTCTTTTAATCATTACTTCAGGAGCAGAGGTTCTTTATTATCTCTGTTCCACAGCAATGATACATTTATGATACATGTAAAAGACCTCTGTAGTGACCATGAAGGCATTGGGTTCAAAAACCACCATTGATGTAGCTCTGTGCTATATTCATAGCCCAAGAGCAGAGGTTCCTAATTTTGTTGAAAGCTAATTAAACTGTTTCTTTTTTTTACATTTCAGATTGCAGTGTTCTTTCTAGGAAATCTTTGTCCAACTCAAATATATAGCTTCCTCATCTTTTCGTCTAAAAACATTACAGTTTTATACAGCACAGGTCAATGATCCGTTTGAATAAATAATTGCGTGTGGCACAAAAGGCCTGAGACATCCATTATTTTGCTTAAATAAATTCAATTGTCCAAGAGTGTATGCTAATACTCTCCTTTCTTCAGTAAATTACATTTTGAAGGCCTTATTTTTACATTAAAAGGGAAGCTAGACATGATGATGTATGGTTCTACATATTATAAAAGTTGTAAAAATGAGTTATGAGAGAATGAATTGGTTTAAAATGGAGGAAAATGAAAAGTAATGACCAGAAGTCCTCAAATGGATTGATACTGAGTTACAGTTGAAAATCCCCTAATTGCTAGCCTTATAGAAAGACATTCTTGGTATGAGCTGTAATAAATTAACTTTCTGGAGGCAACTATCTAATTAGCTAGTCTATTCTGTTCCAGGAGTTCTGTGATTCTAGAAAGACTGGGGATTAAATGTCTCTCCCCCCCGTAGTCAGTCCATGTCAGCAGAATTAAAATTTCAATCACTATTTCTTGTCACACTCAATTTTAGAAATCTTTGTATCTTCAAAATCATATTGAGTCATGGCTGATAATATCAGATTATTTGTATTTTATCATGTATATACTGCAAATCAAATGTGAGATTTTGGTTTTCAAAAAGTGGAGTTCAAACACACAAAGAGAAGTGAAGATTATTTTGATAGTAATTAGTGTTGCCAGATTGGCAGTTAATTCAGTTGTGATCCTTTATAGACTCTGGGTTCATTATCACTTACAATTAGTGAGACTTTTCTGAGAGTTGCTGTCATGAGTTAAAAGCATATTAGGTAAAATTTTTAAAGAAATAATTTCTTCCACATCTGAACTCCATTCATTCTTCAGGGACATGGGCACAATTCGAACGAGTGACCAAAATCTCGGGATTAAGCAGAATCAATTTTACCATGTTCTGTATGAGCTATCATGAGAAACTCCTGGTTTCTCAAGCTACAAGTTGACTTTCTGATTATTTTCTGAAAGAGAATAGCTAGATCATTTCTCTATTCTGCTCATATTCTGATACCTGAAGTTTATAATCACTATTCAGTCACTTACATTAAGTCATTATAACCAAGCCATCTACTCCTAAAATGCAAATGTCCCTGAGAAATAAAGCTGAATTCCATAAGCATCTTAACACACATTATTAAGCTGGTAGTATAAGACCTCCAGGAACTCCTCAATGAGAGCCATACCCACTCCCTAAAAATACCAGATAGTGAGCTTAAAATAAAATAAGTGTTTATGGCATGATTAATACTTCTAGGTTACCAAAGAACTTCAGTCTCAAGACATACTCCTACTAAATGATATTCTGTAAGAGTAAAATATCAAGGACTTTTCAGGTTTTTACACTGTGCTCAGAACCTAAGTGGAGTGTTCACATATTTTACAGTACACTTGTCTCATAATTGGTTGGACTCCTTTGTTTTCTTTGTTATTTCACCATGTATATTTTATTCTTACCTTTTGTTAAAATCCCAGAAGTTGACTAAAGGCGTGGCTTCTAAAGCTGAAGTATAATTAAGCTTTGGTTAAACAAAATCTTTGCTTTAATAAAGGGAGAACTGATTTTACAGGGCATGTATCTGACCCTCTTTCCAGAATCCATTTTGGCAAGACCAATCTGGCATCATTTCGATGACTCCCATGGGCTTAAGGCATTACTAAATGAGAGTTCATTGACTTTAGGGGACTGTCTAGGAAAATTTAGTTCTATTTTAGAAAAATAGACATTAAAAACTCACAATCCAAAGAGAAGACTTCAGGTGTGATGTTGACAAGGTGACAGTGTTCTTAGAAAAGAGTGACATCATTAGTAATTAGGGAAATGCAAATTAAAACCATTCTAAGGTATCACCTTACCCCAATCAGACTGGCTAGGATCAAGAGAAGAAATGGTACCAAACGTTGGTGAGGATGTGGAGAAAGGGGAATGCTCATTCACTGCTGGTGGGAGTGTAAACTCATGGAGCCTCTATGGAAAACTGTGTGGAGAACTCTTAAAAAACTACCTACCTACCATATGACCTGGTTATACTACTCCTTGGCATATACTCAAAGGACTCATCCTATTGTAGAGACAATTGTACAACCATGTGTGTTGCTGCCCTTTTCACAATATCTAAGAGGTGGAAGCAACCTAAGTACCCATCAACTGACAAGTGGTTAACAAAAATGTGGTGTATTTACACAACGGAGTTCTATTCAGTAGTAAAGAAAGATGAAAAAATGAAATTTGCAGGTAAATTTGCAGGATGGATCTAGAAACTGTGATACTAAGTGAAGTAACACAGACTCAGAAAAACAAACAACGTATGTTCTCCTTCATATGTGGATCCCAGACAACTGTATGCAATTTGACCCTAATCACACATGGCCTCCTTGAGTTGGGGAGGGCTAAAGTATGTAATCTGGGGAAGGCTAGGAAGAGAAGGCATGACCCATGCTGGGTTAAGGCTTTCCAGTGTGCATACCCTGACGTCATTCATATACCCCAGCAATCCCTCAGTTATCTGATAAGTAAGCTGAATAAGTTCATTGGTTCCCCAGTAAAACTTTAATCAAACATTGGTTTGACACTAGAACCTTAAAAGGGAATAAGCATTGCTTAGCATCCCCAGGAAAAGAAGTCTCACAACAGACAGAAAATTTATTAATGCTATTATGTCTTATAATTCATTTCAAAAGAAGAAAATGAGAATATAAAGGATGTTAAAAAGCACATGGGAAATGGAGATATTTTCCAAAATAGACAGAAAAATGAGAAAGCCTAAGCAAGTGATGAAGGTCTATTTAGGTTTGTTATAATATATAAAGGATGAGACAAAAATAATATACACACCTTAAAATTTCTATTGTCATAATTTAGCCAACTAGTTTAAGAAAAAAATATATATCTAGTCAAGGTTTATCTGAGGCTATACGGTTTTTTACCCAAGCCTTATCTACATAGCACATGATAATTAGAAGTACCAGACTGGTGGAACTAACCTTATTGGATGTTTAACAGCCATAATTTGAGGCCTAGACTAATGTGGTCAGAGGGACTTAAAGGACAGTTTTTGCCTTTCCCCTCCAAGATCAATTAAGTTCCAGGGGACTATGGAACATCTCTCAAAATGTCCTGTAACTGTGGTGAGTCACCTGTCCTCTTGTTTAGGGAGGCCATGGAGACCCCACAAGATGGACCT
>NW_008353027.1:1488672-1489697 GCF_000622305.1 Nannospalax galili
CCATTCTACAAAGAGGAGGGTCAACTCAGAGGAAATATCTCATTCATGTTTCCAAGTGAAGCCAGATGTGGTCGAGCAGGAACTTTAACTTATCTTCACATAGATGGAACTGGTAAAAGAAAGGAGCCAGGACCTCCTTCCAAGCCCATGTGACCCCTGAGGAACAGATCCTCAAATGACCTTAAGTGTAAAATAAATTGATTTATTTGGGCCAAATGCATGGTCTTAAACTCCCAAAAGGAAAGTATTACCAAAGAGTAGAGTCATCAGTATATTTCTTTAAAAGTTCAAGGGATTAGAGTTCCCAGACATTAGGTTTAAGTCTATACAAAAAATTATTTAGACAATTATTTCTCATTGATTATTTTTTTCCTAACCAAAAGTGCTGTTCAGATGTAAGACTTCAAATCTCAGTCTCCAGTACTGTAGTGCCCACCTGTAGCTAAGGGAGACAACCAGCTATTCTAAAATGATGGATAATTTTTTTTTCTCCACCATCTAGAAGCCTTTGAGAGGGAACTGACACCGATTCTTACCAGTCCAACAGCTATCAAAATACTTGAAAGCAAACCCTAAATCCATCACTCTAGAGTCCAGCCTTGGAAGACAAAAGAAAAATGAGGAGGAACCCAACAGAGGGATGCTTTTGGAAGCCCCTGTCAAAAAATTCCAATGGACGCATATGAACATTTGAAAATTTCCCTGTTCTGACTTTTTTCTAGTTCTCTAGTTAGAACTTGTAATGCTAATTAGTCTTGCTTTTACTTCTCCTTCACATCTCCTATTCATGATTCAAGGACTTTCTTTCCCCTTAGAGATAAGAGTTATGATTCAAGGACTTTCTTCTCCCCCTATATATAAGAGTTATGCAATCTGGGAGTCTTTTAGATAGACCCACTGAAGGGGTACTCCAACTGCCTCACCCTGTTGTCTCTGTTCAGCACGGAAGAAGCCAAAGTGGTCGGCATCCCTATTCCCTATTGGCAATTTGGGTAACCCCTTCAGAGGATGGTGTGATAAGAATA
>NW_008353027.1:1489850-1490064 GCF_000622305.1 Nannospalax galili
AAGAAAGAAAGAAAAGAAAGAAAGAAAGAAAGAAAGAAAGAAAGAAAGAAAGAAAGAAAGAAAGAATGAAAGAGAAAGGAAGGAAGGAAGGGAAGGAGGGAGGGAGGGAAAGAAAGAGAAAGAGAGAGAAAGAGAGGAAAGAAAGAAAGAAAGAAAGAAAGAAAGAAAGAAAGAAAGAAAGAAAGAGAGAGAGAAAGAGAAAGAAAGAAAAAGC
>NW_008353027.1:1490724-1502167 GCF_000622305.1 Nannospalax galili
GGAGGGAAAGAAAGAGAAAGAGAGAGAAAGAGAGGAAAGAAAGAAAGAAAGAAAGAAAGAAAGAAAGAAAGAAAGAAAGAAAGAGAAGAAAACATCAATAGCTACCTAGCCAGGGGACCCTGCCTAGCCAGGACACACTGCCATCTCTTCCCCCACTTCTGATGGACTTAGGAGTTAGGAGGGATTCTGATGTGGCTTTTGAGGCAGGGCTCTGAACAAGCCTAGGGATATGAAACTAAGATGCAGATGTGGGTCAAGATGAGGTGACTAAATCAGGTCAGTTCATGGAGAAATAACAAGGTTTCAGTAGCAAGTGCTAAGCCACATCCAATTACTCACAGACCCAGTGGCTTCTGGGTGTTCGAGGTGTAATGATTAATGTGTAGAAATGGAATGAAAACAACAAACATTGTAGGAAGACTGCTTAATACCAAGTGCTATAGGTAAAGAACTTGAAATAACACATTCCAAATGTGAATGATTTGATTCCTTTCATTGTAATGAAGTCTGAGCTAGTCATCGTGTAATGCATAGTAATGTTTCATTCAAAGATGGACCTCATATGCAATAGTGGGCACATGAAGTCATATCATCTAGAGATGGTGTGGCTATCCTAATCCATAGCAATACTGATGTAATAAAGAAGCTACCTACTCCTTAATAGGAACCTTGGGTGACAGTCACTACCAGAAACACCCCCAGGGCCTGGATTCTACTAGGAATTCTGTGGCCATCCAAATACATACCATGCCCACAGTATACAACAATTTTTCTCCTGTCTCCACCTTCTTTCACAGCATAAAGTGGATCATGAGAGTTCTTGGGATTCTTGTTAGACTAAATATGCCAAAATGCCTCTTCCTACTGGATCTTGAACTTTATTAGCATAATCTGTGATTTATGTATATTTATATACTATGCCACCTTAGTGCAACAACTGGCAATCCATTAAATTGGTTCTGAAACAAATGAATAAATGAATATGTTCATTGATTTCTGTCCCAGAATATGATCTGCAGAGAGGTGCCAATATTTAATTGCATTGTATAATACAGTATTTTCTATTGTGTGTATTTGTGTGTGTCTGTGTGCCTATACATATGTGTGTGCATGCCAATGTATGTAGCTCACTAGAAAATAAGAATTTCTTAACACATAAACAAAGTAAAATTGAATAATTATGTCACATAAAAAATATTAATTTTTTTCAGTATAGAACATCTTACTATATATACATAGCCCATAATATCATGCTGCATACCTTAATCATATGCAATAATGTTTATTTTAAAGCAAAAATAATTTTGTATGTTAGCTTATTCCAAATTATAGAACTAATCTGTCAATGAGAATAGTATTGATCTAAAGTATTCAC
Organism: Nannospalax galili; assembly: GCF_000622305.1. Taxonomy (NCBI): domain Eukaryota; kingdom Metazoa; phylum Chordata; class Mammalia; order Rodentia; family Spalacidae; genus Nannospalax; species Nannospalax galili. The sequence continues at coordinate 1,492,100 of NW_008353027.1, forward strand.
TAGAATAGTTTTCTTTAAAAATATTGTAAAGGTTCATAGATATGTGATTCACTATAACTTATTATGTTATGATAAAACATCCCTATATTAATAAAATAATTTATTGAAATATAAATGTTGCCAACATGTTACCTGGAATTTACAAGAGACATGACTTAAACTATGTCATAAACACAATGGTAAAGCTATGAAAATAAGTTAACTTGGATATTAAATTTTTGACTCAAAATATTCCAGTGTGAGTCTAGGAGTCAGTGGAGATTTAGGGAACTCCATGACATTGAGAATATAAACATAATTTTCAATGTTAAAGATTAAAATTGGAAAATATCAACTGAGTCTTACTTAAAAGGAATTATTCTGCTAGTACAGGATCCTTCTCCTTGGATACTGCCATGGTTTATGTAAATATAGAACATTGCTAATGTTTAGTGAAAACAAGCATCAATATTCATAAATTACATTTTGTTGAATAATTTGACTATTTTAAGATAAGTATGTTTCAATTTATATATCATCATCATTAGGCAAACATAGTATTCTTAAATTTGAAAATCATGTCAAATAGTAGCCAAGAGCAAAGTTTATTATAATGGAAATTTTAGTAGATAATTAACCTTAAGAAGTGATAGTACTTCTAGCTTAATGCCTACCAAAACACCATACAAATAATTGCGAACAAAGCAATGAGTCTGAGCTTGAGGTGATCATCTGAGGTACATATGAACTTGTCTTCAGATGATCATTATTCAAGTATTCATTTCCATAAAAGAATATTATAAATCTTAGAACTCCAGCACTTATAATAGCACTGACATATGCCAGGTTGCATTATTACTCTTGTAAATGGACTTTCACAACATAGACCAGTTTGCTGCCTATTTGTAACATCTAGTGTAAACACTAAACTTTAGATTGGTGTTCTACCTTGTGAAGCTACAGGTCAGTACAAAGCCTTGAAATTAATCCAGTGCACAGATTAGTTAACTCTTACACGAAACAGCCTTTGGTCTCTGAAATCAAACCATCTTGTTCCTCAGCAGCTCTCCTTCTGTTGTCTCTGTCTGTCTTTCCCTATCACTCTCCCACCAGGGAGCTGGGGTCGAAAATATTTCCTCTCCTGCTTTGTGAGAAGTGGTGAAGGATATGGCGATTGAGCTCTGAAACCTTGGATGCTTGTTTGCCTATTGGCGCCACTTACTTCTTAACAGGAAGTAAGGTTCAGTGCGTTGAACTTAATTTCTCATGCTTTTTATTAGGTTTCAAACATCTTGCATTTTTCAACTAAGATTAAATGTTAAAATGTGACACAAAGCTATTACAATACAAAAGACTTATTCTTTTATATTTCCTCTTTCATGAAACATGTGAAAGTGGAGCCCTAGGGCCCTAGGATACAAAATAATTTTCAGTAAATGCTTCATGTAGTGTACATTAACAGTTGGATATCTCATGCACATTCTGCCAACTTCCAGCCGCTGAGGTAGAAAAATGAAGGAAGGGCTGAGATTATTGGAGACTACTCATCAGTGGGTTCAGAGCTCTGCTGAGCTGGCTACTGGGCTTCATGCTCAGGGTACCACTGGTGGCAAGTCCTGGCAATCAGAGGCCATCACCAAGGGGAGGATTCTACAGTCACTGTAATCAGTCCTTGGCAAAGGTAGCTGTAATGTACCAAGTGAATTCATTTTCCTGGAAATTGCCACTGCAGTTCCAGTGTTCAAGCTTGAATTGAGGCAGTATAATACAATACACACTCAGTGAGGACAGAAGCAAACATTCTGTTGGTTCTGAGCCTAGATTTACTCTAATATCATCTGATTCTTTAGGAAACAGCGGTTTTAGTTATTTATAAGACAGATAGGCATATAGGATATACACCATATCAAAAGTATTATTTAATGGCATCTAAACAATAATAAAGAGCTGAGATATGCAAAACTTTGTTTAAGCAACATGGGTAACGTTCTGTCTTCTGAATTTCTGGCATTATTTGGGATGCATGTGCATGCAGTTTAAGTTATGGAATGATCATACAAGGCTTTAATGAGAACTAATGGCCTTTCCTCCTATTCTTCCTTACACTATCACAAACCAGAACACATTTTCCTCTCTTAGCTTGTTAGCCATTGTCCTAGTTCCATTTATGTTGCTCTGATAAAATGCTCTGGCAGAAAACACCTTAGGGAAGAAAGGATTAATTTTAGCTCAGGATTCCGGGTTGTAGTCCATCATTACAGGGAGGTTAAAGGAGCGGGAATTTGAAGCACAGATAGTCGGGAGCAGAGTAAAATGAATGCCTGCATGCGTACTTGCTTGCTTAGTACCCAGCAAACTTTCCCTAAACTTTTACAGTCGAGGGCCCCTGCCTACAGAATGGTTAAATGAACACCAGTCTGTGCCTTTCCACATCAATTAACCATAAGAAACAATAATTCACCAGGTGTGGTGGTGCATGCCTTTAATCCCAGCACTTGGGAGGCAGAAGCAGAGGCAGGTTTATCTCTGAGTTCAAGGCCAGCCTGTTCTACATAGTGAGTTCCAGGCCACTTGGGCTACAGGGAAACCCTGTCTCAAAAAGAACCCCCCCCCAAAAAAAAAACAAAAGAAACAGAAACTAATAATTCAAACTCCAAATGTAGCAAGATAATTCTGCTTATGGTGAAAAAGACATTTAACTATCTGAGTCTACACTGCAGGCTCTGGGTAGGTAACCAATATACCTTCTGATGGTTCTCATATAGTGATATTGAATTTAGCTACACATAATAGTTTTGCAGTTTTATTTCATTTTGTCTTATAAGTTACTTTATTTTTTTGCATCTGTCATTGTTATTGAACTTCTAATTTAAATAAGGATGATGTCAACTATAAGTGGCAAAAGAAGCTGAAATCAATATATTGTGCCATATTAAAGCCTTAATTAAAAATAGTGGTGGAGAATGCTTTAATCCCTGCACTCTGGAGGAAGAGGCAGGCAGATCTCTGTGAGATTGTGACCAGCCTGGTCTACATAGTGAATTCCAGGTCAGCTGGGGCTACAGGGAAACCCTGTCTCAAAAAGACAAAAAAATTAAAATAAAATAAAAAAATAATAAAACACTGGAAGTAATGGCAGTAGCTATTAGTACCACTAGGGTCCACATATGAAAGAGAGCATACTGCATTTTGTATTCATCTTTCCAAGCCTGAACCACTTTGCTTAATATGTTTTCCAATTTCTTGCATTTTTCCTGAAAATTTTATAATTCTTTATAGTTGAATAAAATTCCATTGCATATACGTACCACAGTTTCATTATAAATTCATCAACTGATGACCATCTAGATTGATTTCATTCTATTTCTTAAATCTGAAACCTATTGAATATAAGAATCAAATAGATTACAAAATCTTATGACAAAAGCAACTCCTGAAATGTAGATGTTCCATTTGACAATATATACGGTAATCAGTTGTGGTTTAAGTGATATTTGTTCTCCCAATGCATCTCAGGGTCAGGTTTTACTGGGACAGATAGCTAAATGTATCCAGGACTGAAATGTCAGGCTGCCTGAGTTCATCCTCTAATGGCTCTCTGACCCTTAGCAAGTTACTAAGACCCTTTGAGCTTTATCCATGCCTGGTCCCCAAATGGACTGTCATATTCTTATACTTTGAAAAAGTAAGGGCAAGCCAGCCAAAGCTGGGGCTTTAGACAGCACCAACATAATACATATATAGCTAACAATGTCATCAAAGAGAACCTGATGCTTGTCTGGCTTATCTCATGTTAGAAATCAGTGAATGTGCTGAGTTTATCCCGGTGGCAGATTACTTGCCGAGTGTGTATAAAGCCCCGTGTTCAATCTATCTCCAACACGGGAAAAAAAGCTTTAATTATTAGCTATTGTATTCACTATTCAAAATAGGATGTAATCTTTTCTCAAGAAACTTTATCATCTAATATCTCATTTTATTCTCATAATTTCTCCATGTGTCAAAATGAGTTAATGCGGAGGACAGGAAATGCTGCTCATTCACTCAAAAGCCACCTGGGGAACCAGTAAAATCCTGCCTGGTGTTTGCCATCTTTCCTCTTAGGACTAGGATGCAAACACCTGCTCCCTCACCCAAATGAGTTAGTTATAAACAGTCCACTCCTCTGCCATCTTTTCTTCCAGGGACTAAAAAGGGACCCAAGGCAACTCCTCTCCACACTAGTCTGCTGAACAAGCTAGAACCTGTATACTGCTTCACAAACTCCACACTCAAAGTTCTAGTTAAAGTTGCCCAGCTGGTACTCCAGACCAGACTTTTACAACTCCTTCTTTCTAATAAAAATATCAAAAATTGTAACCTGAAACACAGACCAAATATTCCTACTTGATCAGAAATCAACCAAACTATTATATCAATAAAAATGGAACCAAACATCTACTCAATGAAGGCATGCTAGAATTTCACATCAGGCATGCAATGAAAAACTTATATAACTAAGTCACAGTGCAAACCCACAAATAATATGAAAAACCAAGATAATATGTTCCAAACAAATCACAAAAGTTCTATAAATGTGTTCCCATAGAAACCACAGGACAAAGAGTGTAAAAGAACAACCATAAACAAGATCAAATAATTCAAGAAGTTTAAAGACAATACAAACAAACAACTGAAGGAACGCACAGAGGATCGGAATGAACTCCTGACCGAAACTCAAGGAAATAAAAATATACTTCTGAATGAAATGACAAAGAAGATTAAAGGACGTGAAAAGTGAATTCATGAACAATGCAGAAACATAACAAAGTCCATGCTGAAATGAAGATGGAATTGAAAAAAATCTCAATAAGTCAATTGGCAAAGAGAAGAAAAAGTCTTACCAGCAGAATGAAACAAATAGAAAACAGAATATCATGACTTGACAATAAAGTTGGAGAATTGGAGCACTCAAAAAAAAAAGAATATGAGAAAAATTAAAACAAAGGAACAGAATACACAGGAGCAGCAGGAGAACATGAAAGACAAAAATGAATTACAGGCATACAAGAAAGAAAAGAATCTCAGATCAATGGCATTGACCACGTCTTCAACAGGACTGTACAAGAAAACTTCACTAAATTAAAGAAAGACACACTTGTACAGATACTTGGCTAACAGAGAACACTAAATAGATAGGGCCAGAACAAAAGCTCCCACGGTATATCATATTTAAAAAGTAAATATACAGAACAAAGGGAGGATAATGGAAGATAGAAGAGAAAAATAACAAGTTAAATATAAAGGAAAAACCATGAAAATAATAGCTGATTTTTCAATGCAAATTTTAAAAGCCAGAAGAAACTGGAACAATGTATTCCAAGTTCTCAATGACTGCAGAGGACAACAAAGGCTCACTCACCCAGCAGACCTGTCTAACACAGTCCAAGGAGAAAGAAAACATTTCCGTGATACAAATAGTCTGAAAAAATTCATTTCCATGAAACCAGCCTTGCAGAGAATATATAAAACAATATGAAGTACTGAACATAAAAAAGGAATAACCATGCCCAAGAGACTGTGGAAAGAATAAAATATTAAGGAAATTATGGAAATTTCCTTTATGGAAAAACAAAATAGGTCGAAGAACACAAAAGGAAAGTAAAATGATAGTAACCAATATACATCTCTCAATAACTTTAAACACCACTGGCCTCAGCTCCCCAATCAAAAGACACAGACTAGTTATAAATGAATAATGAAACAAAATCCACCTTTTAGTTGTCTAAAATAAAATCTTCTTATCTTAAAGGACAATCATCACCTTAAAGTGAAATTATGGAGAAAAGGATTCCAAGAAAATGACATGAAGAAGGAAGCAGGCATTGCTATTCCAATATCAGACAAAATAGACTTCCAGGTAGAATTAATCAGAAAAGATAAACAAGATTTATTCATTCTAATCAAGGGAACAACCAACCAAGAAGGCATTAAAGTCACAAACACATATCTACCAAACGCCAGTGCACCAAATTCCATAAAAAGAGTACTATTGGACTTCAAGACACATATTAACCCAACTCAGTAATAGTAGGTGATTTTAATACTCTACCTTCTCCAATAGACCAATCATCTGGACAAAGAATAAAAACAGAGACATTTGAATTAAATGATATCATACAGCAAATGAACCCAACAGATACCTACAGAATATGCCATCCAAGCACCAAAGAATGCACACTCCAACATTCTGGGGCACAAAACAAACCTCAGCAAATCCAAAAATTTGAAATAATTCCATGTATTCTATCAGGACACAATAAAGCTTAAAGCAAACAGAAAAAAAAAAAGAGCTCTAGTAACTACATGACTCAATGGATAGTAAAGAAACTTTAATGAATGATGAATGGATCAAAGAAGAAATCAAGACAGAAATAAAATACTCCTGAAATTAAATGATAATGAAAAGGCAACAAAAGAAAACCTCAGTAGGGATGATTATAGTTCCAAGTGCTCATATGAACAGTTCAGAAACGGTGGAAAGATTCTGGAAAAACAAAAACAAACTAAACCAAATCCCATCAACTGAGAAGAAATATTAAAACTCAGAGCAGAAATCAATGAAATTGAAGTAAAGAAAACAAGACAAAGAATTAATAAATCTAAGAGCTGGTTCTATGAAAACCATAAACAAGGTAGACCTTTAATCAAGCTAACCAAAAGGATAAAGAAAAAAACCCCAAATCATGAAAATTAGAGATGAAAAGGGAAACATTACAATGCACAGCAAAACAATACAGAGCTTTAAAAGGAATTACATTAAAAATTTACATTCTGAGCCAGGCGTGGTAGCACACGCCTTTAATCCCAGCACCCCAGAAGCAGAGGCTGGTGGATCGTTGTGAGTTCAAGGCCAGCCTGGTCTACATAGTGAGTTCAGGTCAGCTCGGACTTCAGGAAGACCCTGTCTCAAAAAGACAAAAAAAAAAAAAAAATCATATTCTGTTAAAGTAGAAAACCTATAAGAAATGGATGATTTTCTAGATTCAATAAAAACCATGAAATTTAAACCAAAAAGAAGTCAGCAACTTAACAGGCCCATAGCAGTAAGGGTGTTAAAACAGTAATGCAAAGCCTCTCAACTGAAAAATCAGTACAGATAGAGTCACCGGGCAAAATTTTACCAGACCTTGAAAGAAGAACTACAACCAATCCTGCTAAAATTATTCAAAAGGATCGAATCAGAGGCAGAACTCCCAAACTACTTCTACAAAGCCAGTATTACTTGAATAACAAAGCAGGTAAAGACACAATGGAAAAAAACAGAAAACTATAGGGAAATAAACATAATGAGCATAGACACAAAAATTCTCAGTAAATATTTGTAAACCACCTACAGACAAATATCAAAATATCATCCATCATAATCAAGTTGGCTTTATTCCAGAGATGTAGGGATGAATCAGTATATGTACATGTTAGGTAAGTCACATAAATGGACTTAAAGACCAAAATCACATGATCATCTCAATCAATGCAGAAAAGGCCTTTGACAAAATCCAACATGCATTCATAGTAAAAATTCTACAGTGAATTAGACTGGAGGTAACAAACCACAACATAAGGCTATATACAACAAATCTACGTTTTTTTTCTCTAAATGAAGAAAAACTGGAAGCAGTCCCATTAAAATCAGGAACCAAACAAGACTGTTGACTATACCCACTCCTTTTCAATATAGTGCTTGAATCTCGTGCTAGAGCAATAAGACAAGAGAAGAAAATTAAAAGGGTACTAACTGGAAAAGATGAGATAAAATTATTCCTATTTGCAGATGATATGACAGTATATGTAAGAGATCCCAAAAATTCCACCAGAAATTTGTAGAAATGATCAACGATTTCAACAGTGACAGAAGACAAAATCAATTTATTCACTAGCCTTAGATGTGCCAATTATATGCAGTTAGAGAAAGTGATTACTGTCTTTCACAATAGCCACAAAAATTAAAAGAGCTATGAATAACCCTAACCAAAATGATCAAAGATCTCTGTAATAAAAATTTTAAATCTTTTTTGCCTTTTTCTTAAGACAGGATCTTCCTGAACCCACAGCTGGCCTGGAACCTGCTGGCTTGACCAGGTTGGCCTCCATCTAACAGGGATCTGCCTGCCTCTGCTTTGTGAGTGCTAGGATTAAAGGCATGAACCACAATGCACAGCAAAACTTTTATTTATTTTTATTTAAGTGTATGAGTTTTTTGTGTGCATGTATGTAAGTTCACCATATTATGACATGCCCGCAGACCAGAGGAAGGTGACCGATCCTTTGGAACTGAAATTATGGATAGTGATCAGCTGTCATGTGGATGCTGGGAACTGAACCTCAGTCCTTTGCAAGGGCAGTCAATGTTCTTAACCGCTGAGCCATCTCTCCAGGGGAAAATGTAAAAACTTTGAAGAAAGAGATTAAAGAAGACACTAGACGACAGAAAGACCTCCCATGATCATGGATTGTGAAAATGATATTTTAACAAAAAGAATTTACAGATTTAATGAAATCCCAATTAAAATCCCCATAACATTTTATACAAAAATAGTAAAAGCAATCCCAAACTTTATAGAAAACCACAAAAGACTCAAATAGTCAAAGCAAAAAGAGCAATGTTGAAGGGATTACCATAGCAGATCACAAACAGTATTAAAGAGTTATAATAATAAAAACAGCCTGGTATTAGAACAACAAAAAAAGACATGTAGATAATTAAAACAAAATATAAAACCAAAGCAAACTTAAGTACACGCAGTTTAACCTCCTACTATTTAACAAAGATCCCAAAAATACACAAGGGATGAAAGACATCATTTTCAGCAGATGGTGTTAGGAAATCAGCATCTCTACATATACAAGAATGAAATTAAACCCATAATTATTACCCTGTACAAAAAAAATCAAATCTAAATGGATGAAAGATCTCACTGTGAAATGTGAAATGCTGAAACTAGTAGGAGAAAACACAGGTGTAGGTGTGGGAAAGGACTTTTTCATTAAGACTTCTTTTGTTCGGGAGTTAAGGTCAATAACTGATGAATGGGACCTCATTACACTAAAACACTTCTGTACAACAAAGGAATCAAGCAACTGAATGAAGAAGAAGCCCACAGTTTGGGAAAGAACCTTTGACAGTTTTGCATCTGACAAATTAACATCCAGAATATGCAAAGAACTCAAAAAAAAAAAAAAACAATGAATCAAGAAAACAAATAGCCCACGTTAAAAAAAAAAAAAATGTGCCATTTATCTAAACAGAATTTCAAAAGGAGAAATAAAAATGGTTAACAAATACCTTTAAAAGTGTTCAACAGGGGCTGGAGTGCTGGGTCAGTGACTGGGAGCCCTAGCTGTTCTTGCAGAGGACCCAGGTTTGTTCTCAGCACCCACTACTGGGTGGCCTGCCAGCCTGGAACTGCGGTTCCAGGGGTGGCTCTGATGGTATTGTACATACAGGTATACTTACATACATGCAAGCAAAACACTTATACATTTAAAATACAAATAAATAAAATATTTATTAAAGTGGTCAGCATCCTGAGAAATTAGGGAAATACAAATTCAAACTAAGATTTCATCTTACTTCAGTCAGAATGGCTAAGATCAAGAAAAAAAATGACAACAAATGCTGGTGAGGATGCAGGGAAAGGGGAACACTCATTCATTGCTGGTGAGATTGCAAACTGTTATAGCCACTGTGGAAATCAATGTGGTGAACTCTTAAATAATCTAAAAATAAACCTACTATATGATCCAGCTATACCATTTCTTATTCTGTGCCCAAAGGAATCTTACTACAGAGATTTTTGATGAGCCATAAGTGTTGATCCTCTTTTCACAGTAATTAGGAAATATAAGTAACCTAAATATCCTTCTATCAACAAAGACAGCAATAAAGGAAACCAAATTATTAAATTTTCAGTTAAAGGGTTAGAACTAAAAACTTTTATGTCAACTGAGCTAACCCAGATTCAGAAGAGCAAGCAATGCATTTTTTTTATCATTTAAATCTTTAGTTTCAAATACTTACATGTGAATATATATATATATATATCTCCT
>NW_008353027.1:1503610-1507265 GCF_000622305.1 Nannospalax galili
CTGATGGAAGAATATATGACATCTCATCTCATGGCAGGAGTCACAAAAATGGAAATTAATCAATAAGGGAAAGGGGAAGAAGGATCTCTAGGGAATCATAGGAAAGACAAGTTATCAAGGGATAATGGGTACCTTAACTGGGGAGGGAGGGCTACACAGGGGTAAAGAAAGGACAGAGAGATAAATAATGCCTAATAGTGTATAAAGCCAAAGGGAAATAGAACATTTAACAATCCTACTGAGAAAAACACACATATACATGTGAGTGCATACATATACTGATGGTTATGTAATAACAAAAATCACAGTGCCATGCATGGGAAACTTTCCTTTGAGTTACTGGTCAGGGCTGTCCAAGAGATTCCCAAAATAATACAGGCTATTGCCACAGCCTGTATTATTGTCTACCTCCCAGAATGTGAAGGTAAGGCTGTATTGCTGAAGACAGGGCAAACTTCAGTCAGAGGACTTGGAGTAATACAGCTAGAACTGTCCTGGAATCTTCCTCCCTGCATATTAGCTCTCATGGTATCAGAAGATATTATGCAAGCTGCCAAAGGAGAAAACCAATCAAGGATCCTGTGCAGTTCTGATGTTTATAAACCACAACAATGACTGGCCCCGCAAACTATCTTTATTGGTGCAGAAGTGGCACTTTTACCTTCAGGGTAATCAATAACTGTCTAATTGGACTTAAGACTCATTCAATTGGAAGAAACGAAGGCCATGGTAATGTAAACGTAGCCAGGTGTGACTGAAGAAGTCGTAAACCCTAGACAAAAACCGACTTCTGTCATTTCTCTAGACCAAAATAATTTGTAAATATGTACCTTTATATTTGCAAATAAGTGTACCTCTTACCACTCATCAAAGAAGCTTTTTTTTTTTTTTGCTGCGTATGGAGAGTTACAAAATCCCACAACTGGCCAATTGCAGAGAATAAGTGACCGTGAGGTGCCCAGCACTAAGTGACTTATCTACAATATAACCTCTGCGCCCAAGGTTTGGGGAACATCTCAGAAGAAGGGGCAGGAAGAGCATAAGAGCTGAAGGAAAAGACACCTGCTGCTACTTAATGCATTGTAGATGTGACGGGGAAGCTGCACCAGAGAAATCTCCAGATATGGGAGCCTACTGAGAGTGGCATAATGACAAAGCAGTTGACATGCCAAGATAGATGAGGGGAATGTCTCAGGAGTTTCACCTCAAGATGAAGAGCTACAGGAAATCAATGGATGCTCAGGGAAGGAGAAATAAATTTCTCTAGGGACTAGTTCCCTAAGAGGTCATGGAAGCCCCAATGAGCAAGTAGCCATGATCATCACTAACTGAACTAACTACAACATATATTTATAAGTACAACTAAGTGTAACATATTTGTGTGTGTGTGTGTGTGTGTGTGTGTGTGTGTGTGTAACAGAATAATCAAGGAAGAGGACAAAAATTGAGGGAGTGAAGGGATATGGAATAATGCCAGGGACTAGAACTTCACAAAATCACAAATCCCAGTGAGCAGTATAGGAGGAAAGGCCCTAGCAGCCCTTGGCTCCATCTCAGGGTGCATCTCTCATAAGCTTGTCTTTGCATATGCAACACAGAGAGATTTACCTTCTCTTCTTAAAAGTCTATAGCATCTGTCTGAGAAGAAATGGCAATAATCTGTAAATGCATGAGTGCCTTCAATGCATAAAAAAGAAAAAGTTACATAACATCAATATCATGCCATGCAATTCAGGGTAAACCTAGCTGGAGCTTCTCTGCAACAGAAGAACAGTGAATTTCCAGAAGGGCCTTGCACCTCAGAGTCTGTATAGGCTCAGACATTATGAATAGACATGCTAATAAAAGAAGTTACAGAAGATAATGAGAGAGTGGTTGTAAAAGTGACTATGAGGATGCATAAATTTAAATGTTTGGTTAAAAGATGAGGTAATTTAGATTTGGCAGGCGTAGAAGCTTGAGTTTCTCATTAAATTGTTGTGTGAAAATTTTGGAAGTTGTAAAATAGAACCTATGAGTTGAGGATGAGGGACCTTAAGGATGAAAGAAGGACAAAAGAAGGAAATAGGACATATGGGGGGAAACCGGAAAGGATGGCTGCTGCCAGTTGTCGGGAAATGAAGGGGTATTAATGAGCATGTGCATTACCCTTGAGGTTGACGCAGCAATCTGGGGAGACTGGAAATAGAAGCTGCGTAAGAGCGAGGGAGGCTTTGTAGCAAACATTGCAGAAGTTCCTAACAGGGATTATTAGGTCTGTCAAGGGACAGGGAGATGAACAGAAACAGAGGTCACGGGGTTTAGAGTCAAATTCTAAGGCCAAATTATTGGGCAGATCGAAATCTTTTAAGGTTATGGCGAGACTTTGAAAGAAGAAAGTACCCATATCTCTAAATGAAGAGAATAAAGAGGTTGTTTGATGGAAAGAGGCAAACATCAAGGGCTAGTAAGTAACAGGACCTCCAGAAGGCAAAACATGGTCTGTGAAAGAATGGACGAGTAAGGGTTTGACAGCAGCAGATGAGAGCTAAGAGAATATAACTCTCCCTTCCCAGCCTACCCACAGCAGGAGAAAATCCAGAAAGTGCAAGAAAAAAATTAGACACATTTCTACATCTGATTACACGAAAATCAGATTCAAATTAAGTGGGTTGCATCATCATATGACCAAAAATAATTCTTAGTCATCTGGAAAATTTTGGTTTGGGCTGGGGTTTTTGGTATGTGTGACTATTCAAGATATCAAGATGATGCCTCTTTAAAAAGTTCTTCATTCTCCCCATGAATTTTTTTCACACGGGCAAAAGTTTGACAAGAATACCAACATCATCTTGATGCTTTTGGTTTCATAGAAATTTACTTATACTTTGCTACTCTTTATTCAGAAAAATTGTCTGCCATGTGGAAGCCTTAATGGTCACTTCTGGAAACCATACCTCCATTAAACAGCTGCTTTCAGTGGCTTCTTATTTACTGTAAAAGTGCAACTGCTATATAAAACACAGGAAAAACTCATAGCTCGAGACAGGTAGCTACGAGGATAATGGCTCTGACTGAAGCACGATTTTTAAAGTATGCAATCTAAAGACAAATGTAGTAATTTCAAGTTAAAAGAATGACATGTGTGAGGGGATTGTGTTTGGGCATTTGTATGTATTTGTATAAATTTTCATGAAAATATAGGATATCATTTCCAAATAATTATACAGTGTTGACTTTGAGTTGGAACAGAAATAGTTAAAAGGCAAGTAGTTTTATACCATAAGTCCATCCAATTGTTCTAGGATGGTGTAAATGTATTTTAAAAGAAAAGAAATTAGAAAAACCCGTTATTCGAAATTCAAGAAAATTATACATATCATCAAACAATGTTAAGTTTCCTCTGAATACAAATATAAAAAAAATCATACAAAGTTGTTAAATTTAGAAAAACAAACAATTCTAAAAGAGCAGCAGTGGTCAAATATTAATCTCTGAAAATCATTTACTGAGTAATGCATTCAACCAGAACCAAAGATTTCAGTCCATTCATTGAGATGCAGCATTAGGTAAAAGCTATTTCTTGGCAACACTTCAGAGCTCTCACTATCCAGAAAATGGAATATCACTTATCTTGCCTCGCTATACTGAGCCATTTTTATGGTTCTGCATATAT
>NW_008353027.1:1507409-1527920 GCF_000622305.1 Nannospalax galili
TAAGACATTATTACAAATGATCAAAACACCCCTTGACTACATCAGGCCACTATTACCTACCTTTCCTTATATTCACCTTTCCCCCTCCCAGACCCAGACCCTTTCCTCTTTGCTAATAGTGTGCTGATTATTTCATGTCTTTTTATTCAGCCTTGGTTCTATGTGTGGGCAGAATGCGATATGTTCAGAGTCTAGCTTATTTTGCTTAGTATGACTTCATCCATTTACTGAAAGTGACATCATTTCATTTTTTTCTTTTTTAAATTTTTTTATTATTTTTTATTTTATGTATATTAGTATATTGCCAGCATGTAGGTAGTTGCACACATGTCATAAAATGCCTGTGGAGGTAAGAAGAGGGTGTTGGATCCCCAGGAACCAGAATGACAAACAGTTGTTACCCAAAATGTAGGTGCTGGAAATCAAACCTGGGTCTTCTATAAGAACAGCCAGTGCTATTAATTGCTGAGCCATCTCTCCAGCCCATGATTTCATTTTTCTTTATGGATAAATAATATTCCAATACATGTATATTCCATATTTTCTTTATCCATTCATCAGCTGATATGTACCTAAACTGACTCTGTAATGTGGCCCTAAAGAACATGGGTGTTCATGTATCCTTCTGTGTGTAGGCTTTGATTTCTTCAAATAATTACACCAGGAGTAGTGTAGCTGTATCATGTGGTTTCACACTGATGTTGTTAACAATTTTAGTAGTCTCTTAACTTGTAACTTAACTTGATATTCCATTTTCTGGCCCCTTCTTCAATCCATCCACCTGAGACAACCAGGATGATCCCAAATTCACTTCTAAGTGTTAGACTTCTACTTAAACATCTTCTATAACCACAGCCATATCCCTACAGGCTTTATCCCTGCTTTATTCTCTGAGCCCTTTCATCCTGTTTAGCTTCCTTGTATAATCTCATATTATCTCCACCTACAGTGCCTTTGCATAAGGCTCCTTTATATAAGTTGTTCTCTCCCCTCTCCATCACATGCTTATTCTTCTTACCTTCTTTTAACTCTTAACTCATGCTCTATTGACTCAGGGAAGTATTACTTGACATTGCTGTTGATTTAAGATGAATCCATAAACACCTGTGTCTCCCCATTGGCTAGTTCCTCCAATGGCCGGGACCTGACATGGACTATGAGGGGCCTGCTGGGAGCCATCTTGGGACTGGAGCCAGGAGCCCCGGGCGCAGCACACTTGGTGTGGGAAACTTGCAGCCGTAACAGCTCAAAGACAAAATGGACTGACTCTTGTGGACCTAGCGCGAGATCGCTGGCAACAGAGTCGTGAGCGAATGCTAGCAGGAATTATGGTAGTCATGAGCGGTCTGATATGGTGGGCTCTGAGCTGTGCCACCAGAGGCGTGGGGCTAGGCACTGGGCTCTCATTCCTTTATAAGTCAATAAATGCACATAAAATATATTATATGGTTTGTCTGATAGTGCAGGAGACCCAGAGAGAATTTGGGCAACAACCTTTCTGTTGCATAAGCCAATAAGCTCTGTGGGGCCAAGGGCAAAGCACAAGGCATACTGTGGCCGCCACTGTATTTTCTATATCTAGCCCAGAATGTGGCAACAATGTCCTTCACATATTTGGAAGAATGAATGAAGAAAACCATAAACAAAGTGCCACAGTTTAGAATTTTTATTGCGTTACCATCTACTTTAAAATTTATAAAGTATTGATATTGAGATTATAAACATTTCTACATTTTACAAATCTGAAATTAAATAGTTTAGGGAAAAATCATAAAAAATTTTTCAGTGGGCTAAAGGTTACTGAGCGGCCTTTAATGGAATGTGAGACTTTTCTCATAAAGCCTTCAGGGTTCTCAGCTCACAGAGAGTTCAGTGCTTTCCAGTCCATTCAGTAGACTGTGATATAGCACTGTAGCTTGTAGGGGAGGTTAATAACACTATTATCCAGAGAAATACAAAGGAATTTGGTGGGACTGGAGATACAATTAACTTCTGCCATTTAAAGCACGTGATCCCATATATTTTGTTTCATGCCCTGTAGAAGACTAATCCATCTTAACAATTCCTTTCAGCATTCCTGAGCTCTCTTATATATCTTTCTTTCATGTCTTCCTTAAAACCAAATGTAACACCTACTAAGTTCTCTAATTGAGTTAATACTCAATATTAATAATATTTTTGATATGCATTCATGTGATAACCATTATTCAAAAATTTGGAAAAATATCTTTTAATAGTTGGTGTTTGATATTTAAATACAAACACCAAAACAATCATCTATCATCACCACACATTCTTTGAAATATAAAACAAGTATTTCACTCACTGAAATGTGAAATGTATTTAATATTATCTAGTTATTAATAAGGAGTATATATGGAGTGAGGGATGAAAGAAAGAGATGTTTATAATATAGTGAGTATCGAAAGCAATAGGTATTTGTTTTGTTTTTCACAATAGCATATACTGACCAGCCTCCAGGAAGATATATATGTATTTGTAGCAACAATCCAAATAGTAGAAGAGTCATAATGTTGCAAGGTTTTCTTTGCCATTATTAGTGGAATTGGTTGCACAATGTTTCAGTCAAACTGCTATTTTCTGTTCTATTCAGAGAGAGAAAAAGATAATTTAAAGCATCATGTTTAACTGTTCATTTAAAATTTAGTATATTTTAAAAGTTGAATTGTGCTATAGTTTAAAGATATTACTACAAACTGTAATATAAAAGAGGTTTTGATAAACAAATTCCTTGTTTTTGTTTTATTTTGCTTTTATTTTTTACTCTCCATATCCACTCACAGGATTTCATGCATTCTGTCATATATGCTAAGTCATATACACTCAAGCATTTGTACCCAGATGGCCCTTAGTGCAAGTTTAGCTAGAGTCATTCCCTTAAAGAAGATCTACTCTCCCTCACCCAGCAGTAATCAGTTGCAAATAGTTCCTTGACTAGGGTTAAGGCCTGCTGCCTGTTTCCCTTGTTCTATGCTGATTTTGTCTGATTGAGTCGGCATGGGTCTTGTGCATGCTGTCACCATTGTTGCAAGTTCTCAGTGACCTAAAAGCCTGTTTCCATATGTTCAAGCAACAACCCTGGCTCCTACCATCTTTCCACTCCATCTTCCCCAAGTGTCCCAAGCTGTAGGTAGGTGAGGTTTAATATAGGAGATCTGTCCAGGGCCACATGCTCTGAAGTCTCTTATTCTCTAAAAATTAACCAATTTTGGCCTTTTGTGTGCATCACACTCTTCTATGAGGAAGCTTCGCTGGTGAGTGTTGAGGGATGTATTTGGATTCTCTCTGTAAACCCTGCTCTGCTATGTTCTGTGCAACTTAGGTTTTGAGGTTCCACTGTAGATATGTCACTTAGGGCTGGGCAACTCTCAGATATATATTCTCTGTGTGAGACCAGTTATGGAACTCTTTAATAGACTCCATCTCTTGCAAAAAAGGAAGCTTCTTTTATGAGTGATGTAATGTAGACTTGTCTGTAAATATAAGGATCCAGGTAAGAAATTTCATTTGTCTAGAGATATGCTAGAGATGGGGCTTTTTCTAGGATATATGACCTTTCAAAGGCATCTGTATTTGGCTATATTTACAGTACACACATAAGTTTCCTCCATTTGAGAAAGTTATAAGTTCAATAAGATAGATATTGATCACCCCAAGATAAAAGCCACTACTGCACCAATAGATGTACTTTGCTGTACAAGCCATTGTGGTTACCATGCTTTACAGCTAGGGTTGGACCATTGATTGATTTTCTTCCTTATCAGCTTGCATAGAATCCTTTAGAACCATGAGAGCTAGTCTTCACTGAGAAGACTTCCAAGTCTGTTCCAGCTCCATTTCTCTAAGTCCTGTGCCTGAAGTATGTCCTGTCTTCAGTTAGAGCATCTTACCTTCAAGTTCTGGGAGGTAATCAAGGAGTGTGGCAATAGACTGTTATTTTGGGAGTTGTTCTAATTTGTCTCTCCATTGCTGTAACAAACACTCTAAGTACCAACTTGGAGAGGAAAGGATTTATTTAGTTTACATCTCACATGTCACAGTTCATCAGGGAGCCCAAGGTAGGAACTGAGACAGGAACCTGGAGGCAGGAGCTGGAGCATAGGCCATGGAGGAACACTGCTTACTGGCTTGCTCCCTGGGCCCTGCTCAGCCTGCTTTCTTATGCAACACAGGCCCATCTGCCCAGGGGTGGCACCACCCACAGTGGGCTGGGCCCTCCCACATCACTCAACAATCAAGAAGATGCCCCAGAGACATGGCCATAGGCCAGTCCTATGGAGGAAATTCCCCAATTGAGGCTCCCTCTACCCAGGTGTGTCAAGTTGATACTAAAGCTATCCAGCACAGGAGTCTCTTGGGTTACCCTGACCAACAACTCAAAGAGAGTTTTCTCCTGTCTGACTGTATATATATATATCATGTACTTAAGTTCAGATACTGTATGTGTGTTTTTCAGGGGGGTTTGAGTTCGTACATTCCCTCTGGCTTTGTATGCCACCTAAGCTTCATTTTTCCTTCTGTTCTCTCTCCCTGTCTAACCTCCATTCCTCCCTCCATAATTAAAGTACCCCTATTCTCACCTTGATAGAACCTGTCTCCTATTATTGCCCTATCTTGAGTTCCTTCTTCTTTACTCCTATGGTTCCTCGTATGTTCTTCCCTCCTCCCTTCCCAGTAGATTATCCCTATTTTCCCCATTTCTCCTTTGTTAACATATGTTTTCTACCAATCCTACATCTCAGACTCTTTCTTTTCCTTTACTTCTGTGCTTCCTTTCCATTTTCTGGCTCCTGCTGTTACATCAGGATATATATTCACATGTAAGGGATTGGTGCTAAAATCCCATCAGTAGTGAATGAGTGCATTCCCCTTTCTCACATCCTCACCAGCACTGTGTGTTCTTTATTCTCTTGACCTTAGCCAATCTCACTGGGATAAGAAGAAATCTTAAAGACTTTGATCTGCATTTCTGTAATTACTAAGGACGTTGAGCACGTTTTAAGTTGTATCTTAGTAATTTTTATTTCTTCATTTGAGAACTCTCTGTTCACATCCTTAACACATCTTTTATTCAGTCTTTTATTTTCTTGTGTCTGTTTATGTTTGTTTGTTTGTTTAGTTCTTATATGTTTTGGATGTTAAACCTCTATCAGATGTGTAGCAAGTGAAGATTTTCTCCCTCTCATTGGGGTTCCTTTTCACTTCCTCTGGTTGTTTCTTTTGCTGTACTAAAGCTTTTTTGTTTAACAAGGGCCCCCTTGTTGATTGTTGACCATAATACTAGAGCAACTGATGTCCAATTTCGAAAGTCCTTTCCTACACAAACTTATATCGTGTGGGGTTTTCCTATGTTTTCTTCTAGCACTTTCAGCTTTCATACTGAGATCTTTGATTCATTTGGAGTTGATTTTTGTGCAGAGTGAAAGACAAGGAACCATTTTATTCTCCTGCAGTTAGAGATCTAGTTTTGCCAGCACCATTTGTTAAAGATGCTGTCTTTGCTCCATTGTGTGTTCCTGGCACCTTTGTCAAATACCAAGTGGCTGAAATTTCATGCACTCATATTTGGGTCTTCTATTCTGTTCCGTTGATCTATGCGTCTGTTTTTGTGCCAGTGCCATGACTATACCTCTATAACATAGTTTGAGATCTGGTAGGCTAACCCCTCAAGCATTGCTCTTTTGCCCAAGATTACTTTGGCTATACAGGGCTTTTTGTGATTCCGTATGAATTTTAATAAGGTTTTTTGCTAGCTCTGTGAAGAATTTCATGGGGATTTTGATGGGCATTTCATTGAACTATAGATTGATTTTGGTAGGATGGTCATTTTCACAATATTAATTTTATCAGTCCATGAGCACTGTAGATTCTTCCATCTCAATTTGACATTTTTATTGCAAAGATTTTATATATATATATATATATACATATATATATAGCTATTATGAATCATAAGGTTTCCATGAATGCTTTTTCAGATTGCTTGGTTTTGGTATATGGAAAGACTACTAGTTTTTGTAGGTGATTTTGTAACCTCACTTGCAATCTGTTTTACCAGGGTGCTAGGCCTGCCTCATTTATATTTTAAAATATTTGTTAGAATTGCACTTTAAGAAATAATATGATTAGGAGCTCCCCCACCCCATCTCTCCTTCTAGCAGGGGCACTAGCCCATTTCTTGTCTTGGCACCCCCCACCCCCCAAACTCTGGACTGGCGTCTTGGCCCAGACTCCCTACTGCTTCATGATCCTATGCATCTAGACCAACGCAATTCTTCAGTAGTCACTGGGAGCCCTCAGGCCTCTTCCCACCCCCACCTCCCTTTAGATTCCTGGGCAGCTCAGCATCCCAGCTTCCTGGGGCCAACATCTTTCCTGGGCCCTGGGCCCTGGCCAGCCCAACCCCCAAATTCCTGAGGACAACATCTTTCCTGGAGGGACCCAGACATTAGGAGAAAGCCTGAGGGCATTTAATTCTCATCCAAATGGGCCTCTGTGGGAACTCCTGAGCAGCAAGAGGAAATCAATTTGGCCCTCCAATATAAAAAGAGAGATCATGAAGCCTAAACCAACCAGATTTTGATCCCCAACAAGTCAACCACAAAGGCAAGCAAAGTTTACAAAAAGAAGCAGACCTAAACTCAATAAAGGAGGGCTTGAGACTCGCACAAGATTCAGAAAATACAAAATAAATCCACATGTCAAAATCACAGAGCAAAAATAATAACATGAAAAACCAAAATAACATATCCCCACCAAATACCAATAGTCCTCTAGAGGAGTACAATGAGAACTCCCTAGAGATAATGCAGGACATGGAACTCAAAAGAACAATTATAAAATTGACAAAAGAATTCATTGAATTTAAAGAACACACAAAGAAATCAAAAAACTGAAAAAAGATAGGGATAAACTTCTGAATGAATCCAGAAAAGAGCTCTAGAAATATTGAAGACTATTTAGACTGAAATGAAGAAAGAAGTGAAACACTCAGTAAGCCAATTAGAAATGACAGAAGAAAGCCTCAACAATAGGATGAATGAAATGGAAAACAGAATATCAGACTGGAAGAAAAGTGGACAAATTAGATCACTCAAGCAAAGATTATGAAAAATTTAAGAAAAGACAGGAATGGAATATGCAGGAATTGTATAACACCATAAAAAGACCAAACTAATGAATCATAGGCACACAGGAAGGAGAAGAATTTCAAGGTAATGGTATGGACCAGATCTTCAATGGAATTGTAGAAGAAAATTTCCCAAAATTAAAGAAAGACATGCCCATACAAATATAAAAAGCATATAGAACACTAAATAGACAGGACCAGAAAAGAAACTCTCCACAGCACATCATAGTAAAAACACTAAATATTCAGAACAAAGAGACAATACTGAAAGCTGCAAAAGAAAAACAAGTCACATATAAAGGAAAACACATCAGGATTACAGCTGACTTTTCAGTGCAAACTATGAAAACCAGAAGAGCCTGGACCAAAGTATTTCTAGTTTTAAATGACCACAGATGCCAACCAGATTACTATACCCAGCCAAAAATGTCTCTTATAGTCAAAGGGGAAAAAAAAATCTTCCATGACATAAATAGGCTGAAGGAATTCTTGTCCACAAAATCAGCCCTTCAGAGAGTTCTGGGAGCAATACAAAGAGCTGAAGAAAGGAATGACTATACCAACTATATCCAAGGGGTAACAGAAGGAAACTTAATGAAGGTATAACTGTGGAAATGCACAGCTACACCAAGAATGTGAACAGAAATAAAAATGACAGGATTCAATACACATCTTTCATTAATAACTTTAAACATCAATAGACTGAATTCCCCAGTCAAAAGACACAGACTAGTTGAATGGATTAAGAAACAAACCCATCTTTTTGTTGTCTACAAGAAACTTATCTCACTTTCAAAGACAGGCACTACCTTAAGATGAAAGGATGGAAAAAAATATACAAGCAAATGGTACTAAGAAAAATGCAGGCATTGCCATTCTAATATCTGACAAAATAGAGTTCAAACTAAAACCAAACAGAAGAGATAAAGAGGGCCACTTCATTCTAATCAAAGGAGCAACTGACCAAGAAGATATTACAATCATAAACATGTATTCACCCAACTCTATTGCACTCAACTTCATAAAAACAGTACTGCATGACTTTAAGACCCAGATTAATCCCAATGCATTAATTATTGGGGATTTCAATACCCCATTGTCTCCATTAGATAGGTCAACAGGACAAAGAATTAACAGAGAGCCCATATATCAAATGGGCATGACAGACATGTACCGAATATTCCACCCAGAAACCAAAAAATATGTTTTCTTTTCAGGACCCCTGGAACTTTCTCCAAAAATGACCACATACTGGGGTGCAAAACAAGCTTTAACAAATACAAAAATATTGAAATAAGTCCATTCATTCTATCAGATCACAATGCAATAAAGCTTAAAATCAACACCAGAAGAAACCCTAGTAACTACATGAACACATGGCGATTAAACAACACACTCCTGAATGATGACTCTGTCAAAGAAGAAATTAACAATGAAATAAAAGTATTCCTGGAACTAAGGAAAAGTACAATACAACCCAAAAAACCTCTGGGACACATTGAAAGCAGTCAGAGGGAATTTATAGCTCTAAGTGCCTACATTAAAAAATCAGAAAGAACACATATAAATGATTTAACACTGCAACTCAACACACTTGAAAAACTATAACAAATGAAACCCAAACTCAGCAGACAAAAAGAAATAACAAAAATCAGACAAGAAACTAATGAAATAGAAAGAAAGAAAACAATACAAAGAATCAATGAACCCAGAGCTGGTTCTTTGAGAAGATTAACAAGATTGACAGACACTTAGCCCAGTTAAGCAAGAGAAAGAAAGAGCACCTCCAAATCAATAAAATCAGAGATGAAAGGGGAAACATCACAGCAGACATCAAAAAGATCTTGAACATTATCAGGGAATACTTTAAAAATCTGTACACTACCAAATTTGAAAACCTAAATAAAATGAATGGGTGTCTAAGAGTATGGGAACCACCAACACTAAAACAAGAAGAGATCAACAGCTTTAACAGTCCCACGGCACGTAAGGAAATTGGAACAATAATAAAAAACCTCCCGACTAAAAATTGTCAAGGACCAGATGGATTTACAGCAGAATTCTACCAGACATTGAAAGAAGATCTACATCTAATACTAATTAATTTATTCAAAAAGATCGAAATGGAGGGAGAACTTCCACATTCCTTCTATGAAGCCAGCATCACTCTAATACTAAAGCCAGGTAAAGATACAACCAAAAAAGTAAACTGCAGACCCATATCCTTAATGAACACAGATGCAAAAATTCTCACCAAAATACTTGCAAACCACATACAGACACACATCAAAAAGATCATCCACCATGATCAAGTCAGCTTTATTCCAGAGATGCAGGGATGGTTCAATATACGTAAGTCAATAAATGTCATAAATCACATAAATGGGCTCAAAGACAAGAACCACATGGTCATCTCAATAGATGCAGAAAAGGCCTTTGACAAAATTCTACATGCATTTCTTTTCAAAGGCCTAGAGAGAACTGAACTGAAGGAAACATACCTCAACATAATTAAAGTCGCATACAACAAACCCAGAGACAACATCATTCTAAATGGAGAAAAACTGGAAGCATTCCCATTGAAATCAGGAACCAGAAAAGGCTGTCTACTATCTCCACTCCTTTTTAACATACTGCTTTAAACTCTTGCAAGAGCAATAAGACAACAGAGAGAACTTAAAGGAGTAATAATTGGAAAAGAAGAAATCAGATTATCCCTTTCAGCAGATGATATGATATTATATCTTAGAGACAACAAAGATTCCACCAGAGAACACCTAGCAATGATTAACACTTTCAGTAAAGTTGCAGGTAACAAAAATAATCTATAAAAGTCTGTAGTCCTTCTATATACCAATAACAAGGAATCAGAGAAAGAGTATATGGAAACACTCCCTTTCACAGTAGCTTCAAAAAAATTAAATAAAATATCTCTATATAAATGTGACCAAAGACCTTAAAGACCGCTACAGTGAAAATTTTAAATCTTTAAAAAAAGAGATTGAGGAAGACATCAGAAGATGGAAGGGACCTCCCATGCTCATGAATTGGAAGAATTAATATTGTGAAAATGACCATCTTACCAGCAGCGATTTATAGACTCAATGCAATGCCAATCAAAATCCCCATGACATTCTTCAGGGAGTTGGAAAAACCAACCCTAAGATTCATATAGAAGCACAAAAGACTGCAGATAGCCAAAGCAACCCTGAATACTAAGAGTAATGTGGGGGATTACTATACCAGATTTTAAGCTGTATTACATACAGAGCTATAGTCATAAAAACAACATGGTCCTGGCACAAAAATAGACCTATACATGCAATTTCAGCCACCTGATATTTGACAAGGGGTCCAGGAACATTCACTGGAGGAAAGACAACATGTTCAACAAATGGTGTTGGCAAAACTGGATCTCCACCTACAGAAGAATGACACTAAACCCGTATGTTTCACCTTGCATGAAAGCCAACTCCAAATTGATCAAAGACCTCAATGTGAAGCCTGAAACTCTGAAACTGTTAGAGGAAAACATTGGCAATAACCTAGAAGATATAGGTGTAGGAAAGGATTTTTTAAATTAGATATTAATTGCTCAGGAACAAGGTAAGAATCAACAAATGGGATCTCATTAAACTAAAAAATTTCTCTTCATCAAAAGAAGCAACCAAGGAAGTGAAGAGAAAACCGATAGAATGGGAGAAAATCTTTACCAGCAACACATCTGACAGAGGTTTAACATCCAGAATACATAATGAACTCAAAAAACAAAGAATGAAGAAAGGAAGTAAGCCAATTCAAAGATGGGCTAAGGAACTGAACAGAGAGTTCCCAAAAGAAGAAATAAAGACTGCTAAGAAGCATCTTAAAAGGTGTTCAAAATCATTAGTAATTAGGGAAATGCAAACTAAAACTACTTTAAGATTTCATCTTACCCCAGTCAGACTGGCTAAGATCAAGGGAACAAATGATACCAAATGTTGGAGAGGATGTGGGGAAAGGGGAACACTTATCCACTGCTGGTGGGATTGCAAACTTGTTCAGCCCCTATGGAAAGCAGTGTGCAGAACTTTTAAAAAACTAAAAATGAATCTATCATCATTTGACCCTGTTATACCACTCCTTGGCATATACACTAGGAACTCATCCTATTGCAGAGACACTTGTACATCCACGTTTGTTGCTGCTCTTCTCACAATAGCTAAGAGATGGAAGCAACCTAAGTGTATCTCACCTGAAGAGTGGATAATGAAAATGTGGTTCACTTATACGATGGAGTTTTACTCAACAGGAAAGAAAGATGAAATCATCAAATTTGCAGGTAAATGGAAGGAACTAGAAACTGTTATATTAAGTGAAGTAACGCAGTCTCAGAAAAACAAAGTATTTTCTCCTTCATATGTGGATCCTAGCACCAAAACCTTATAAGTGAATATGTATCCAGACATAACTACAGGAACCAGGATAATGAAAAGAAGCCAAGGAGGTAAAGGAACAGAAATAATCTTAAAGAGAGGAACAGTAGGAAATAGGTGTTAATAAGGGAGATATGGGTAAAAATGGGGTTATTTTAAGGGGAGGGTGAAGGAGGGTTATACAAGGAACCTGGGTAATAAAGGGAAAGAAGGAGCTCAAGAGAGATGGGACCAATTGAGAAGGGTATTATTAAGGGAGAAATGGGAAAAATGGGGGCATGTTAAATGGGGAAACCACGGTGGAAGGGTTAGATAATGCGAGAGATAAATAATGCCTAGCTTGTTTTTAAAAAATCAGAGGGATTTTATACATAGAACTAGCTCAAGGACCATAATATATGTCTACTCAACGTTTATCTGAGAAACTTTAGTCTTTATCCAAGCTTTATCTATATAGCACATGGTAGTTAATAGGACCAGACTGGTGAAACTAAACGTGGATGTCTAACAGCCATACTTTGAGGCCTATACTAATTTTGTCAAAGAGACTTAAAGGACCATTTTTGCTCCTTGCTCTCCAAGGTTGATTACTTTCCAGGGGACTATGGAGCATATCTCAAAATGTCTTGCAACTGTGGTGAATCACCTGTCCTCTTGATCAAGGAGGCCATGGAGACCCCACCATGGGCTTGAACCAATGTTCAGTATACAAGGAAGAGGGTCAACACAGGAGAAATATTTCCTCCATGCTTCTAAGTGAAGCTATCTAGAGTCAAGAAGGACTTTTGACTTATCTTCACATAGATGGAACTGGTAAAAGAAAGGAGCCAAGGACTCCTCCCAAGCCCATGTGACCCTTGAGGCACAGAACTTCAAATGACCTTAAGAATAAAAATAAATTGGTTTATCTGTCCAACTGTATGGTCTTAAACACCCAAAAGGAAAATATAATCAAAGATTAAAGGGATCAATATTCTTCTTTAAGAATCCATGTGTATAGCTAAAGGCCACATAACAATAAACAATGCCAGACAGGAGATACCTTCCTTTGAGGTGTTGGCCAGGGTGGCCCAAGAGACTCCCCAGCATAGAACTAGGAAAAGGAACAGCAGACCCCAGTGTTATCTAAAGGAATAGTTAATCAACATTGCATAGGTAAAAGAGTATCTCAGTAAAATTTCAATACAGATTCACAGTATCAAGAGAAAGTATATTTGCAGCCAGTTTTTAAAGAAAATTAGAACTCTCTTTTTTTGTTGTTGTTGTTTTCTCTGACAGTAACTGGGATAACTTTTCAACAGCAGTAGAAGAGAAAGGCATGAATATTGAATCCTTTCCAGGCTGACCTGTAACAAAAGAAAGACTAATATGGCATTGTGATCACTCTAATTAGATTATTCTGGAACAATTCTCATAGTGTAGGTAGTGCCCATACCCAGCTTCTACTAATAACTATGAGATCAAATACAGCTTTGGAAGTTGTATCTGCATCTATTACAGAATGTCTATTTGTCAAAGTGGCATGGAAGGAGCTTTCAAATATAGGATTATTTGAGGCCATTTATACAAGCTAACAATTTTCATTGATAAAGAATACAAAAAAGGACAAGACACAAGAATCTTCTGCATACACTGTTAGTAAAATTTAAGATACTCTATATTCCAGTGTTTGTAAAATGATCAGTTTTTACTATGTGCACTGGTAAGCCAATACATTTTGGCACTTCTCTTATGGTTACTAAATCTTGAAAATTAGACAACATGAAAAATATACATTTTATTCCAAGTAGATCTATGAAAGTATAAACATTAAAACACTGCGATCTGGATCCTTTGTAATTATGCTGGGATATCTTAAAAATTAATGTGTTTTAATTTATAAGTGGCTAGCTTCCAACTGGCACATTTCCCATCTAATTGAAATCTCTTAGGATAAGTCAATACAGTAACCTTATTTGTAATTAAATCGGGGATTTAGGTTAAATATACTTGAATCAAAAATGGTGGTGGACAAATCTTTTCATAAAAATAATGCAAATAGAAATATATTTATATATTATATAATGCTAATTTGGGAACACTGAAAAAAATAATAACATGCACAAGAATACTTAGCATGTTATAATGAAAACCATTCAAACTGACATATATTTAAGATGAGTTAGTTCTCCAATTTCTCATTCCAAGACATTATTTGTATCATCTAATATAATTCAAAATTCCTTATCAGCCTGTAAGATTGGGAATATGGTCACACACTCATTTTTATTAATAATACGCCCTCTACTACAGCTTAACAGTCTAACTTATACAGTAAGTTAAGAATTATTTTCAAAGGAATGGATCATTTATCGAAAAAGCAATATTTGGGGAGCTTTTAAAAAACTGAAATTAAAGCACAGAACTTTCCACAGACCTTACTCCCATGCCCTGTACTGAGGCAGGTCATTGTAAAGGTTTAGCCTTGGGCTTTAATATCCACCATAAAGACATCAACCAGGGAAAACAAACTAGCCTGAGAGGACTTTCAATAAGACTGCTCAGCCATAACACTTTTTAAAGGCTCTAAACATCTTTTAGGCTATCTCTTGATGAGAGGTAAAAGTGCTGAACACAAGTTTTAAGTAGAAAAAGACTGAAATGCAGTTTTTCATTCACCATTTCTCTTTTTAAGCCCTTAGACTAATATAAAGAATTAAAAATATGTTATATTTTATTCCTTTTCCTCTTTGAAAAATTACCTGGGAAATTATGATTAACAATATTAGAATACTATAAACTTAAGCTACACAGAGGTTTGTTTTATCCTAATAGGGTTCAGGCCACGTAGTTGTCCAGTAGTCATTTCAATGTTCAAGTCAAGAAGTTTCTGTACTGTGACTCAGCAGTTCCAAAAAGAAGGCAGTGGCTGGAGCTCTGAAGACTCTGCTGTGACTGTAGTCCTCTGTGATGGAACTGACCCAGAGTCACAAAGCGCTGAAGTCTCATGCGAATACTCTCTACACTGAGAAATGCAATCATTATGTTGAGAGTCTCCTATCTGACTAAGGATAAGGAGTACAGTTACTTTAAATTAAGGAAATCTTATGCAGGGGAAAGTGCAGCAGAACTTGGCCACAGAATCCCAGCCAAATTCTGACTAAATCACAATAGTTTCTGGACGTTTTTGTTTCCTTGTGGTCATCCACCCCTCTGGCCCTTACAAGCTTGTTTCTGCAATGATCCCTGAACCTGGAAGGCAGAGGTTTGAAATAGTGAAGTAACACAGACTCAGAAAAAGCGACATGTGTTCTCTCTCATTTGTGGATCTTAGCTCCAAATCCCTAGATGTGAGTGTATACCCTGATGTAAGCACAAGAGACAGGAGAATGGAAAGGAACCATGGGGAGATTGGGGAATAGTAGGAAACAGGTGTTATTAAGGGGGAAATTGTGGTAAGCATGAGTACTTTAGCTGGGAAGGGAGTAGCTAGGTTTATCCAGGGGGAGCAAGAGGACAGAGAAATAATTCTTAGATGGTATGAAAAACCACAGGAAAATGCATCATTCAAAATTCTACTGAAAAATACACAAACAATAAATATATGAGTGCATGTGTATAGCTGAAGGCTACATACCAAAAAGCACAGTGTCATGAAGGAGAAACCTCTCCTCAAGTTGTGGGACCAGATAATCCAAGAGATTTCCAAAACAACACAGACTATTGCTACTGCCCTTGATTGCCTCCCAGAACTTGAAGGTAAGACCCTATTGCTGAAGACAGGTCAAACTTCAGACTCAAGACTTGGGACAAAGTGAAATTGATCTGGAAGCCTCCTCCCTAAAGACCTGCTTTCATACTATCAGAAGATACCTGTTGCAGCAGCAAATAGCAGAGTCTGAGACTGCATTCAATTTAGAGGCAAGTCACACATTCACACAAATTCTAAGTCCCCAGCCTAGCCTTCCCCAAGGGCATGCTCACCTGCAATGTCTTCTTAGCTAAAGGCCTCATTCCCGGGGGTAATCATTTAGCTCCTGAGCTTCAGGTGGGAGAGTCACAGCACTTGGTCCAAGCAGGTCCTGAGTCTCTAAAGCTCTGGGGTCCTGCTCTAAGGGGGTCTTCTTATAGTCTTCTTCGACATCATTCATCATATGGCTATCTCTGTGGTCTCTTCGGTCCTTTCCGTCTGGTTATCTCATGTCCTCAGTGTAGCAGGCCCCTGACTAAAAGACATCCATCCATCTTACCATCCTACGGTGACCTGGCCTACTTGTTTTCCAGTTTCCCCAAAATTGCCTACACCCCATAGGGACCAGGAATTCTTAGAAGCTGCCACATGGCCGAGATGAGATAAGCTGCTGCCTAACTCCGTATCTGCTTCTGTCCATGCTTGCTTGGTTGATCTGGGGGTCGATAATAATTTTAAACTTTTACTGACTATGTGCTTGAGTTTGAACCGCGATGATTGGCCCCCTTGTGTTCCCTCTTTTGAGAAATATCTGAGTATGTATAAAAAGTCCTTACAGACTCCCTTTGGGCCTGCTCTCTGTGCTCACTCCCAGAGTGCAGGGACAACCCAGCCATTAACAAAATCCTTCCTACCTCGTGGCTGAATTCTTGCCAGTTATCAAACTATAATACTCAGGTGTATACTAGGCATATACGACTAAGCTAAAAGTACATTTGGGGGGGCTAGTTTTTAGTATAATAATTTGGATTCAATTTTCCATGATATTCCTTACAATACTATACAAGCTAAAAAGGGAGAAAGCCAGTCAATGATCCTACCCAGCTGTAAAGCCTAATAATCACAACAATGACTGGCATAGAAAACTACCTTTATTAGTGCAGTAATGGCACTTTTATCATGGGGGTAATCAACAGCTGTCTAAATGTGTAAGGTCCACTGAGTGGGAGGGAACTCATGTGTGGTCTTGTAAATGTACTCAAATATACATGTCTGGAGAGGTCATAGATCCTAGGGAAAAGCCTGTTTTGTTTTGTTTTGTTTTGTTTTTTTCTCATAAATAAGCAGTGTTCCTTCCCATTCAAATGTTATGAATAGTTTGTTTTAAATTTAAATTTAAAATAATTGCCACATACCTAAACAAACCTAATTTCTTACTTTATTCTAAATATGCATCCTCATATTTAGACACATTTACCTCTCCTCATCAAAGAAGCTTTTTTTTTTTTTTTTTTGGAGATGTTAGGCAACAGATGGAAACTATCAGAGAGTTCCAGAACTGGTCAAATACAGAGAATAAGTGTCTCTTAGATGCTTAACCCTAACTGATACACCTTTTAATGCAACATCTACACATAAGATAAATGCATGCCTCAACTCTCATCAGAGTTTTGTTATACAGCAAATGCTGATTAACACAGAAACTGGCAATTGACCAATGTGCAGAGAAGAATAAGCTATAGAGTACTTAACCCTAAAAGGACACCTATTTCAAACTAAGTGTCTCTTAGATGCTTAACCCTAACTGATACACCTTTTAATGCAACATCTACACATAAGATAAATGCATGCCTCAACTCTCATCAGAGTTTTGTTATACAGCAAATGCTGATTAACACAGAAACTGGCAATTGACCAATGTGCAGAGAAGAATAAGCTATAGAGTACTTAACCCTAAAAGGACACCTATTTCAAACCACTGTTTAAATTCTTATGTAAATCTATTATTCTTTGTGACTTAAAGTATTTGTTTTAAAATTTAAATGTCAAATAGAAATGGTTCTTTTACTTCTAATTCTCGAAATGTGTATGGAATTTAAAAAAAAAAAGTGCAAATGTTGACTATAAAAAGCAAGGAGCAGAGAGATCCTGCTATTTGGGTTGCAAAGGCAATCTTTGACAGTGACCAGCTCTGAGAACCATTGACCTCAGGTTTCCATGTGTTTTCTAAAATAATCTTGAATTTGCTTAAAAAATTCATTTTCATTCTACAAATTACAAAACAGATTTCTTTTATAAACTTCCAAAATCTGTATTATATTCATTTTTTTCCTTAGGTCTTTTTGAGAAAAGGTCTCCCTGGTACTCCAGATGGCCTGGGCTTCAATCTCATAGTGATCCACCTGCCTCTGCCTCCAGAGCACTGAAATTAAAGGCATGTACCACCACACTCAGCTCTAACACATTCTTAAACATATCTTCTTTCATAAATAAGCAGTGTTCCCTCCCATTCAAATATTGTGAAAAATTTCTTTTAAATTTCAAAAGCTGTTCCTCTGGCTAAAGAAAAACAATGTATATTCATCCCATGACCAATTTTCTTGGGATGTTTCAAGTAGATGTATATGAAAGCAAGGTGTGAGCACAAGTGTTCTGTTAATTATAGATTAACATCAGCTCCACAGTACTTTAGTATCACTTGTTTTAAGAACAGTAAGATTTCTCATTATTGTAATTTCCTTCAAAATAGCCTTAGTGAAATATTCTACATGGATCATGAGCAGTGATTATATATGTTAGTAGATGGCTCAAAGTATAAGGAGAAAAAAATCTTTTTAACAGGATTCTTCAATGCTTGCCATTTATTTTACTCATGAAGTTTCCATTAACTTCTCAAACATAATAAATTGTCTAACCCACAGTAAAAGCCTCAAACAGAGACTCTTTTGAAAGATAAAGAATGAGCCACCATCTGAATAATTCTAGAAATAGAAAAAGTAATCTTGATTATGTGATGAATGTGATGTAGGAAGAATGCTTATGTAATAATTAATTCAATTCCAGAACAAAATATGAAGGGGGATGTGTGCTAGGCAGGAGTAGAGCCTCGCTTGGATGTCTCACTCACCCAGAATTGCCTTACTTCCTCCCTCATGATGTGATGCACCTAAATGAAAATCTAAAGGAGAATATCCCTGGCTCAGTCAGACAGCCTCGGTCCTAAGTCACTGGACTGATGCTGCCCCATTATTTATATCAGCAGCTATCTGTCACCCCAGAGCAATGAGGTAACTAATGGCTTTCTTTAATCCTACCTATTTAAAAAAGAATGAAAACTTTAAAGTAAATTATTTTAGTGCAGTAGTGGCACTTTTCTCTTGGGGATGATCAACAGCTACCTAATTGGACTCAAGCCCACTTAATGGCTTAATGGGAGGGAACACATGTGTGGCACTGTAAACAAGCCAAATACACACTGCTGGAGAGATCAGAGACCTTAGAGAAAATGCTACACCTGCAGTGGTGACAACATGCACAAGATCGACCCAAACTCAATCAGACCAGAATCAGAAAATACTTGGGAAAATGGGTAGGAGGTCACTGTTAAGGTTCAGATATGCCCCCCCCCATCACCAACAGGGCCTCAGGAACTTCACAAGCCCCTGAGAAAAGGGAACCTAGCTGATAAGCACCCTGGTCTTTGAAGTCAAGAGAAGCAGACTTTTCTCCACTATTTGGCCAACACAGCAGACTCCCCCTTTGATCTCTAAGGAGGGCAGGTTTTAAGAGTGCTGCTCTCCCACTTCCTCCCACCCAACTTTAAAAAATATGTCTTCCCACCTTCTGTACCTCCCAGAACCCTCCCCCTTTAAAAGACCCCAGCTCATGACCTGGGCAGACATTTTCCCTTCCCAGAAGGAAATCTGCCCCATGTGTTCCTTTGCTAATAAACTCTATTCCTATGGAGTTTCACCCATGTTCTGCTGCTTCTCCAGATCAGCTAGATTCATTGCTAGGCTACTTTATCTATCAGATGGTGCCAAAACCCAGTTCTTACTTCAAGGGACCCACATGGACTTCTCTAATGCCACTAATCTGGCTTTCAGGTACACTCCCACCCTTCTTTTCTCTCTCTCCTCCTCTCCCCAGCTCTCTGCTTTGCTTTCACCTCTTTCTGGCTCTCCTCACTGGGGAACACACACTGCCTTGCCTACTTTGTCTTCTGATCTCCTTTCCCATTGATTTCCCATTGATTTCTCCCAGACAGCACTGATTTCTGGGATGGAGCTGCCTCATCCATTAGCTACCTCGGTTCCTTTGCCCTGGCACCTCACCCCCTCTGCCCCTCCTTTGCCATAGGCCTGTAAGGCCTGCTGTCTTCCACTATTTTTCCTGTCTATATCCTCTTTCACTGTCTTTCTTCCTCACTTTACTCAGGATGATTTCTGGTGCCATTCAATCCAACACATGCAAATGCTCTGGATCCTTCTCATCTCTCTCCCTCCCATACTAAAGCTTTCTACTCCCCACCATGTGCCTGCCAACCCCACAGGTTGTCTGACCTCCTGTGCAGGCTCTAAACCTGCATGACCCCAAGGCTTTTATTCCCTTCCCACTATTCACCTCCTCAAGGCAGCTACCAAGATTTCCAGCTTGCCTGCCCTCGGGTTTTTTTCTTTAATATTCTAATACAATGATAAAAGTTTCCAGCTGGGCCCATTATTAAATTCTCTTATGAATGTGGCTAAGAACCCTTTAGGGGACCCTTTCTCCCCTTTCCACCTAACTAGCCTAAACTGGCTAGGCAACTTTGCTGGAGCATTTAAATAATTTCAGGTGGCTTACCCCATGGACAAATGGAAAACATTTTAAAAGCCTTTATTTCTCTTAAACATTTTATCAGGCAAAGGAGCTTGAAATCTTGATCTTAGGCCCTCTTGAACATCAAGCAACTGGTGCTCAGGCACCTATTTTTCTAACTAGACCTAACCATTTTAACTTTCACTATACATAAAAGGTCACACAGATACCGCTCAGGCGAGCCATATGCTTTCAGAACAACAACCCACTGGTTTATATGCCCTGTTCCTTCTGCTGCCCTCATGAGTTTCCTTTCCAGCATAGCTTGTGTCTAGAAATTAAGAGATCCTGAGAACTTGGCTTCGCATTCACAGCTACAATGGTTGGTGAGAAACATGGATTCCTTTGATTTGCTTTACTATTTGGGTCACACACACACACACACACACACACGTGTGTGTGTGTGTGTGTGTGTG
>NW_008353027.1:1529611-1539155 GCF_000622305.1 Nannospalax galili
TTAAAACAACTAGGACTTTCAGATACGATCAGGCCAAAATGCCTGAAGTTCCTTTGCACCACTGCCTGGCCTCAGTACGAGTTAGATAATAACTCTGTTTGGCCAGACACTGGAACCTTAAACTTCAATATTTTGAGAGATTTGGAAAATTTCTGCCATTGTAAAGGCAAATGGTCCAGATAACCATACACCCAAGCTTCCTTTGATCTCTGTGCTAACCCCTCCCTCTGGGTCCCATGTTCTTCCCATCAGGTTCTTCTGGCTAAGACAGTTTCACGGGATCCCAGCCCACCAGGGGCCTCCCTCCCCCATGCCTCCACCTCAGCTTTTGATCCTACCATAGCCGATGAACTGCCTCTGATTAGGACCCATCCCCAACCTCCTCCTGCTCCCCAGCCTGGGGCACAGCCAAGTCCTCCTCATGCTCTCCCCTTGCTATACTCTCCCTTGCCTCCCATTCCAGGGCCCAACCCAGCTCCCCTCCTTTCTCCAACTCAAACTCCCTCTCCATGCCACAACCTTCCCCCTCTCCAGCGCCACTCTACGTTCGTCACTGGCTCTCCTTCCACTGACTCTCCTCTACTCGAAGAAATCCAAAACCTTAAACACCTTCTTGCCAAATATTCCCTAGTCTCCCCTATTCTGGCTTCTAGCTCAAATACCCTGTTTATCCCTCCTGTATGTACTTCTACTTCAATTCCAGATCCTACCTCCGATATCTCTGCCCCTACATCTCCTCATGGATAGGACACCCCTCCCATATCTCCCATTCTGGCCTCTTCCCGGGACTTCCCTTCTCCCAACCCCTCTCCTGTGTCAAGCCATACTCACTCCCACACCCAGTCTCAACCCCCTGCCCATGGTATCTTTCCCCTCCGGGAGGTGGCACACATGGACAGGATGGTCAAGGTCCATGTCCCTTTCTCTCTTGGAGCTCTAGCTCACCTCAAATGCAAAATAGGCTCTTTTCTACCAATCCTACACACTTCATACAAGATTTTAAATACATCACTCGCACATATTATCTAACCTGGGCTGTCCTGCCCCATGTGTTTTGAGATAGCCCTCACCACTTTGGACAAGCCCAGGACAGTATTTAACCTCTCTAGACCTTAACCCCTCCACCACCTTACAATATGTAGATAACTTACTTCTTTGTTCTCCATCTCTCTCTGTCTCCAAGGCCCACACAATCAAACTCCTCAATTTTCTGGGGTACAAGGGATATAGGATATGTTCAGCTAAGACTCACCTTTCTCTCCCTCATGTCAAGTTGTTGGGGTTCCTTCTCACACCTACATCCCTCCATTTAACTATAGAAAGGACAAATTACCTACAGTCTTTAAAGCCACCCCCCCACCACCACCAAGGAGAAAATTCCATCTTTCTTAGATATTGCAGGGTACCTGTGGACCTGGATTTGTAATTTTGCCCTCTTGACAAAGCCACTCTACAAAGCCTCTAAAGGAAACTCCCCTGAGCATGTTGGCCCCTTAGGGCCTGTTAAAACAGCATTCCACACTATCGGGGAAGCACTGTTAAAGGCACTGGCTTTACCTCTCCCCAACCTCAAATGTCCATTCCTCTTCTATACAACTAAAAATAAGGACCAGGCATTAGGGGTTTTGGGGACAGATGAAGGGTCCCACTTTTGCCCTGGTAGCTTATCTCTAAACAGGTTAATACCACCATTTGTGACTGGCAACCTTGTCTCTGTGCTCTGGCCACTACTTCTCTCTTGGCTCAAGAGGGACTTAAGCTCACTTTGGGTCAGTCCATCTCTGTCCTTTCCCCCACCAGCTTAAGAATTAAGTAATCCACACATATCTTGCCAACCTAGCTACCTCTAAGCTACAATTCTTCCATGTCACACTTCTTAAAACCCCCTTGCCCACCCTTGATTCTTGCCCTCCTCTTAATCCAGATTCCTACCTACCTTCCAGTGAACCACTCACTTACTCACTCGTGCTTGGAACCTCTTCAGAAACTCTCCTACCAGGATCCCTTAATTTCCCAAAATCCCCTACCAAACCCAACCCTAACTTGGTTTATGGATAGAAGTTTAACTCTCACCCCAATGGTGTCCCACAGGCCATAATATCTTTCACAGATGTCACTGAGTCAGGACCCCTACCACTTGGAACCAAGTCACAAAAAGCCAAAACTGTGACACTCAACAGGGCCCTAATTTTAGCCAAGTACGACCTCTTCCTCCAGCATCCCTCCCCTCTACACAACTCTTTACCTACCTTCACCCTTCTAAGAAAACTAATCTGGGAACATGCTGACCGGATTATTCCCCAGGCTTCTAAAGGCCAAATTGACCACCCACTTCAACCTGGAGGTCACACCTACGTGTGGGTTTACACACAACAGAAAGGAGTGAAGGAAACCCTCCAACATTGGTTCAACCTGGTGATCCATCTAACCCGACAGCAGCCAAGTTCTCGGGCTAACCTGGTTGGATTCATCTCTCCAAATTAAAACCAGCCAAGCAACATAGCAAGTACCAGTCCACTGGTATCGGGTCTCTTAAATTAAAAATCTTGAGGACACCTCCCTTAACACCAATCCAGGAATGAGTTTTCTACTGACCTTATGTCTATTCTTCCCTCTGAACCCCACCTCAGCCATTCCCCACTACACCTACCCACTGTGTTTCTATAAATTGAAAATGAGACAAAGTTAATATATAGATAATCTTAAAATTCCTACGGTCATAGCTTAGTCAACTAGTCTAAGGGCATCTAGTCAAGGTTTATTTAAGGATGTTGCCCAAGCTCTATCTACACAGCACATGGTAATTAAAAGTAACAGACTGGTGTAACTAACCTTGTGGGATGTTTAATAGCCAAACGTATATTAATCTGGTCAGAGGGACTTAAAGGGACAAATTTTTGTTCCTTGCCCTCCACGGTCAAACAAGTTCCAGGGGCTATGAAGCATCTCTCAAAATGTCCTGTAACTTTGGTGAGTCACCTGTCCTCTTGTTCAGGGAGGCCATGGAGACCCCAGAAGATGGTCTTGAACCCGTGTCCAATCTGCAAAGAGGAGGGTAAACACAGAGGAAATATTTCCTCCACAATGCTTCCAAATGAAGGCCAGGTCAAGCAGGACCTCTTGACTTATCTTCACCTAGATGGAACTGGCAAAAGAAAAGCCTAAGGAACCAGGGGCTCCCCCCAAGCCCATGTAACCTCCAAGGTCCAAATCCTCATACGACCTTAAGAGTAAAAATAAATTCATGTATTTGGGCCAACAGTATGGTCTTAAACACCCAAAAGAAAAGTATAACCAAAAATTAAAGTCATCAGTATATTTTAAGCATTCAAGGGATTACACAACCCAGACATTAGATGTAAGTTCTTATGTTATTTAGACAATTATCTCTCATTGATGATTTTGTTCCTAATAAGACAACATTACTCAGATGTAAGACTTCAAATCTTGGTCTACAATACTGTAGTGCCCACCTACAGCTAAGGGAAACAACCCACTATTGTTCTAGCCTAAACAAATTAGCTAAGTTTGTTTTCTCTCCCTATCTAGAAGCCTTTGAGAGGTAACTAACGCTGATTCTAGCCACTCCAACAGCTATCAAAATGACTGAAAAAAAATCCTGAGTCCATCACTCTCGAGTTCAGCCTGGCAGAAGAAAAAAAAAAAAAGAAAAATGAGCTATTACCTTGGTGCTAACCATTGCCCTTTGCCTCTTCAGATATTTTCAGGACCCAAATCCAAAAACTAACTCTTACTCTCATACTAATTTTAATCAGTTGTTAATTTCCTTCCCTCCACATGTACAAAAGTGCCTGTCAAACATCAAGCTCCTGTTAAGATGCATGAAGAGGGATCCCCCACTGTCTGATTGACCCCTAATCCAGCCCCCCCATGTCAACCCTAACCAGCAGGAAGTAGCAAGACAACAACAGCGCCCCCATCCTATAACCCAAAGGCTGGAACGTTAAGGTTCAGATAGCCCCACCCCCTCACCAACAGGCCCTTAGGGGCTTCACAAACCCCTGAGAAAAGGGAACCGAGCTGATAAGCACCCTGGTCTTTGAAATCAAGAGAAGCAGACTTTTCTCCACTGTTTGGCCAATACAGCAGGCTTCCCCTTTGATCTCTAAGGAGGACAGGTTTTAACAGTCCAGCTCTCCAGCTTCCCCCTGCCCAACTTTAAAAAATATGTCTTCCCAACCTTCTGCATCCTCCTGGAAGCCTCCCCTTTAAAATACCCCAGCTCACGACCTGGGCAGACATTTTCCCTGCCAAGAAGGGAATCTGTCCAATGTGTTCCTTTGCTAATAAACTCTATTCTGATGGAGTTTTATCTGGGTCTTGTGCTTTCTCCAGATGAACCGGATTAATCCATAAGCTGCTTTATCTATCAGTCACAACTTTGGTGAACAACTATTAGCAACTGATCACTGTTTGGAGAATGAGAATTGATCTTCAAGGGAATGGCAGTCTGACTAGGCTCCAGTAGATGAACTCACAGAGAGCATCTGGGAACACAGGCTTGACACAATAGGCTTGTTATGTATAACAAAATGCATAAAGCCCTGTGGGTGGGCTATGGGGGGTGCAGATAAGAAGAGGGAACTAAACATGACTAAGATGTATTGTGTGGAATCCACAAAAATTCATTAAAAATATTTTCTAAAAAGCAAAACGTATATTGACTCTTTCAGCTATGATTTTAGTCCTGGGTTTGTCTGTTCATTTCTGTTTTCTTTTTTTAAAAGACAGTGTCTCTCCATGCTTCTTATCCTGTTCTCATGCTGTCAATCTGAGGAATGCTTCTGCATAGGACCCTAAGTGGGTGGGACTACAAACCAGCACTGCCTCAGTTGTCTCAGATCCTACTAAATAGAATATGAGTCGCCAAAAACCCACTTGTGTGAGAGTAAGTGGGGATCTCTGTCCGTCCATTTTCTCAGCCTTTTGGAATTAAGGTAATTTCTTTCTTTCTTATGTTAACTCCCTGACTAGTCCCTTCCAGCTACAGGCATATGCCCCACTCAATTTGCTTGAGAGAGAGAAAATCAGCCCAAAGATTTTTCACTATCCTCCTGAAGAACTGTATCTTATAACTGTGCCTTTAACTCCTGCTTAGAATTACATTTCAACTCAAAGAACAGCTTTCTCATGAAAATAAAGCTCTATCAGATTAAAACAATTGCCCAAGGAAATTCACTGCCCAATATGATTGCTATACTTATGTCAACAGCCTAAGGGAAGCTTTGGCACCCTTGGCCTCAGTGGTCATGGTTATTATGTTTCCTAGTTGTTCTGTGGGGACCATATCTAAAGTTGGTTTAAAATAAGCTCCCTGTTTCCCTACTGACCCATGGATGAAGATCATTGATGCTTTACACATAAATCCAAGTGAACTTTAACACTTATATTTGACCTTGACATACTCTTGCCTTCTCATTTGATCTGTAGTATTTTCTAGAAATAGATGTTCACCTTACACTTGTTAAAAGTTTTTACCTTTGATAGTCTACCTCACGTTATATGAATGATTTGAATACTGTTACTATAGTACACATAGATAAAGTCTTTAGCAGCAACACATTCAGCAACACATTGACTCTAAACAATGCAAAGTAAACTATTTTATATTTTATGGTAATATTTTATTTTATTTTTTAAAATTCAATATTAATGTGTGCTTATCAAAATATATGATGTTATAAAGTAAGATGCATTTGTTTAATAAACCCTAAATCAGATTAAAAATAATAGTTCTAAGCTATATTATAATGACATTTAAGATATATAAAAACTGTGATTTACTGGTAAGCGACATACTCAAAACAGTCTCCTTATATCAGTTATGGGTCGTTACAGAGTTTAGGCAGGAAGATCTAAGATGAACATCACCACACATTCTGGTAAGAATGCTGTTCAACCTCAGGCATGGAACAAGGCCAGAACTTGTGTCTCTGATGTTAAGTTTAGCACCTCAAAGGTCTGCCAAATGAGGACATTGCTGAAAAGAGGAAGGTCACTTCAAAGAGCCTCACAAGTAGTTGGAGAGAGTGGGGTTAAACTTTCTGATGCTGACTATGGTGGATACATGATTGCACATTTGTCAAAATTCAAAACACTGTGTGAGTGAATTTTACTTTATTGAAATCATCAAAACAAACCTTTAGAATGTAGAGACATATTCATATAGAGAATTCAGGAAAGTTATATATTTGATTTGATAAGGTCAAATTGGTTTTCTAGCCATTGCTATGAGCATGTGAGAATGAAGCTCTTTAGACCACCACAAGTTCTGATCTGATAATACTTGAATATGTAAAAACAAAAAATAAGATATAACTGGAGTGTCGGTCATTTCCTCAAAATGAGGGAGAACTCTACCTTTGAGGGGTCATGAATTATAAATATTCCATAAAAATAAAACAAAACACCTTTAGATATTTCATAGAATTATGAAATAATTTATATGTATTGAATGAATATATATATCCAGCATATATTAATGGATTTTTTTTTTTGCCTTTTTGAGATGGGGTCTCCAACTGGCCTGGAACTCAATATGTAGACCAGACTGGGCCTCAGTCTCACAAAGATCCACTTGCCTCGGCCTCCCAAGTGCTGGGACTAAAGGTGTATGCCATAAAAAATGTGATTCTCACATTAGGACAAAGCATCTGTCTTGAATATTATGGCTGTAATATGTAGTCCTTAACAGAAAATTGTTCTTTCTTTTAGCTCATGATCACTATTAATATTAATAATCAGATTAAAATAGTTGGAAATGCAATCATTTTAATTACTGAAATATTTTCTTCACCAATACAACACTATTATTTTTAAAATTAATCACCTCAAAACTTGCAAATAACTTTTCTAAATAAAATAAGAGCAATATTTAATCAAAATGATGTCTATCTTTATAAAGCAACTATATAATTAGGTATACACAATCTCTAAGAGGCAGGTTATTATATATTCAATATTAATTTTTTTTGAGATTAGAAATGAAGAGTTTGCATCAGAAAACCAAAACACAAGTTCCTGAAGTTTGAACAAGTTCAAGGTAGCTTGAACTCAAAAAATTATAGCTGGATTGAAGATACATTTTAGTTAGATTGGCTTTTGGGCTTATATTTTTAAATCCCTCTGTAACAACTTTTTCCTGTGATCTATCACAATCTTAGAACGGTTTTGAGCCTGATGTCTTAGGAAAGGTTTAAACTCTGTCAATCATTTGGCAATCAGATTGGCACTCATCGGAAAAGTTTTAACAGAGAAGAAGTCACAAATCAAGAAAAATACCGGAGGAATTACCTATGGAAAGATAAATTATCTAAGGCAAGAAAGATGAATTTGTACTTTGTTTTCTGCTAGTGTGTTTTTTAAATAACTGAAGATCTATTTATCCTGTTTTGTTTGTTTCCAGTTTAAATTGGAAAGCATCTTGATCCTACCAAACTATTCAAAATGGAGTTTCTACAAATAGATCTCAGTGACAGGAATTTCAAATCGTTTTAAATAACATTTCCAAAAGCATGTGAGAATTCCTTGCCTGTGCTTGCAGCCTTTCCAACCCTAACTGTTCAGCAAGCTGATTGGAGAACTGAGTTTTCACATTATACCTTAATCCCAGTTCTACTTTTCCTTTACAAATGCATGTCTTCCTAATCAAAGTAAATCTCAGTGTAAGAGTAGTTATCGGAACCTAATAAAAATGCAGTTGTAATGACTGAATTATTTTGGACTGATATTCATTCTGCAAACACATTTCCCAATGTCCTGGACTGTCCCACAGTAGTTGCAGCTATATATTTCAGTGATGTTCTCATAATTTATTTCTTTTCAATAAGGGAGATAGCATAAGAATTTCTATCACAATAAATTAAGGTTCATCACATTCATTTATAGAGTATTTGATGAGATATGATTACAAATCTTACACTGACTGTCTTCTGAGTGCCAGGGTCTGCAGTGGGTACTGAATATAACAGGACATATGACACAGCCTGTTTGGATGACACAGTAGGATGATTTTCATAAACCTCTTCTTTTGTTGTTTTCTTTTCTAAGTAATAAAGTTACATACGTTTTACTTTGATGTTTAAGGGTAAGACTGAAATCATGGAATAAAAGTACCCTTCAGATAATTTGATGTCATCTTAGAAAAAAGTCTACCACAGTTATAAGAGACTGCCCTTTTTTGAAAGCCAAGTAAAATATCTCACTTGAACTTTGAATCTATTTTATAGCAAAGACAACTTGATTTATTGTAATAAGATATGCTGCAATCATAAAGTGAAGAAAGATGGTTGACTATAAGAGAAAGGCCTGGATTGAGACTGCAGAACCACTGCACCCACATCTCCACCTACGCTCATTTTGGGCATTTTATCAGCAGGATAGGGGTGATGTTCAACCTATTTAAATGTGTGTGCGTGTGTGTGTGCACAAGTGTGTGTTTAACTCATTCATCTGAATGCTTCACAGTTATTTGTAATGTTAGGGTCCATGACTCGGTGGGTCTCTTCAGGAGAACAAATGCACGAGTATGGAGATGCAAAAATCAAGCAGAGTTTTATTAAACCAGCTAGCTGGGGCCAACCGTCCTTCCAAGATATGCAGGTCTGGTTAGAGCGATCGACCCTGAGGCAATTTCAGGTAAAGATTATATAGGCTCCCACAACCGTTACACAAAAGTCCATGATTATATAACCAATAGTTTCAAAGCAAGCATTTCACACACCAATAACTTCAAAACAAGAAAAATGTTACAACTCCCTTCAGGTGTCTCACTCGGGGAGGGATGGGTGGTATGTGCCTGCAGTGACCCCGTTATCTTGTGTAAGCAGACATGCCTACATGACACGACACAGATCAGACAGGTCAGGCTCCGGGGGCTGCAGCACTTGCCCCTATCTCCGGATGCCTGTGTCTCCAGTTGAGTTAATTGGCTAAAAGCAGTAAATTCAAACAAGCAGTAAATTCCTCCTTCCCTAACATTCCCCCCCTTTTTCTAGATCAGACTGAGGAATCTTCCTCACCAGTATCTAAGGCTTAGTATTTCTGGCAAAGGACCAAGAGATGGACCGTATTGATCTTTTCCTGAACAAACCTTAGTAGCCTATTTATTATGTAGGGACCAATTGTGACTAATAGCAATAGGATAATTAGGGGTCCTGTGATAGCTGAGAGGAGAGTTGTAAACCATGGCCTATGCATAAACCAAGACTCAAAACCAGCTTTCATTACTTTCATACTCCTTGATCCTCCTCTCCAGGTCTTTTTT
Organism: Nannospalax galili; assembly: GCF_000622305.1. NCBI lineage: Eukaryota > Metazoa > Chordata > Mammalia > Rodentia > Spalacidae > Nannospalax > Nannospalax galili. Next base: position 1,538,898 of record NW_008353027.1, read on the forward strand.
TAACTTGGTCAAAGATTCCCTGACTGCCCCTGTCTTGTCCACATAGAAACAGCATTCCTCTTTTAAAGCTGCACATAGCCCACCCTCTTTTAGGAATAGGAGATCCAAGCCCCTTCTGTTTTGTAGCACCACCTCTGATAAGGAAGTGAGAGATTGCTCCAGGTCTGACATCGTTTGCCGGAGCTGTTCCAAGTCCCTGTCAATTGCTAGCCTTAGTGCCGTGAGCCCTTGCTCTCGTGTTACTAGGGCTGTGATTCC
>NW_008353027.1:1539517-1540155 GCF_000622305.1 Nannospalax galili
GTGCCAGAGGCCGAGACCTGAGCAAGAGTAAGTCCCCATGGTCTCCCGTCCCAATAGGTGGGATGAGAGTTGTTGAGAGTATAGGAACTATTTATCCCGATAGCCTCATAAAAGGGTGGGGATCCTGGGTAACACAGCCAACATGGGTCAGTGAGGGAGGGAGTGGTATGATTAAGGGGTTCTACTACAGCTAGCACCATCTCTCACATAGGGTTGCTGGAAGTCTGTGGTTTCGCAGCCGTCCCTGGCCTTTCCGTGGTTGGGTCTGCTGATGTCGTTGTGGTGCCTGATGGCTTGAAGGTGGGCCTAGGAGACCCAGGCGGGGGAGGTTAGGGCCTCAGACAAGGGGTATTAACACCGGCTTAGGTCCTACCAGTGACCTAACCACTGCCTCGACCTGGAGGTGGATCTGGAAGAGGACCCCCTCCATGGCGTCTGGTAGAGCTTCAGGCCCCATGTCAGCCCATCTATCCACCTTTTATCATTTTTTCCCTTTGAGGTAAAAGTGATTTTAACCTGGTTGGCCAGTGGAGATACTGTCCATTGGTTGTATGGAGAAGTAAACCTCACATCAATCAGGTCAGGGGAAACCTCCCATCTCCACTGCCCATCATTAACTTCCACACAATTCCATTCAG
>NW_008353027.1:1540182-1541985 GCF_000622305.1 Nannospalax galili
CAATTCGCCTCCACCAACCTGTCCAGAAGCCTGGGCAAGCAAAGAACCCGTTTGCCCACAAAGCTTGGTGGTTGACTGTGGGTGATGAGTCAACCAAAGCCCCTTTTTTCATATGATATTGTTCCTGGTGGTTTTTCTGGGGGAGGTAATAAAATTGCCCCAGATCAAGTTCTAAGTCAACATACAGATCTAGCCACCATGTCCACAACAGGGCCATATGGGAGGTGCAGTTCCATTCCTAAATAGGCGTCACCGCTTCACAGGATCCATGTCTGGCATACTGGTTGATGGGGGTTAATGTTCCGAGTTCCCACTGACACTACTGTCCTCTGGAGGGCCCATAACAGTGAGCTTATCAGCAGGAATCCTTTCATGTCCAGCTCAGCTGTAGCTTTAAGGGATTAGCAGGATTTGGCTGCACCTCCCACTCCTTCACACAGGATTCCGGGTCCTCGAGAGGCAAGGCCTTCCGAATGTGGGTGTGGTGGACCCAGGGAGTGCTGTCAACCTTTAGGGCAGTGGGGGTGGTAGACAATACAACATAAGGTCCCTTCCATCTGGGTTAAAGAGTTTTTACCTTGTGTCTTTTTACCCAGACCATATCCCCTGGGACTATGCCATGCTCCACAATCAGGGTTCTTTCCCCTTCATAGTATGCTTTGATTAGGGGCCAAATTTCCTGCTGTACTTTGGCAAGGGATTGCAACACATTTAAATAGTCGGGGGCTGACTTCTCTTCCCCCGGGGGCTACACTCACCGGGTTATTGGCAGAGGGGCCCCATACATTATTTCAAAGGGAGTTAGACCATGCACATAGGGGGAGTTTCGAACCCGGAATATGGCCAAGGGGAGAAGGGCCACCCAGTCACCGTCAGTGTCAATTACTAATTTAGAAAGGGTCTCCTTTAATGTCTGATTCATTCTTTCTACCTGCCCAGAGCTTTGTGGGTTATAGGCACAATGTAACTTCCAATCCATTCCCAAAGCCTGGGCTAGTCCCTGTAGGACTCTACTAATGAAAGCTGGGCCGTTACGGAAACTATAGACTCAGGGATCCCATATCTGGGGACTATCTCCTCTATTAATTTCTTTGCCACCATCTGGCTAGTTTCATGTTTAGTTGGAAAAGCCTCCACCCATCCTGAAAAAGTATCCACCATGACTAGCAAATACTTGTACCCATATTTCCTGGCTTTACCTCTGTGAAGTCTATATCCCAACTTCTTCCTGGGACCCTCCCCCTCTCCAAGATACCTGTCGGGTGGAGCCCCTTTGGGGCTGGTCTTAGCTTTGCACAGCTCTCACATCCCCCTGTGATCTGACGTGCGGCCTCGTTCTGATGTGGAAATACCAACTGTGCATGCTGAAAAAGACTGAGCAACTTCTTCCAGCCTAGATGGGTGGATCTGTGTAGGTTGGTGAGCATGTATTTTCCTAGTACTTCTGGTAAGAACAGCCTACCTTCCTGGTCCCTACTCCAACCTCCCTCCCCAGGCTTCTCTCCCAGAGCTTGTTTTCTTATCCACTCAAGGTCCCATGGAGAATAGTCAGGTCTGGGGGGTAGGGTGGGTCTAAGAGAGCTACCCTCCTGGCCTCTGCATCAGCAAAGTTGTTACCAACAGCCTCAGGAGTCTTTCTGGACTGGTGCCCAGGCACATGTATAACTGCCACCGCCCTCGGCTTTTCCACAGCTGCTAACAGTCTTTGGACTTCCTGCAAGTTCTCCAGCTCCTTTCCTTTTGCAGACTAGAATCCTCTTTCCCATAGATGGTGCCATGAACATGCACAGTGCCAAAGGCATA
>NW_008353027.1:1542816-1546012 GCF_000622305.1 Nannospalax galili
TCTGTCAAATGCTTCTTGCTGTTCCTGACTCCACTTCCAAACCAGTCCTTCTTTGGTGGCTTCATACAGTGGACGGACTATCTCTGCATACCCTGGGATCCAGAGTCTGCAAAACCCAGGTGAGCCAAGGAATTCCTTCACTCCCCGGGGAGAGGAGGGCACAGGAATGGTCAGGATGGTCTGTTTTATGGCTTGTGTCAGCCATCTGGCTCCTTCGCTATCTTGTACCCCAAGTAAACCACTGACCTCTGGCAGGTGTGTGCCTTTTTGGCGCTGGCCCGATATCCCAGGCTGCCAAGTTCGGCCAACAGGTTCCTCGTAGCTTCCATGCACTCTTCACAGGTTGCTGTAGCCAGCAACAAGTCATCCACATACTGCAGCAGAGTCACATGGGGGTGTCTTTTGCGGAAGGGCTCCAGGTCTTGGCTTTGTGCCTCATTGAACAAGGTGGGAGAGTTCTTAAAGCCTTGTGGCAGTCTGGTCCAGGTGAGCTGCCCTGTCTTCCCCGCTCCTGGTTCTTGCCACTCAAAGGCAAACAAGGCTGACTGACTTCAGCGAGAGGGAGACTGAAGAAAGCATCCTTCAAGTCTAGGGTGGTATACCACACATGAAACGGTGGCAGGTGGCTAAGTAGGGTATATGGATTGGGCACTGTGGGGTGAATGTCCTCTACCCTTTCATTTACCCTTCGCAAATCCTGCACTGGTCTGTAATCTCCATTGCCAGGCTTTCTCACAGGAAGCAGGGGTGTATTCCATGCTGATTGGCAGGGTTTAAGGATTTTTACTTCTAGCATTCTATGGATGTGAGGCTCTATTCCCTTCCTAGCCTCTTCTGGCATCAGGTACTGCCAGACCCGAATGGGCAGGGCCATGGCTTTGAGTTGGACCACAACCGGGGGCAGGTGCTTAGCGAGGCCGACTCCCCCGGTTTCAGCCCAGGCGGAAGGGAACTCCTGCAACCAGGAGCTCATGTCTCCCTGGCCCCCCTTTTCTAGAGCCGCCAGGAATAGGCAATATTCATCAGCCAGAGATAAAGACAACACATGTACTGGCTGCAGGGGCTGTCCTTCTGAGTCCATGACTTTTATCCCTTTAGGCTCAAAATGGATACGTGCCCCAATCTTCATGAGTAAGTCTCTACCCAACAAAGGTGCGGGACTCTCAGGCACAACCAGGAAGGATTGAGAAACCTGATGCCTTCCCAAGTCCGCTTTCCTGTTGGTGGTCCAGGCGCACCTCTTAGTTCCTGTAGCTCCTTGGACTATGCTTGTGCATCCTGGCTTTAGAGGACCGTGAGCTTGATTGAGAACTGAATACTGCGCCCCAGTATCTACCATGAACCCAGCGGGAGTCCCCTCCACACACAGAGTTACCCAAGACTCGGGGAGGGGTGCCGAGCCCCGTCCTCATCAGTTTCCTTCTCCCAGGTGGAGGGTCCTAATAGGGCTCCCTCCTCCTTGTCTCCCTCTTCTTTGCGGGCACTCTCTCTTCCAATGCCCGTATCTTTTGCACAGGGCACACTGTTCCCGCCCTAGTTTAGATGGGCGGGGTCCTGCTCTCTGGAGCGGCTCAGGGCTCCCTTTCACTCCGGGCCTGTATCTTTTGCACAAGGTGCACTGTTCCCGCCCTAGTTTAGATGGGCGAGGTCCTGCTCTCTGAGGCGGCTCAGCACTCCCTTTCACTTCGGCCAAGAATATTCTGGCCATCTCCTCCCTCTGCTTCTTGTTCTCTTTTCTTTGAAATTCTCTGTCCTCTTTCCTATTTTTATCCTGCACCTCCCATTCCTCCTTCCTTAGCCTCCTCCCTGTCCTCTGGAGACTCCCTAGCATTAAAGACCTTCTCTGCTTGTAGCATCTCTCTAATAGAAATCTCTCCCAGATTGTCCCGCTTATGGAGTTTTCTTCTGATATCAGAGGCTTCCTGGTTAATAAAAGAGAGGACTACAGCTGACCTGTGTTCCTCTTCCTCTGGGTTTATAGGGGTGTATTGCCTATAGGCATCAAATAGCCTTTCCAGATACACGGCTGGGCTTTCGATTTCTCCCTGAACAATTGTTTTCACCTTAGCCAGGTTAGTGGGCCATCTTGCAGCCACCTGGAGAACAATCATCAGTGTCTGACGGTAGACCTGGAGGTGCCCCCTACCTTCTGCCGTCCCCAAATCCCAATTTGGGCATGTGAGGGGGAACGCTTCATCGATGGAAGGCTGAAGGGTAGTGGGCCTCCCATATTCTCCGAGGACATTCTTCCTTGCTCCATTCAGGATGCATTCTCGCTCTTCTGTTCTGAAGAGGGTGCGAGGTAGCTGCTGGCAGTCATCCCATGTGGGACAATGGGTGTACATAATGGATTCTACCAAACCTATTAGACACTTAGGGTCTTCAGAAAAGGGAGGATTTTGGGTCCTCCAATTGTAGAGCTTGCTAGAGGAAAATGGCCAGTATTGATATTGCTGAACTCCATCTGGGCTGCCGACCGTTCGGACCAGCAGAACTGGCATGGCTCTTCCTGTGGTGGAGAATGGAGCTTCCCCCACTCGGTCCGTGTTTCGTTGAGACCTTAACTGCATCCCTCCTGCCTCCCCAGATCGTCTGTCCTCTCCTGTAGAGGAGTCTGGCGAGGGGGCAACCAATTGTCCCCTGGGGACCCCCGGCTCCATCCCCCACTCCATAGGCCACCTCGGCTTCTCCTCCTTGTGGAGCTGCATAAGGTGGCGGCTGTTCAACGGGCAAAGAGGGGTAGAGGGAGGAGCTCTCAGGGAGAACTGGCGGAGCACTAGGATCCCCGCCTCTGCGACTGGAGGACTTCAAACCTTCCTGGGTGACCATGATGGAGACTTTTGGTGGGCAAGCATGAGGCTTTCTCACCAAGAGGGGCCTTAACCAGGAGGGATCCTCTGCCAGATTCTTCCACAAAACGATATAGGGGAGTTGATCTGGGTGGCCCTCTGGGTCAGGCCAGGTAATGACATCCTTGACCTTGCCGATGGTGTCCAGGGAAAGGGACCCCTGGGTTGGCCAGCCTACTCCAAAGGTGGGCCATTCAGTCGAGCAGAAAGTGCCAAACTTACCCTTCCTGATGCTAGGGCCCAATTTCAAAGCCCGCTCCTTCACCTCCGAGAAGTGAGAGAGGATTAAACTTTTAGGAGTGGCCTGAGTCTGGCCCATGGTGGAGGTCACAGAAGAGAGAGAGAGA
>NW_008353027.1:1546874-1596963 GCF_000622305.1 Nannospalax galili
ATCAAGCAGAGTTTTATTAAACCAGCTAGCTGGGGCCGACCGTCCTTCCAAGACACACAGGTCTGGTTAGAGTGATCGACCCTGAGGCAATTTCAGGTAAAGATTATATAGGCTCCCACAACCGTTACACAAAAGCCCGCGTTTATACAACCAATAGTTTTAAAGCAAGCATTTCACAAACCAATAACTTTAAGAAAAATGTTACAACTCCCTTCAGGTGTCCCAATCGGGGAGGGATGGGTGTTTTGCGCCTGGCACAGCCCTTCCTTGTTATCTTGTGTAAGCAGACATGCCTATGGACATGACACAGACCAGACAGGTCAGGTTACGGGGCTGCAGCACTTGCCCCTATCTCCGGATGCCTGTGTCTCCAGTTGAGTTAATTGGTTACAAGCAGTAAATTCAAACAAGTAAATTCAAGCAGTAAATTCAGACTAGCAGTAAATTCAGACAAGCAGTAAATTCAAACAAGCAGTAAATTCCTCTTTCCCTAATAATAATTAGTCTTATCAACTTGCAGAATATGGAAGCACCTAGGAGACCAGCCTCCAGAACATCTGAGGAGGATTATCTAAGCTCTGAGCATGTCTGAGAGGCATTATAATGATTAGGTTAATCAAGGTGAGAAGACTCACACTGAAAGTGGGTGGCACCATTCCCTGGGCAGGGATCCCATACTGTCTAATGAACAAACCATGTTGAGCACTGATATGCATTCTTCTATATGGAGAGGCTGTAGATGCACTGCAGCCAGCTGCTTCAAGCGCCTGCTGCCTCGACTTCCCTGTCATGATAGATTATACCATTAACTGTGAACCAAAATCAATCCATCCTTCCTCAAGTTGTTTTTGTAAGGGTATGCAATCACAGAAGTAAGAAAAGTAAGACAGCATCAAAATCAGAAGTCTGATTTTCCGACTAGAAGTCAGTTCCTTTGGCAGCCTTTCCATCCTAGTAAGTACAACCTACTTCCCTGGTTGTTAAGAGAGACACAATTAAAATTCTTTATTTTCCTGTTTCATTTGAAACTTACCGAAATCATTTATAATATATGATTATTTCAATTTTTTTCATTGAGTGTCTATACATTTCAAACAACAGGGTTTTTTTTGTTTCTTTCTTTTTTAATTATTTAACAATCACATGATTAGAAGAAGCATTTCATTACAGCATTAACATATTCAATAACAATTTCCATAGCAAAGATGCATCTCTTTCAAAGTTGGCTGTAAATTTTTAGGTTCTCAGTTGAATTAATACATTTATACAATATTGAACTCAGTATAAACCCTATAAGACATAAAATTGAATGAGGTTTTAACCTTAAAAAAGATCTCTATTTCATTTTAAAATATACTTTTTCAAAGAGAAAAACTCAATTTTAATGCTACTAACACTTAGATGTTTGTACATGCATCTCGAAGAACTATGTATCTGATTATTACTAGTCACAGTTGGTTACTTTCTGAGATCCTTGGCACTTGAGCATTGATATAAACTCATCAGGTAGATTTCAGTGGTAATGTTTTTCACATCCACTAAATAACATGAAGCAAATTTTTATGCTTCCTCCTTAAATATAACTTTTTATTATTTCTTGATTTTGTGTGTGTGTGCTTCATACAGAAAATCCCAGATAGTCTTATTCATCTATATACCCATATCCTAAATGGCACCCTCCCATACCCTCTCCCATGGCCCCACTGGAGCCCATATACTCTGTCATCCCTGTTACTGTCCACTGTGCTTTTGGCACCCCCAGCCATTCCCCAGGGCTTGTCCATCTGCTGAATCTAGTCAGCCTATCTAGAGGTCTCTGTTTTAGGAGGGTTAGCAGTTCCTCATCTAGCACCAATCAGTTGCCAATATTCCTTTAGAGAAGATTGGGGTCTTCTGTTCGTTTTCCCAGTTCTATGCTGGGTTACTGTCTGGGAGTCTCTTGGGCCACCCTGGCCAACACCTCAAAGGAAGGTACATCCTGTTTGGCATTGTTTCTTGTTATGCAGCCTTTAGCTATACACATGGACTCTTAAAGAATTATATTGATCCTTTTAATCTTTGGCCATGCTTTCCTTTTGGGTGTTTAAGACCATACAGTTGGCCCAGATAAACCAATTTATTTTTACTCTAAAGGTCGTTTGAGGATCTGTTCCTCAGGGGTCACATGGGCCTGGGAGGAGCTCCTGGCTCCTTTCTTTTACCAGCTCCATCTATGTGACGATAAGTCAAAGTTCCTGCTTGACCATGGTTGGCTTCACTTGGAAGCATGGAGGAAATGATTCTTCTGTGTTGACCCTCCTCTTTGTAGACTGGACACTGGTTCCATTCCATTTGATGGGGTCTTCTTGGCCTCCTTGATCAAGAGGACAGGTGACTCACCAAACTTACAGGACATTTTGAAGGATGCTCATTGTCCCCCAGAACTTAGTCAACCTAGGAGGGAAAGGAGCAAAAACTGCCCTTTATGTCCCTCTGAACAAATTAGTATAGGCCTCAAAGAATGGCTGTTCAAAGTCGAAGGTTAGTTTCACCAGCTTGGTACTTTGAATTACCATGTGCAATGTAAATAAAGCTTGGGCAAAGACATAAGTTTCCCAGGAAAACCTTGCCTAGACAGATATTATATTCCTTGAACTATTTGTATGTATAATTTGTCAGTAGGTTGTTCGATTAATATGGTTCCCTCTGTTTTTTTTTTAAACCAGCTAGGGATTATTTATCTCTTGCATTGTCTAACCCTCCCACAATAGTTTCCCCATTTGAAGTGCCCCAATTTTTCCCATTTCTCCCTTAATAATACCCTTCTCCTATGGTCCCTCCTCTCTTGAGCTCGTACTTTCCTTTATCCCCTAGGTTCCTTGTATGACCTTCCCACCTCTCCTTAAAATAACCCCATTTTAATCTATATCTCCCTTTTTAACACCTGTTTCATACTGTGCTTTTCATTCAGATTCTATCTTTTCCTCTAACACCCTGGTTCCTTTTCATTATCCTGGTTCCTGTAGTTATGTCTGGATACATACTCACTGCTAAGGATCTGGTGCTAGGATCAACACGTGAGGGAGAACATAGGTTATTGGATTTTCTGAGTGTTACTTCCCTTAGTATAACAGTTTATGGTTCCATCCATTTACCTGAAAATTTCATGATTTCATCTTTCTTTACTGCTGAATATAACTCCATCATATAAATGGACCACATTTTCATTATCCACTCATCAATTGAGGGACACTTAGGTTGCTTCCATCTCTTAGCTTTTGTGAAAAGAGCAGCAACAAACAGGGATGTAAAATGTCTCTGCAATAGGATGAGTTCCTTGGAGTGGTATAACTGGGTCAAATTGTTCATTTTTAGTTTTTAAATAGTTCTCCACACCACTTTCTATAGCAGTTGAACAAATTTGCAATCCCAACAGTAATGGATGAGATTCCCCTTTCCCCACATCATCTCCAACATTTGGTATCATTTGTTCCCTTGATCTTAACCAGTCTAACTGGGATGAAATCTTAAAGTGGTTTTAATTTGCATTTCCCTAATTACTAATGATATTGAACACCTTTTAAGATGCTTCTTAGCCATCTTTATTTCTTCTTTTGAGAACTATATGTTCAGGACTTTAACCCATCTTTTAATTGGGTTACTTCCTTTCTTGACTTTGTTTTTTGAGTTTGTTATGTATTCTGGATGTTAACCTCTGTCAGATGTGTTGCTGGTGAAGACTTTCTCCCATTCTATGGGTTTTCTATTCACTTCCTTGGTTGCTGCTTCTGATATACAGAAACTTTTTAGTTTAATGAGGTCCCAGTTGTTGATTCTTGACCTTGTTTCCTGAGCATTTGCTGTCTGGTTTTTGAATACACTTTTGTACACCTATATCTTGTAGGATATTGCCAATGTTTTCTTCTAACAGTTTCAGGCTTCACATTGAGGTGTTTGATCCATTTGGAGTTGACTTTTGTACAGGTGAAAGATAGGGGTTTAGTTCATGCTTCTAAAGGTGGAGATCCTGTTTTGCCAGCACCATTTGCTGAACATGCTGTCTTTCCTTCAGTGCATGTTCTCGGTACCTTTGTCAAATATCAGGTGGCTGAAATTGCATGTACTCATATTTGGATCTTCGATTTTGTTCCATTGATCCATGGGTTTATTTTTGTGCCAGTACCATGTTGTTTTTATTAATATAATTCTGTAATACAGTTTAAAATCTGGTATAGTAATCCCTAGCATTGCTCTTAGTGCTCAGGGTTGCTTTGGCTACCCAAGATCTTTTGTGCTTCCATATGAATCTTAGGACTGTTTTTTTTGCCAGTTCTGTGAAGAATGTCATGGGGATTTTGATTGACATTACATTGAATCTATAAATAACTTCTGGTAAGATGGTCATTTTCACAATATTAATTATTCCAATTCATGGGCATGCCAAGCTTCTGATGCCTTCCTCAATCTCTTTCTTTAAAGATTTAAATTTTTCATTGTAGAGGTCTTTAATGTTTTGGTCAGGTTTATTCTGAAATATTTTATTATTTTTTTGCAGCTATTGTGAAAGGGAGTGTTTCCATGTACTCTTTCTCTGACTGCTTGTTATTTATATATGAAAAGGCTACAGACTTTTCTAGATTAATTTTATAACCTGCCACTTTACTGAAAGTACTAATCATTTCTAAGATTCTTCTGGTGGAATTTTTGGCATCTCTTAGATATAAGATCATGTCATCTGCAAAAAGGGATAACTTGACCTCTTCTTTTCCAATTATTACTCCTTTAATTTCCTTCTCTCGTCTTATTGCTCTTGCAAGACTTTCAAGCACTATGTTATAAATGAGTGGAGACAGTGGACAGGCTTGACTGGTTCCTGATTTTAATGGGAATGCTTCAAGTTTTTCTCCATTTAGAATGATGCTGGCTGTGGGTTTGTTGTATATGGCTTTAATTATGTTGTAGTATGTTCCCTCCAGTACAATTCAGTCTGGGACTTTGAACATAAATGCATGTAGAATTTTGTCAAAGGCCTTCTCTAAATCTATTGGGATGACCATGCGGTTCTAGTCTTTGAGTCCATTTATATGATTTATGACATTTATTGACTTACATATGTTGAACCATCCCAGCATCTCTAGAATAAAGCTGACTTGATCATGGTGGATGATCTTTTTGTATGCGGTTTGCAAGTATTTTGTTGAGCATCTTTGGATCTATGTTCATTAAGAATATGGGTCTATGATTTTCTTTTCTGGTTGTATCTTTACCTGGATTTTGGTATTATAGTGATGCTGGCTTCATAGAAGGAATGTGGAAGTTCTCCCTCCATTTCTATCTTTTGGATAAATTTAGTATTGGATGTAAATCTTCTTTAAATGTGTGGGAGAACTCTGCTGTAAATCCATCTGGTCCTGGGCTTTTTTTTAGTCAGGAGGTTTTGTACGGCTGTTTGAATTTCCTTATGTGTTATTGGGTCTGTTTAAGCTGTTGATCTTTTCTTGGGTTAGTTTTGGTAGTTCCCATGTTGAGGCTTCTTTTGTGCCCCAGTATATGGTTGATTTTGGAGAAAGTTCCATGGGGCGCTGAATAGAAAGTATACTCTTTGGTGATTTGGTGGAATATTTGGTGGGTGTTTGTTAGGCCCATTTGATGTATGGTATTGTTTATTTCAGATATCTGTTAAATATCTGTCCTGTTGCCCTATCTAATGGGGAAAATGGGGTATTGAAGAACCTACTATTAATGAGTTGGGATTAATCTGGGTCTTAAAGTCCTGTAGTACTGTTTTTATGAAGTTAGATGCACCAGAGTTTGGTGAATCTATGTTCATGATTGTAATTATCTTCTTGGTTAATTGTTTCTTTGATCAGAATGAAGTGGCCCTCTTTATCTCTTCTGATTAGTTTTAGTTTGGTGTCTATTTTGTCAGATATTAGAATTCCAATGCCTGCTTATTTTTTTAATACCATTTCCTTGGAATAATTTTTTTCCATCTTTTCACCTTAAGGTAGTGCCTCTCCTTGAAAGTGAGATGGGTTTCTTGCAGACAACAAAAAGATGGGTTTTGTTTTTTAATCCATTAAACTAGTCTATATCTTTTGACTGGGGAGTTCAGTCCATTGGTATTTAAAATTATTAGTGAAAGATGTAAATTGATTCATGTCATTTTTATTTCTGTTCACATTCTTGGTATATTGTGCATTTCCATAGTTATACCTTCATTAAGCTTCTTTATGTAACCCCTTGGGTATAGTCGTTCCTTTTTTCAGCTCTGTGTATTGATTCCAGAACTCTCTGAAGGGCTGGTTTTGTGGACATGAATTCCTTCAGCCTCTTTATGTCATGGAAGATTTTTCTTTCCCCTTTGACTATAATAGACATTTTGGCTGGGTATAGTAATCTGTGGTATTGGCATCTGTGGTCATTTAAAACTGGGAATGCTTTGGTCCAGGCTCTTCAGTCTTTCATAGTTTGCACTGAAAAATCAGCTGTAAGGGTTTTCCTTTATATGTGACTTGTTTCCTTTTGCAGCTTTCAGTATTGTCTCTTCTGTACGTTTAGTGTTTTTACTATGATGTGCCATGGAGAATTTCTTTTCTGGTCCTGTCTATTTAGTGTTTGATATGCTTCTTGTATTTGTATGAGCATGTCTTTCTTTAATTTTGGGAAATTTTCTTCTACAGTCCTGTTAAAGATCTGGTCTATACCATTATCCTGAGATACCATTATCCTTCATGTATGCCTATGGTTTGTAAGTTTGGTCTTTTTATGGTCTCACACAATTCCTATATATTCCATTCTTATGTTTTCTTAAATTTTTCATAATCTTTGCTTGAGTGGTCTAGTTCATTCATTTTGTCTTCCCGTCTTGATATTCTGTCTTTCATTTCATTCTTCCTATTGGTAAGGCTTTCTCCTGTCAGTTCTAATTGGCTTACTGAGTGTTTCCCTTCCTTCTCCATTTCAGCCTGTGTAGTCTTCAATATTTCTAACTCTTTTCTGAATTCATTCAGAAGTTTATCCCTATTTTCTTTCAGTTCTTTGATTTCTTTCTTTGTGTGTTCTTTAAATTCACTGAATTATTTTGTCACGTTTATAATTATTCTTTTTTGAGTTCCATGTCCTGTGTCATCTCTAGGGAGTTCTCATTGTACTCCTCTAGAGGACTATTGGTACTTGGTGGGGATATATCATTTTTGTTTTTCATGTTATTATTTTTTCTCTGTAACTTTCACATGTGGATTTCTTTTGTAGTTTCTGAGTTGTTGAGTTTAGTTCTTCTTTTTTTAAACTTCATGTGCCTTTGTGGTTGACTTGTTGAGCATGAAAAGCTGATTGATCTAGGCTTCAGGGTCTCCTTTTTGGTTTTATATTGGAGAAGCCAAATTGCTTTCATCTTGATCTTCAGGAGTTCCCACAGAAGCCCAAGTCAGATGAAGATCAGGTGCTCTCAGGCTTTCTCCAAAGGTCTGGATCCCTCCAGGAAAGATGCTGGCCCCAGGAACCTGATGGCTGTGCTGCCCAAAGATGCAAAAAGAGGTGGGGGCGGGAATAGGACCAGAAGGCTCCTGGGGACTCCATACAACAGTTCTTAATCAAATTTAGACCTGTTCCCTCACCCATAACCCCCACCCAACCTCCCACAAGGCCTTATGTATTCTGGTATACGTGTTAAGTCCTATCTTGTCAATCATATGTACCCAGATATCCTTCAGTGCAAATTCATCCACTGGAGTCTAGTCAGCCTATCTAGAAATCTTTAGCATGGCCTACTTTCCCTCACCCAGCAGTGATCAGTCTCCAGTAACTCCCAGAGTAGGGCTGACCTGCCACCCATTTCCCTTGCTCCAGTCTGGGCCCTTTCTCTTGTATGTGGAATCTTTTCACACTTTTCAATCTATACTTTCTCATCCCAATCTAAGCCAGGACACCTGCTCTTTCTGTTTCTGTTTTAATTCCTAACCTTCACACTCATACCCTATCCCCACCAAAGACACAGACTAATAGATTTATTGGCTGCACAATCAAAAGAATAAACCTTTTTGACATACATGGAAAACATATACAGCATGCGCATGTGCGTGTGTGTGTGTGTGTGTGTGTGTGTGTGTGTGTGTGTGTGTGTGTGTGTGTGTTTTTGCCATGCCACAGGATACATGTGGAGTCATAGGAGGACAATTTCTTTCAGGAGTCAGTTTTCTCTCTCTCTACCACTTGGGTCCTAGGGATTGAATTCAGGTCATCAAGCTTTGTGGCAAGCACTTTTTTCCTGCTGAGACGTCTCACTGAGTCATCATTTTAAGACATGAATCAGATCATGTAAAAGTCATGTACTACTTAAAAGCCTTCAAAAATTTCCTTTAATATTTCAAACAAAATTCAACTCAGTATTAAAAGTCGTTAACAGTTTAACCTCAGCCTTGCTATTCTCCTGACTCCTGTTTTCTTTGCCCATTTGGAGTAAAGAATTCTCCAAGTTCTTTCCAATTTTGTTTCTGTATAAAAACTCTTCCCAATATTCTCTGAATTAGTCCCCTTTAACTTCATTAGTTTGAAACCATTAATATCTTCAAAGAGTTTCCACTTATTATTTTCCTGTTGCCTTGCAAAAAAATGTTTTCTTCACTCTTTACATACTGCTTTATAAACAGTTTTAGGGAAGAATAACTAAAAAATGGTAAATCCATATTTAAATGGCTGTTCACCTATACACACTTTCATGAAGCTGCCCCTAAAGCAAGATAGTAAATAAATTCATCACTTCTAATATGTTCTTCAGACCTTCTGTAAACCTGTCTCTGGTCTTTCTCTTTTCACCCTTTGAATCATCCATCAGTCCCATCCCAGGAAAGCAGTGATCTGTTCTCTGTCACTGTAGATTAATTTACAGCTTATAAAATTCTATGTAAATGGATCAAATTGAAATATTTTAATTGGAGTTCCAAATGGCTGCAAAAGCAGATATTTGAAAAATTCTCACATAGACAAAAATGTAAATACTAAATGAGAAGTATAATCAAGATACAAATAGTTGTTTAACACAGGGATAAACATTTATGTGTGATTCAGGGAAGAAAAGGCCTCATCCTGTCATCGTAATCAAGGGATTTATTATCTAAAAGAACTCCATTCTTGTTAGAGTGTCTTGGACAAAGCCAGGGAAGTAAAAGGGAACTATTACACGTTGGTGAAAAACTTGGGATCTGAGTGACCTATTTAGAACAGAAGTTTCTCAGAGTGAAAGGGAGTAGATGCAGATATCATAGGGCTGTTGACTGAATAGCCTTTTAACAGGCGAAGAAATTGACTGTAATACAGAAGCACAATGGCTTGGTATTCAAGTTCCACTAAGATTTGATGTCCATTACCCAAAAAGTCAACGCTCAGAAGAATATTCTCTTCAATTCTTGTTCTGGAATCTTGGGGTTCATGTTGACCTGTTAACTGAAATCCAAGTAATCAACAGCAAAGGGTAGCATCAGGTCTTTTCAGGTACCAAGCTAAGGCTTTGTTATATTCCCCAGTCCTCAGATTTACCCCATGCCACTTAGTGACACCAGCTCACTATACTCTTTAATGTGAATATACTCTTTATGGAGATGCGTTCTATATTTAATTTTGAATATTCAAGAGATAACTTTTAAGGAAATATATCAAGATTTAGCTGGTGAATAATTTAAAATATCTGTACTTGAGAGACCAACACAAATGAAAACAAGCTAAGAAAGATACTGATAACAGATAAAGGATGGATTTCTTATTTCTTATGCACTTTTACAAAAGTGTTTGACAAAAGACTGAAGAGAAAAATGACAGTTTAGATAACCAGATGAGAACAAACCTGTCTTCCCCCTCCATGAGAAAAGAGCTTCTACCTGTGTACTTGGGAGCACGTCTGGTAGCAGATGTAAGGAAAGTCAGGGTGAGCACAGCTGTACTCAGTTGGCTACCTTACAATGAAATGTGGAAACTGCTCCAAGTGACAAAAACCACAAAAGAAATCAAAAACGGCTTAAGTGCATTTTCCTATTTTACCATTTAAGTAAAAATGTAGAGATGGGTTTTATTTTTATTTTAAAATAAACCATCTTCTATCATGGAATATTTTGCACAATTCTCAGAAACCTGAAGAAAAGCTAAGCCATGCCTGAAACTGTTTGAGTTGATTAGCTAATTATAACCATGACCCATTAGTCTTGTTAAATTCATTCTATTTTTATTAAGTTGTATTTATTTCAAGTTTTCTGCTATTGCAAACTGACTGGTGAAAATCCCAATGTCTTTGAAAACTGAATCCACATCTTCTAATTTTCTGTAAGATCTGCAGCTTTGTGTGTGATTATGTGGCATGTAACTTTAATTGTGCATCATTAACTGCCTAAGGGTGATTTTTACTGTTGTCTCAATAGAGCCAATAGGTTTCTTGGCAAAATAATTTAACTCTACTGCTTGGCCAAATTTATCTTTTGGTAATTATATTTGACTGTTCCCAGTCTGAGCTACTCTGTTTTCAGTCAGACTCAATGTCTCTCCTGAGTAATGGAATTGTTTTGGCACTGTGTTGTGCATTGTGTAACAGATGCCACATCTCACCCTGGGGTGTGATATAGTGGAAGACACAACAACTCCTATATATCTACTTAACAAACTTTGTGCAATCATGTGAGATAAAATACACTGCAAATATGCAAATAATGAGTGTTTTTTTAAATGGAATAAATGGTATATTAAGGACACAATAGAAGCTATGCCAAATTTAATTCTTTCTGTATAATCAGTTTGTTTTGACATTGCCACTATTAAATGCTCATCGCTGATAAATTTCAAATATATTATTATTGAGCATCTACTATCTACCCTACATTGATATTAAAGCAAAAACAAAACCATGCATAACAGACTTCCAAAAATTGTAGTTCAACCCATAAAATACACATTCTGGGGATAATTATAAAGTAAAATGAATTACATAACAAAGTGGATAAATTTCTATGCTGCCATAACACAAAATGAACTTTTCAGTGAAGCGAATGAAGAACAGTTCACTTAATATGAAGCATTTCTTAGCATGAATTGACTCCTGAATGAATGTCCTCATTATTCACAGACATTCTATCATATATTTTTGTATTTACATATTTAATATAAAATAAGAATTTGACTAAACATTTAAAAAATACATTAGTAGGGCTGGAAAGATGACTCAGCAGTTAAAAACACTAGCTGTTCTTGCAGAGTAGCCAGGTTTGATTCCCAACATCCATATGGCAGCTAACAACCGTCCATAACCTAGTTCCAGGGAGTCTAATGCCCTATGCTGACCTCCAGGAGTGCACTTACTCATATACATAACATTTTTTTAAATGAATTAAATTTTTTTAATCTATTAGTAAAACAAACATTTTCACAATACTTCTGTATTGTAACTCATAAATGATTCTTGTTAGGGGTTAATTATGACCACCAAATTCACATGCTGATGTTCTAATCCCCACTATCTGAAAATGTGACCTTTTTATGAATAAGGTCAGTAAAGATGTATGTAGCAGCATTGTTCACAATAGCTATGATAGAAAATTAACTGCAATGGGTAAGTATATTTTAAAATGTATATATGCAATGAAATTTTGTGATCCCATTAATGAAAATAAAATCTGTCATTTATGACATGAATAAGACTGAGAGCTATACTAAATAAGTCAGATACAAAGACAAATACTTCATGATCTCATTTATCTTGTGGTTTGAATGTAAATTTTCCCTAATAAGCTGATGTTTGAACACATGGTTCCCAGCTGGTGGTACTATGTAGAAAGTCTGTACAACCTTCAGAAAGTGGAGCCTCACTGGAGGAAGTGGGTCACTGGGGTTTTGTAGCCTGACCCCACATTCTGTCCACTCTTTTCTCTCATTGTGAAAACAATGGAATCATTTACCATGTGCCTGCCACCTTGCCTCCCTTGCCAAGATAGACTGTTTCCCATAAAACTGCAAGCTAAAACGAGCTCTTCTGTCTTAGGTGGATCTTATCAGGTATTTGGTTACAGCCACCAAATAAAGCAACTAATTACTCATATGAACTTGAAAGTGCCACAATCACAGAAACAGAATGTAGAAATGTGGCTACCTCGGGCTGAGATGGGAGAAATGGGGAAATGCTTAAATAGTAATGTGCAGGAATAATGTGAATAAGATTTCCAATGTACGTGATGATTAATGCAGTTAATAATAATATATTCTGTCAGAACTTGTTTAGTATTTTCTTTTTACCACATCAAACAAGCAGTGGAATGGGCATATTAGCTATTTTGTGGATATTATTCCACAATGGATACTTACTTCAAAGCATCACTTTGTGCCCTTTGGATATATGGAAATTTCTTGTCAATAATATCTTAATAAAGCTAAAAAAGAAAAATTTAAAAAGTATATTTTTACTAGAGAATGGTGGCCTCCTAGCTCAAAGGGTCATGTATTCTTATAAAAAGGGGGAAATTTACATATAGAAGACTCAAAATAAACATTTCATGGACTATGACAACAAAGGCTGAAGTGAGGTGCCTATGGGACACAGAACGAACAAGATCACCAACAAACCTTGGAGGGAATAGACGTCAGATTTCCATTTACTGTGCTGATGTGGAACCAAGGCTAGCACTCTTGATTTCAGACTCATAGCCTCAAGAACTGTGGTGCAGTCAGTTTCTAATAAGCTACCCAGTTTTCAGCATTTTGTTATAGCAACCCTCAGAAACTAGTAAAATCTTTTATTTATTTATTTAAATTATTTACTTAAATCTTCCCATGTGCCATTTTTCAGACACATTTTGCTATGTAACTGATACTGTTCTTGAACTCACAATCCTCTGCCTCGGCTTTCTAAGTACTAAGATTATACGTGTAAGCCACTATATCTGACGAATACGATCTTTCAGAAAACCATGTATAATAGAAAACAAATGTCGATGCTTTATTTCTACAAATGATGAACTGATCATTGATTATATAATGAAATCATTAGGTATATCTGACGAATACGATCTTTCAGAAAACCATGTATAATAGAAAACAAATGTCGATGCTTTATTTCTACAAATGATGAACTGATCATTGATTATATAATGAAATCATTAGGTATAACATATTTAAATGTGTTTGATCTTCTTGTCATTATAATTCATTGAACACTAAAAATTAGATTACAATGGAGAGTCCAAACTTGCAACTGATGTGCAAACTACTGAATTTTCACTCACAGCAGAAGTGAAATTTGTCTTCTATTATGCTGGAAATACCTAGAGCTCCTTAAATTGCTCAGTTTTGAAGAGAAATATATTTTAAATAATTTTATATATTTGTTTTTAGAACAAATTAAAACAAATGCCATTCACTTTATA
Source organism: Nannospalax galili (assembly GCF_000622305.1). Classification (NCBI taxonomy): domain Eukaryota; kingdom Metazoa; phylum Chordata; class Mammalia; order Rodentia; family Spalacidae; genus Nannospalax; species Nannospalax galili. The sequence continues at coordinate 1,560,251 of NW_008353027.1, forward strand.
CTAAGAAGCACTTAAGAGAAATTCTAAGGAAAAACTATATCCATGGATGATTCAATATTGTAAATGTTCATCCTTACCAAATTAAGGTATGATTGAGAGTCCAATAAAGAAAACAGATTTACTTTGGAAAGTAAAATATACATTCAAAGAGTTGTCTATATATTTTTGAGAGTGTATTATAACAAAATTCTGTCTGAAAAATGCCAAAAAAGCTAAAAAGTGAATAAAATAAAACACAAAAGATTCAAAGGATCAAAATCAATGATAGAAATGACAAATGATAGAACTGAAAACCTCATGTTAGATTTCAACAATTATCTAAGGGAAATAGTAACTAAGTCCTTGTTCTAGTCGCTCTGGATGAATAAAGACTGATGGAAGCAGTGGAGTTTATGTTTCCAAGTCAATCTTATTTTGCCTACACTCATAGGCCCCTTAAAGGATGATGATATAGGTCCTCTTTATTTCTGAAGGTTTTCTTCAATTATCATTTTAAATACTGATTGGCTCCTGTTGGGTCTTTTTCAGGCATCCAGTTGGCTAGTCTTTATTGATCTTTTCCCAATTACATTTTATCTGGTTTCTTTTATATTCTCTTTGAACAAGACAAAACAAAAAAACCCAAATCTCATTCTTATTTGCATCGCTGGTTTTCAGTTTTTTTTTTTTTCACTGCCCCTCACTAAAAACTTATTTTAATCTCTTTGCTCCTAGATTTCACAATATAGTCCTCATTTCTTTAAAGTATTTTTGAGTTTTTCTTCATGGCGTTCCTGAATTCAATGTTTTCTTCCCCTCTCCTCCCTCTTTCCTTCCCTTCCTCTTTTATTTCATGAATACGGTGGGATTTAGGATTTAGAAAAATCTTAGGTAGTGCTAATAAATGCAGTTTCATTAATTGATAGGTTTGTTGACTGAGGGGGCATTAAGGGGAAAGAACTATAGAGTGGGTATGAAGGGAACATGGGGCATCTTTGTTTTCCAGAATCTCATATTTTCTCCTCCTGGATTTTTTTTTCCTTTAAAGTTTGTTTCAAATTATTGACTCTGTCTTCTTTTATTGTTTCTTCTCCCCAGGAAATGCTTTTCTATTTGCATTGCTCCAGGAAGTCCAATGTTTCAAGTCTCTTTCTAATAGTTAATACTTCATCTGCAGGTTCTTACATTTTTTGTAAGCATTTTGACACTTGGCATGGACATTTGTTCAATGAGAATAATTTCAGTTTAATCGCTTTTCTTCCCTCTGCACAGGCTAGCAGCAGGAGCACAAGAAACAGCTTGGGTGGCAGTGGTGTCTATTTTTATGATGAAACTAGAATCCTTTGGCCTCTGATAGAGTTAAGGAACTATATAGATTCACTTTTCCATGTTTTCTAAGTGTGTGAGGGAGCTAAGGATGTGTGTGTGCATGCGTGTGTGTGTGTGTATGTGCACATGCGTGCATGTGTGTGAGGTGTGGAGAGACACCAATATCTTGGCTACCACATCTATAGTCTACAATTAAACAATAATCCTGGTTGGAGAATTGCTGGGAGCTGCTAATCTATTATGTGCATTGAGCTGTGGCAGCCTTGTTTACCGAGTTTGTGTTATGCATACCAGTACCTAATCTGCCTATTCAGGAGGAATATGTTTATATGGAGAGCCTCACAATACCTGACATGGAGGCAATAGTGGTAAACAAAAGGATCAAAGAAGCCTTTGATCTGACCGCTCCTTGACCCTCAGATACAGGTGGGGAAAAACAGCTGTTGAAACTAATTGAGTTCTTCTGTATAAAAAGACAGAGCTGAAATAAACCGGGGCTGCAGTATTCACTGTCAGTCCTCCCAAGCATCTTTTCTGTCTCCTTTTCTTTCTTTCAATCCTCACTCTCCCTTTCAGGTACTGTCCATCTTGGCCGGCTGGCACCTGGTGTCTATTTTTATGATGAAACTAGAATCCTCTGGCCTCTGATAGAGTTAAGGAACTATATAGATTCACTTTTCCATGTTTTCTAAGTGTGTGAGGGAGCTATGGATGTGTGTGTGTGTGTGTGTGTGTGTGTGTGTGTGTGTGTGTATGTGCATGCACACGCACGTGTGTGAGGTGTGGAGAGACATCAATATCTTGGCTACCACATCTACAGTCTACAATTAAACAATAATCCTGGTTGGAGAATGTACCTCTTAAGAATTGTACTTGACTAGAAACAGAATCCAAGACCAACAGCTTAAAGTAAATAAGAGTCTGTGCTCCATCCTTGGAAAAGGCAAAAGGCAGGCAGTACAGCATAGTTACCAAACAAGGTTCCCTTACCCCCTATGTGCTTTCCTTTTCTCCTACATACCCATCAGTAGTATGTGGCTTCCATTTTCAAAGATGCCTCAAATTTTACAGGGCTTTGAAGGCTTAGTCATTACCTTTACATTCCAAATAGGAATTGAAATAAAGATTGACAGATAAAATGGGGGTACTTTTCCAGATAACTCAGTCTCCTTTAAAAGCACTCTAAAGTCTGGCCCAGGACTCTGCTCGTGTATCAGAGAAGCTACAGGAGATGAGAGAAGATAGAGTATTTAGTTAGGCATCCTCATAACCCCAACAAAGTCATTATTCTCCTAATAAAGAGAAGTGAAAACGGTCAGCACTGAAACTTTCTGCTATAGGAAAAAATGTCTTTATTCCAATAATATAAGTGACTTGCTCTATTTCATCTATAATATATCTCTATTTTCAGGTGTGCAGTACCCTAAATGATTATGTATCTGAAACGGACAATAATCAAGATATATTTAGCTGAGCTAACCCATTGGATGCATTGACTATATTTCATAGTAATATACTTTGGCCCAACTTTAGAATCCAAAGGTATTAAGTCAGCAAAATATGGCAAGTTTAAAAACATCTCATGAATTTGAACCACTATTTAACCAGAGAATTCAAATCATTGTAAAATTTTCAGTTATGCATGCATTTGAATATTCTTTGATATTAAATAGCTATATTTTAAACCTAATATCTCTAATAATAGTTTTGACCTATATCTTCCTACATGAGTCATTCAATATTTTATTACTGACTAGAAATTTCTAGTTATCAGTATAACTGTCATTTAGCTTCTAAAGAGTTAGAAATTTATTTGATTAATACTAAACTTTTACTCTGTAGAGTTCAAAGCAGTGAATGGCCAATTTGAACTTTGAAATATTTAGTGTTAAAAAGGGAAAAAGAGGTGACACAATAAACAAAACATATAAAACAGAGGAAGAAGTGACCACTTCAAGCAGCAATACACCCGAGGTATGCTCTCTAAGAATGAGGCACTGGGAGAACTGGAGGGTTACCCATTCTTTCCCTTGACGGCTACATTAGCCCCCTACTAGGAGTGAAAATACTCTTCCTGAAATCTGTTTTCAGACTTTCAGTGGATAAGCAATATTTTCAAGTTACTTCAGATTTAGGTTTCTATATATAGGAACTGCCAATAATTTTATATTTATTTCCAAATAACAGATATTGTAGGAGGATTGTGAGGATAGCACAGCTGATGAAAGATGCTGGCAGAGGATACAGCCATACTCAATCTTGGATGTTATTTATTTATTTATTTATTTATTTACTTATTGTGGCAGTGAGTAGACTGTTGATGAATTTCCAAGGTGACCTATTGCAATAAATTTATTTTCCTACTAGCTGCAATGCAATATCCTTTTTGTGAGGTGTTTCTCCCTGAGACTGAATAGTTCTCCTGAGGTATCTCTTCAAAAGCATCATTTTCTAACAGTTAATCCTCTCAATATCTTTTCTACCAGACATTTATTCATTAATATATTTTCTTGTATAGGACAATGGCGCAGACAGACACCAGAGGACGAATGCTGAAAAAGGCAAACCAAATTCTAGCCATTGTATAGGCTGTGGACATTGAGTGGCCTAAGTAATAAGTTACTTAGAGTCACATGACTACCACGAAGAGAAAGTATATAACCTGTATTAGTCAACTTGGGATGACCTAACAAAATCTTAAACAACATAAATTATTTCTCACAGTTTTGGAAACTAGCAGTTCAGGTTTTAATCTAGTAGAGTTGGTATCTGATAATGGTTCTCATTTTTGACATGTAGACAGATGCCTTCTAACTCTGACCTTATATGGCTTTTCATGGGTACATGCACAAGAAGAAAGAAGACATAGGAGAAAGCAAAGATCTTTAATTTCTCTTCTTAACAGAGCACAAATCCAGCAGGATTAAATCCTCAACATTATGACCTCATTTAACTTTACTTACTTCCTTTGAGCTCCCATCTCCAAATACAGTCCACCTGAGAATAGAACTTCAACATCTGAATTTTGAAGAGGCACAAACATTCCTTTCATGCAAAATCTAATCAAAGCAAGTATCCAGGCACCAGATGAGGTCTGGGTTATTAGTGATGTGTTAGTCAGAATTTTTGTTTCTGCGACGAATAACTGAGAGCCAATGTTTAAAGGAAAAACAATTTTGAGTCATGTTTTCAGAGGTTTTAGTCAAGGCCGGCTAGATCTGGCCTGGGCCATCAGACAACAAACTTTTTGGGTAGACAATGCATATCTAAACAGGAAACTTTTATAAACAAGATTACTAGAGGTCTGAAAGATTAAGTAAGAGTCATATAGACAGAGAATGATGTATTGGATGGTCCTAGAGCAGGAAGCAACATAATCTAGAGAGGAGTGTAATCAAGGGTGCTATTTCTGACAAGGCTGGAGAGGCAAGCCACCACAGTCAGAACTTTCAGGGTCTTATATGCCAATATACAAATACTCAACATTGAGCAACTTTTTCTCATGAGAATTTCATGATTGGATGTGCTGTTGTTAAAGGAAATCACTTGACTACAGTATGAGAAACCAACTGGAAAGGACCAGGAATGCACCAGAGACCAGCTATCCAAGGGGGTCAGTGTAGTAGCTGGAATGAAGTGAAATCTCTAGAATGGAGATAAGTAGATTGAGTTGGTTATTTGGAGACAGATTTGAAAGTGACAAGAAGTCAAGGCCAGCAAACTTATGGCAATTTGGAGCATTTACTACCATGTATGTAAGCCACTATAATGGGAATTGAATTGATATACTGAAAATCACATATTCAGCTTGAAACACATTGAAATTTAGGTGGCTTTGATACCAACATTTGGGTGTCTGTGCTTCAGATCATTTTAGATCCTCTGGGATAGAGATATTCAGCTTGAAAATTATCAATTAAAGCAGTAAGTAAAGCCATGCTTGAGTCTTCACAGGGGTCTCCAAGGGATACAGTTAGAGAAGAACAAAATCTTTGAACAGAGGTTTGGAAAAAATCAGCCTTTTTGGTTCAGTGAGAAGAAGCTCTGGGTCCTTGGAAAGAGCCATTGTCAAGAGACTCGGAAAGGCAAAAGGACATGTGTGCTACAAAAAAGGGTAGGTCCTTGGACAGCTGCTAAGAGTCAAGTTAGGTAACTCCGAATTTGACAAATGCTTTCCAATGGAAAAAAAGAGAGAGCCATATGATTACTGAAAGAGGAGTATTGCCCACAAGATTGGGGTGGGTGGAAGGTGTGGGGCACCAGAGACCTGCTACTAACCACATGTAGTGAGCAGCACTTATAGCTTTAGCAAACGAATATGAATCCTAGATTATCAGAATTTATTCAATCAGAAATCAAACAACATTGCTCACTTTCATTTCTTCCATGATGCCTTATGATGTATGGAGATATTTCAGGTTTCATGGATTTTATGAGTAGCTTTGTCTACACAATGGGATTAGAATTGAAATGCTACGCAATTTATCAGGACACAAGAGCAAAAATCCCAAAGACTTTTATTCTAATGAAAATGAAATTGAATTTGGGTCACAGAAAAAGTGAGAAGGATATTGAAAATAAGGAATAGGTAAATGTCTAAGTGAAATAAAAGAACAAGAAAACCTGCTATTCTATTATCAGGAGTGACTAGAATTAACTCAATAAATTAAATATTTTATGGATCATTACAAAATAAATTTAAAATAAGATATTAGTGGTAATAAGAAATGTAATAATTTAGGTATTTTTAGCACATGTATGGTGAGGTCTACAACAGGCAGACAATGAATGGCAATGCACATCCAAGTTGACATGATGGAAGCATTTAGGGTAATATGGCAGCCCTGGAAAAGGATGCAATTAATTCAGAGCCAGCTCAGTGTGAATGGTTTAAGTAAGCATTTCTAATAGAATACTGGAATTCTGATTCACTATAACAGTTTACCATAAAGCATGACAGTCTTTTTTAAACACCGAGGGCAATATATGACATTTAATTATTCAAGTATCACCAAACTCATATCAGTATGTGAAACAATGTTTAAGACTGGTCATGAGAACCTGCTCAGTTTCCATTAAGAGCAAGACTAAAGGAAAAATTAAAAGAAATGGTACGGTCAGAATTGTAAATTGAGTGAATTCTTGCATCTGTCTACCAATTTTTGTGAATAAATGAAGTGTCAGACATAAAGCATGAATACTAAGAACTATTATGCAATCAATTTCTTCAAAGATTTTAAGGAAGAAGAAAAACATACATTTCATGAAAAGAGTGTTGTATAGTCATATATATATATATATATATTCAAAAAGATAACTGTGACTTTGGCTTATCTCTTAAATTTTATTCACTATATTAAGGCATAGAACAAAATGAGATGAAGAAAAATAGTTCTGTTAGAAGAGAATGAGAGAGAGTTATGCCCTTAGTGGAAAATATCCTGAATAATGTTCACATTACCAGTCTTCACAGTTCCAAATGTTTATACTTATGGTGCCAATGTCCAACTTTCACAATATCTGTAAACAATCTTGTTCCAGACCAAACATCTCCCTGCCCTGGAATGGTTAGTAAGCAAATACAAGCTGTCAAATAGCACCTTGGAGTCAGATTGCACACCCACAGCAGTGTGTGTGTGTGTGTGTGTGTGTGTGTGTGTGTGTGTGCAGGTTGGTTCATGTGCATACAACATTATCATCCAATAGCAAATCTTCAACAGAAGATTCTCTGAAACACCAGATCTGTTTTTACCTACATAAAACACACCTTTTCTCAAGCTGTTTTTCTCATCTTTCTTTCTTATAAATGTTGTAAAGGAAACTCAAGTGCCAATTTATTATTTATTATTTTATGGAAGAGGAAGCTAAAGCGAAGGGACAGTGCACAGTAAGATTCTGTGCCTTTGCTGGTCAGGGGAAAGGAGGGAGCAGGGTTTTGGTAAGGAAGACAATGGCAAGTGAAGACAGTGGACTCCACTTTGAGAGCATTTATCTGAAGGTATAGCTTTTCAAACAGAGGACATGAAGCAAGAACTCTAGACATAAGTGAAGCGAAGAAAGCAGTCACCCAGGGTGCTTACACTGAGGGGCAGCAGGGAGCAGAAATAATTGAAACACTGTTTTGAGAAGTTTTGAACTTTGTCGATATTTATTATTCGACTTTATTTCCTCCGTAAAGCAAACAAAGAGGTTAAAAAAATGACAGCACATTTCAGCAGTGGGATTGGCGTATTTCCTACCTCCACACATGTAATTTTTACTTCTCTATTTATGAACTAGTAACAGAAAACACATCTTGCCACATTTTAAATCATTTCGAGTTTAATTTGCAAATAGCATTGTCACTGGTGATTAGAGCCTGGGCCAGCTGTTTCCAGGTTCTTGGATTCTTATTCAAGAATGCAATAAAAACACACAAAGTTCAAAGTAGTAAGGAAACCTTATTCAAAGCAAGCTATAGAACAGATCAGAAATATAACATCAGGATTGACAGCAGCCACATGAGTCAGGGCAGTCAAGGCCCAGATTACTGTCTGGGGTACCTACTATGGAATCAAGAGAAGGAGGAGTTTGGTTGCTGTTCTAGTTAGCTTTAGTTGTTGGTTTGACATAGCAAAAGCAGAAACCCTAGGATGGGAATCTAGATTAGACTAGCCTCTGGGCCTGTCTGGGAAGAATTGAGTTCCTGCATTGACTTCCTTCATTGACAGACTGTGGCCTTGGAAATATAGGCCAAATAAATCCTCCCTTAAGCTGCTTCTGTTAAGTGAGTTTTATCACAGCAACAGAAATATACTACAACAGTTACTAAGGGGCGTAGTGTGGGCAGTTCTTTCGATTCATAGATGTAGATCCTGTAGGGCTTACTTGTTGTGCATGCATACCCCATCCTATGATGCATTTGATTTGAATTATATGCACACCCAATTATGCATAGGCAGAAGATGATAAATAAGGGATTCTCTGTAGAAGTTCACTTGAAGACACAGTTATGCTTTATTTATGTGCCCCCGAAAACGGGCACATAGAAGCAATTGATAGACTAATACACGCAACACTAAAATAAAATTCCATACATTAGAGAGGCCAAATCACATAACATGCTAAACATGCCACAACAGAGATTTGGAAAGGAGCTATTCACCAGCATCTGACCTATTCTTTTCTTTTTCTTCCTGTTGTCATGTGATTCATCTTTGTCCTTCCTAGGGGAATACTGGCACTTCCTATCAACATTGTAAATGGGTCACAACTTTACCATTTAAAAGTAATATTTTACTTGATAACCTTTACAATTTCTTCATAATCAAACTTAAAAAAAAAACCTATGACCAGAGTTTTCTCTTCTTTGTAAGTTGCTCATTTCTTTTTAAATTAGTTTATTTTTTATTGAATTTTTGCAATTTTCATACAATATAATTTGATAGTATTTAGATCCCCTCTTGGCCATACCTTCCCTTGGTGCGTCCACCAAATTTAATGTACTCTATTTTCTATATATTTATATGATATTATATGTCTCTAGAGTTTAGTTGGTGTCTACAAGCGTTTTTCAGTGTGGCGCCCACTCCTGGACTTGGTTAACATGCCAATAGGGCCGTCCTCTAAGACACTCTCTCGGGTCGCAGTGGTCACAGCTTCTCAAAAGCTCCTAGGGTTGTGTTCAAGTTTCTTGCTCACTTCCTCATGTCCATGCTGGGATTTTGTCCGGTTTGAGCTTGCATAGGATTTGTGCAGGCTGTCACCATTGCCTGCCATATAGTAGCTGACCAGCTGTCTGGAAAACTCAATTTCACTTCTTAAGCTACAAGTATGAAGCTCTGATTTCAGAAATGACTTGTGGATTGCTAAAGCGAAAAGTGTAGTAGTCTTTTCTCTCATTTTTTAAACTTTTAAAAAATTTATTATTTTTATTCTATGTGTATGCATGTATGGCTTTCATGTACATAAGTGCACCCATGTCGTGCAATGCCCACAGAGATGAGAAGACGCTGTTGGCTCCCCTGGGACTGCAGTTACAGACAGTTGTTAGCTGCCATGTCAGTGCTGGGATTCAAACCCAGTTCTTCTGAAAGAACAACTGTTTTTAACCACTGAGCCATCTCTTCAGCCCCAGTCTTTTCTCCCTTGAACATATCTCAGGAACTGTCCTGTGCTGGGGCTCACCTACCTAGGTGGACCATTTCCATTTTAACTCCAACAGCTTCAGTGGCCCCTGGGAAGCTGATGGCTCCAAGATTTGGGTCATCTATGGATTTTTCTCTGATGAGCATCATATGCACATTTTCAACACTGCACTCTTTCTTCTTGAATTTCTAATTTGTACAAAAAATTCAGTATGTTCAAAAAATCAAAATCCCCTGCCATTGTACTTACTATAAGTTGCTAATTAGAGAATCTCACTCACTGCTCTTGATTTCTCTTTCACATAATGATAGTCATTATGTAGATACGCCAATACTACCTGGATTATTTCAATACTGTCATGGTTCCTGTGAATCTGCTTTTGGTTCTTCATTTATTTCCCACATACTAAAGGCAGTAAGATTTTTTTAAAAACTGAATCTGACTATAATATTCTTTCTAAATGTTTGGAGATACCACATAATATGATTTTCTTAATAAAACTGACATAGTCCTTTGTGGTCTGGCACTGGATTAATCCTTCAACTTCGTTTCTTGACATCATCTCCCACACAACAATTCAATCAACATTCCAAAACACAATTCTCTGAAAACACTGGATTTTAGCACAGATGTTTCCTTCTTACCAGCAGACACCTTGCTATCGTAACCTGTCATCAATCATTTAAATTGATGCTTCTTTGCAAATCTCTCTTCTTAGAAGTCTTCCTTTGCATCCACATTACTGAGTACTTCAACAGCGTCTCCATATCTTACTAAATATTTGGTTATGTTTATGTCAGTTCTCATTAGCTAAATCCTCAACTAGGCTCTGTGGCATCAGAAGTTATGTCTGCCTTAAATCTCTTAGTTCTCCCATGATCAATCACAGTGCCTAGCATGTAGTAGGTGTTCAGTAAATATGTCTAGAAAATTAATGTAGAAACTCAAAGTTCTCAACTAGAACTTTAGTGGGTGAACATTTCAGGAAACAATGTATAGGAAAGAATTTTCTCTGAGACCATTTAAAGACCAGACATATTTAAAATCCCCTTGTAATGATTGTATTGCAACACTAAAATTGCTGAAATTACAGCAGCATAAGCCATATAGGGAAAAAGTCAATCAGAATTAAGTGGAAAAATAATGTATTAGTTTTAACTAAGACATTTCAAACTGAACTAGCAAGCTATTACAGCTGCTAAGACAATCTGAAAAAGTGAAAATGCTTTCGAGTTAGCAAGTAAATTGTAAGCATGTGGGCGTTGGGAAAGTGTTTCAAAATCACCCATTCACTTAAGTATTTTAAGCATGCCTACTGCAATTTAGCTCAAGCTGCAATTTAGAATAATTTGAGGGAAAGATTCACTAAGTAAAAATAATTTTCAATCAGCCCCTTCTCCAAATTATTACAAGCTTTAAATTTATAATGTTAGCTGTCCTAATTAATGAGGTCTCCACATCTTTGAAATTGGAAGATAAGAATGTTTGGTCTTGAATGGTATGTGGCACTAAAAAGTATATGAATTTTTTACAGTGTTATCTACAGCTAAGGGGACAAGAAAATGTCCTCAAATACAAGCAAATAATAGCTTTTTGAAAAGTTGCTGGAGACAAATAGCTTGTGAGTCACCCTTTAATCCTACAGAATAAAGCAGGAGAAGTCTAGTTATAGACTATACCTAGACTAGCTAAGAGAACAGCCCTTTGCTAAGCACATCCCTGAGTGATGATTCCCAAGTGAGAATATGTATGCAGAGAGGAGAGGAAGCAGGAAGACAGCATCCCTTGGGGTGACATTTCAGAATAGGATAAATCCATTTTACTTAGCTTATTTTGATAATAAAGAGATTTTTTAAATTGAATTTAGTGTTGGATTCTTGTATTTACAAGGTCAAGTTACATTGTACAATACCTCATAGTGTTTTTATTTACATGACTTTACCATCCCAATTTCTACATGTGCATAAGTAAAATATAAATTTCTGTTATAACACAGGCAAATATTTTACATTAAAAAATAAGATATTAAAATAAGATTCCTTTTTTACTATACTTATCACAATATTTAGTCACAACAGCTTTATAGAAGCAAAATTATTCTGGCTCTATCTGTAGGTCTTAGGAATTTAGGAAATGCTATAATTTCATACCTATGTGTTTTATAGGCTTATACACAAGCCATACGAATCTGATGATGAAACATGTTGTATTTAAAGATCTTCCAAAAAGAGATCTAAAATCTTCTTTCAAAATCTCATTCCTGTGTCAAGTCAGTGTCCCCAGATCTTCCCCAGTGCAAGTCCATCCACTGAGGTCTAGTCAGCCTGTCTTGATGCAGTGAGCCATAACAGGGATGACAGGGTATATGAGCTCCAGTGGTGTGGCTATGGGATGGTGCCAGTGGGGATGGGGGTATAAAGATGACTGAGACTGATTGAGATGTTCTGTATGAAATACCCAAAAATTCAATAAAAACAAACTTAAAAAAATCACATTCCTGAGAAACAACTTCAAAACTTTTGCCTGAGGAAAGTATTTTTCTGTAACAACATGAATTCCTCAGATATCAGCAAGAACCCATTTCCTGCTGTTAGGCTTTCAATGAAAAGAAGATGAATAATTTTTCTTCAGATATTTGAACAATGTTTAAATTATTCTCCAATCTTCTCCTCCTCATACTCAGTAATCATTCCTCACTCCTGAGCAGCTCTTCTTGGCCATTAATTGAAATTGTCATTGTTGATCTCTGTTGTACCCACTTCAGAGTCTTTTATAAGTTGTAGAAACTTAGACTGAAAGATTTAATAAGAGGGGCTGGAGAGATGGTTCAGGGGTTAAGAGCACTGGCTGCTCTTGCAGAGGACCCAGGTTTGGTCACCAGTACACACATGACAGCTCACAGCCATCCTAACTTCAGCTCCAGGGGAGTCCAACACCCTCTTCTGACCTTCACAGAAAGTGCACAAGGGTGCATTCACATGTATGCAGGCAAAACACTTATATGCATAAAATAAATAAAGATAAAAATGAAATATTTTTAAAATATTTAATAAGATTGGACTCAGATTTCCCATTTATCATAGTCCAATTTGTAGATTCCATTGTTCAAGTTAAAGATAAATGAAAGGATACAAGAAAAATAGCACTGCTGTACTCTATAACTTACCATGTAAGCATGGCTGCCTGTGTGTACTATTGCCCTCGTGGGCAGCTGTCCTTCTGCTCTGCCCATCTCTGCTCTCTTATATTTCCAGAAAAGTACAGTGTTTTATACTCAGGAAACATCTAAGCACTGTTAATGTCAGCATGGAACAAGGCCCTGAGAGACTCTTTAAGTAAAATAAAAGAGTACCAGAGCTGTTCATTAAATCAGAACAGAATTCTGTTGTTTTACAACAATACTGATTTCTCCCATAGACAGAACTGAATAGTTTTAATTGGATTACTAATGCAACCCTTGGGTCCCACAGAGATCTATAATGTTTGGTTAGTAAAATTTTATCTAACTAAAAGGATTTGCTAAAGGATGAGGTGTTTTTTTTAAGCTCCCTAGAATGAAATGAGCTGTTGGAGCTGTGTTTCCCTGTCATTCTGTAGGTCACAAGTTTTACATTTTACCATTTGATCAGACACTTCTTTAAAGTTGTGGATAATGAATGAGACATTCTCAGTAAGAGCTTGTTAATAGTTGACCTAAATAATCACCAAAAGCTTCATTCCCTGCTATATGTAGTAATGTTATATAATTGATGTGCTATATTCATTCTGATGTTGAAGACACTTAATCGTCCTTAGTAGAAGCAGCATGTTTTATGGTTAAGGTTCTTGAGGCCCTACCTGAGTTTGAATTTCATATCCTCCACGTGTTAGTTTCGAATCTTGGACTAGTTAAGCTCTGATGCCTTACTTTAAACTTGACCCTGCCTCTTATTTACTTTAACCTAACATGATAATCACTTTGAATTTGAATAAAAAGATCATTAACAAGAAAAAAAAGCAAAGCAAAGCAAAGTATGAAGGAAATTGAAGCAATTCAGTTAGAAGAAACATCACAAATTCTAAAAGATTCAATGATATAATTTATTCTAAAAATATTTATATGCAAGCAGACACAATTTTCCTCTGAATCAACAACTTGCGAGGTTTGAGAGTGCAAACCAAAATTTCTTAGGAAGAGAGAAGTGAATAGAGGAGAGGAAAGAATTCATTCTCTCCATTTTTGGAGAAAATGCCAAGTGTTCTCTTCCTTTGGGAGCTTGAAATCAAAAGAAAAATAAACAAGCTCATATATGACTGATACAGTCAACACTGAAAACTCTGACAGAAATGACCTAGAGAAGATAGGTGAGAGGGATGAGTGGATAAGGGGGCAGCCCCAAGCCTGATGACCTGAGTTCAATACCCAGTCTCCACAAGGTGAAAGAAGAGACACGGCTCTCCAAGTTGATCTCTGACCTCCACGTACATGCTGTGGCACATGCATGCCTACTCACAAACATGCACTCACCCACAAAATAATAAATGAATGTAATTTTTAAAAAGAAAGAACATAGACCCAGACCAATGTTGACCACATAGACAGCCTTAGGAGTTAATAAAATATTATTTTTCCATGCAAAGACACCTAAGAGAAAGTTTAGCATCCATTCTTACATTATTTTAACTGATTTCATTCACATAGCTGCTTTACTTGATATTTAACTGAATTTGTATGAAATGATGATTTTATGTAATGGGGGAGTCAGATTAATGTATTATCTTAATTTTTGATTTATTTATTTTTATTTCATGTGTATGAATGTTATGCCTGCATGTGTGTAAGTGCACCCGTGTTGTGCAGTACCCACGGAAGACAGAAGAGGATGTCAGATTCCCTGGAACTGGAGTTCCAGATGGTTGCTAACTGCCATGTAGATGTTGGAATTCAAAGCTGGGTCTTCTGTAAGAACACCCAGGGCTCTTAACTACTGAGCCATCTCTCTAGTCCCCAGATTCACATATTTTTATAGACTTCACCTACCTGTGATAGCTACATTAGTAAGAAAATGCAAAGAATTAGAGGCAGATATATTTCTCCCATGAAGGATTCAAGTAATTTAATAAGCCATAAATTGGGTACACATAAACCATAAATTGAGTACACATAAAATATGCAAAATACAAAGAATATGTGTTTATAAGACATATGTGTGTGTGTGTTTGTGTGTGTGCATGTGTGTGTGTGTGTGTGTGTGTGTGTACCAATGTAGCCAATGGAGAGTATGCCGCATATAAAAAGTAAATTGATACATTTTACTTACTGGAGAAAGTTGAGACATGGGAAAAAATTCATGGCCCAAGCTTGACGTAAAATCTTCAACTAACCAATGCTACTGCTTATGTATTTATTACATAACTAGCACAGTGCTTCTAACATTTAATCATTTATAAAATGTTTTTTTTTTTAATTTTATGTGTTTGAGTGCATTGTCTGCATGTATATAAATGCATTTGTGTCATGTGATGCCCATGGAATCTGAAGAGGGTGTCAGATTCCCTGTAACTGGAGTTATGGATGATTGTTAGCTACCATGTGGTTCTGACAATTGAACCCAGGTCCTCTGGAAAAGCAGCCAGTACTTAACTGCTGAGTCATCGCTCCAGCCCTGTTTAATCTTTTTTTTTTTTTTTTTTTTTTCCATCTTTTTGAGACAGGGTCTCCCTGTAGCCCCAGCTGGCCTGGAACTCACTATGTAGACCAGGCTGGCCTTGAACTCACAAAGATCCACCTGCCTCTGGCTCCCGAGTGCTGGGATTAGAGGCATGCGCCACCACGCCCAGCTGTTAATCATTTTTAAGGTAAAAATTTTCATATAAAATACTTGCTTGAGGGATCCTTTAACAAATTGTAATAATTTTACCCTAGCTTGCATGACAGGAATTCTCTGAAACATAATGATTATTTCCAAGTAACTTACTTATAAATGATTCTTGAAGTCTTTCTGACCCCTCATTGGTGAAATTCCCTGAACTGTAGTTTTAATGATTGCATTGCAGATGTTCAACTGGTTCTGACTACCCCACATCACTTATTCTCTGCATTTTGACCAGCTGTGGATGTCTGTAACAGTCTTTTATCTGTTTAAAAAAAAAATTTTAAACCTTCTTTGATGAGGAATGAGACCTACACTTACCTGTGGGTGTAAAGATAAGTATTTAGAAAATAGTTAGAAATTATATTGATTTAGGAAAGTGTCAGTAGTAGGTTCTACTCTGGGGTCATGGAGAGAATTTTGAAATTACGTGTTGCAACTCTCTTACATATTACAGGTAGGAATGTAAAATGGTACTAGCTTGTACCAGTCTATGACTTAGCCACCTTACTCCTGGGCATTTAGGAAGAATGAGAACATATGTCCATACAAAGACCTGTTATCAAATTGGAACTTATTTGTGACAAAATAAACATAATGAATCACTCATAAACAAGTTGCTGAAAAAACATATTTTGTTAAATCCACTCTACTATGTTACTGTTCAGCAATGAATCCAAGACGTGATGATAAGCAAAATATATTGGTACATCTCAAAATAATTATGCTGAATAAGAAAAGTCAGAAGAAAAAGGATATGCTGTGTAATTCTACTTATATAAGATTCTAGGATATGAAAACTACTCTGGAGTGAAACCGGCTAAGCAAAAGGCACCCAGCGCTGGGCACCTCACAGTCACTTTTGCTCTGCATTTGACCAGTTGTGGAGTTTTGTAAGAGTTTCCATGTGTAGCAAGAAAAGATTCATTACTGAGTAGTGAAAGGTACACTTGTCTGTAAATATAAGAATATGAACTTAGAATGCAGTAAGAATTAATATAGGTCTAGAGAAATGGCAAAGTAGTTTTTGCTCTAGGATCTATGACCTGCAGTCATGTGTACTTGGTTATGTTTGCAGTACCACACATGATTCCTCTCCCATTGAATGGGCCTATGTCCAGTTAGACAGCTACTGATTACCCCTAAGATAAAAGGTGACACACTGCACCGAGTTTATTGAACTGGTCATTATTGTGGTTCATGGATTTTATAGCTGGGGAGATTTATTAATTATTTTTTTTTTCCTTGACAGTTTGTATAGTCTTCTGATACTCTGAAAGTTAGTCTTCAGGGACCAAATTTCCTGGTAAGTTCCAGCTGGACTGTTTCAAGTCCTGTGTTTGAACTATGTTGTGCTTTCAGCAATAGGGTCTGATCTTCAAGTTCTGGGAGATAATCAATGACTGTGTTAATATCCTGTATTATTTTGAGAGTCTCTTGGACTACCTGACCAAAAACCCAAAGGGAGTTTTCCCATGCCTGACACTGTGATTTTTGTTATACAGCTATACACATGCACTCACATTTATATTATGTGTGTATTTTCCTGTAAGCTCATTTGCATTTTCATACTACTAAGACTTATCCATATGTCTTTCCTCTCTCTGCCCCTGTATCCCATCCTCTTCCCTCTCCACTTAATGAGAACACATGTTGCTTGTTTTTCTGAGTCTGGGTTATCTTAATTAGTATAACAGTTTCTAGCTCCATTCATTTACCTGCAAATTTCATGATTTATTTTTCTTTACTGCTGAGTAAAACTCCATACTGTTAAATGTACCGTATTTACATTACCCATTCATCAGCTGAAGGACATGTAGGTTGTTTCCTTTTCCTGGCTATTGTGAAAAGAGCAGCAAAAAACACGGCTCATCAAGTGTCTCTGCAGTAGGATGAGTTGCCATTGGTGATAAAATTCAAAAGGGTTGTCTATGGTCACTAACATTTGAGATGTCCATATGTCAGTCATTTGCTTTAGTTTGCCAAAGAAAATTCATTAAAATATGCATAAAAGATACAAAACTGATGATTCATTTCGTGAACTAAATTGTATAACTGATCTTTGTTCCTATATGTTTCAAAGATTTGTTTGAGTCTTTTAAAAGCCCTATTAACTTCCTGTTTGCTCTGATTGGAATTAAAATTAAATGCAGCTTAAGAGTAATTTCAATTTGCCTGAATGAGAGGAAATAAAGAGGAGAAATCTATTTTTTTTTAAGCTTTAAGGTTGTATAAGGTAGAAACAACATGAAGAAACAGAGATTTTAAATCTTTTCTGTTAAAGTGCTGCTCAGATGTAAGACTTCGAATCGTGGTCTCCAGTACAGTAGTGCCCACCTGTAGCTAAGGGAGACAACCTGATATTGTTCTAAAATGATGCATAAATTTGTTTTCTTCCCCTACTTCGAAGCCTTTGAGAGGGAACTGACAATAATTATAACCACTCCAACAGCTATCAAAATACCTGAAAGCAAATCCTGAATCCATCACTCTAGAGTCCAGTCTTGGAAGACAAAAGAAAAATAAGGAAGAGCCCAACAGAGGGATGCTTTTGGAAGCCCTTGTCAAGAAATTCCAATGGACTCTCATATGAACATTTGAAAATTGCCCTGTTCTGACTTTTTTCTGGTTCCCTGTCTAGAACTTGTAATGTTAGTTACTCTTGCCTTTACTTCTCCTTCACATCTCCTATTCATGATTCAAAGACTTTCTTTTCCTCCCTGAGATAAGAGTTATGCAATTTGGGAGTCTTTTAGATAGACCCACTGAAGGGGTACTCCAATTGCCTCACCCTTCATCCCTTTGGAGCATGGAAGAAACCAGAGTGGTATACGTCCCGTTTCACCATTGGCAATTTTGGTAACCTCTTCAGAGGATGGTGTGATAAGAATAGGAGGTAGGAATTGGCTAGGCAGATAGGGTAAAAAGACCCCAAATAAAAGTAGCCAGTTTCTTGGCTAAAACTCACAATGTCCTTGGTCCTTTCAGCAACATACTCCATTCCAAAGGTCGAAAATATTTAGGACCTGTTTTCTAATCCTTAAAATATTTTAGGGTTACCTCTTCAGAGGAGAGAATGTTAGAGTAGCCAAAAGTCCCATTAAAAAAAAAACAACAAATCAAAAAAGGAGAAAGTACATGAAGTTATCAGAAAAAAGTGACAGGGAGCTATCGAGGAGTTGGAGGGGAGGGAGTGGGCATGGATTTGATCAAAACACCTTATATGCATGTATGAAATTCTCAATAAATTATTTATTTAAAAAGAAAGAAAGGAAACACTGAGCTGAGCACCAGTGTTCATGGCTTCCTGATTCCAGAGTATGGATGCAATGTTGCCAGCCACCTCACACTCCTGCCATTGTGCCCACTGAACTCTAAAACTGTAAGCAAAATAAACTGTTCCTTCTTTAAAAAAAAAATTGACTTACTACCCTTAGTTATGGCCTCCAGGCTGTGAGTGAAGGCTGATTAGACCCCAGCGGATGAACTTGCACTGAGGGACGCCTGGGTACACTAACTTGACTCACAGGCCTTAACACAAATGACAGAATGCATGAAATCCATTGGAGAGGACTTATAGAAGGGTGCAGATGGGGAAGGGGGTATAAAGATGATTAAGAGGATTTGTATGAAATACACAAAAATTGAATAAAAATTATACCAAAAAACTCTTTCTACTGATTTTTTTTCCAAGTTTTAAGGTTGTATATATAGCAGCAGCAATTGAGGATGAAGGAACATGCCAAGCAGTGAGATGAGATGTCCTTCTGCTTAGGAGACAGAGACTCCTGTGGAGGCAGCAGATTTGTGAAAGAAATACTCAGTGGGTAATTATAATGGGTCGCACATTTTTCTCAGGCCCGAAAGCTACAGCAGCAAGTAAGACCGTTAAGGAGTTTAAATAAACAGGATAATTTTAGATCAGAAATCCGGGGAAAAAAGAAAATGTATAATCGGATGGAGAGTAATCAAGATGGTGCTTTTAAAGTCTAAGTTCAAGCCCAGTGAATGATAACACATTTCCAACGGCATCAATACCAAGAATCTATGCATTTTTATACCCCGATAAAATCTATACATACCCTTATAAAAATTTCTTTCTGCACCTAACCAGCAGTTCAAATCTTGAGCTCTTAGACATTTCCTTGGGTAGCATAATCTCTCTTCTAGCTTGGAATAACAAAGTAAAATAATTGTTGTATATATTACCTCCTACGTAAACTCCATTTATTAATTGATATCTCAAACTAACTAGTTACAAAATCAACATGCTGATGTTTAACTATCCTCATCAAATTTCTTTTGTTGTTCCTAAATAAAGGGAAACATCATGGTTTTGATTATTCAGAAGCGGGAAAAGCTGGTTGCCATTTTACTTCTTTCTTTCTCTTACACGTTATATCCAGTCTTAAGGAAACTATCAAAATATAAACCAGGACTTGACAGCACCACCTATCAGTAGCCATACCTGGTCTTCCTGAATCCTTTCTTGTCTTTCTACATTCTCTTCTTATCACAGTGACTAGAATGTCCTTATTGACATGTAAGCCACTGCTTATGACTGTTCTACTCAAAATCTCTCATGAGATCCCAGCATACTCAGTGAAAGCCAGACTCCTTGTGATGCTCTCATCCCCTAAAGCCTGAGGATGTCTGTCCTTTCCTCCCTGATCACACATTTTCTGTCTTAGTCTCAGAACCTTACAGGGTTTGCTGGCATGTGCTTCACACAGAAATGCCCTTGGCCATCCTCGCATCTCCTTTGGACACTTCACTCAAACTCAGTTTGTCTCAAAGGCTTGCCTTGGGCACTTCTCTAAGACTCATTTCCTCAATGCTCTATATCCCTCTTAGTTGCTCTGTTGTTTCCAATGAAGTTTAAAGCAACCTACCACAATTTTATATTTTCATGGCTCATTTCGCTTTAAATCCATTGACTTTAACTGAGTGACAACTCATGAGAACTAAAACTTGCCTTTTGTTCGTTGTATTATGCAAAGTTCTTTAAATGGCACTAGGTATATAACACTTGCCTGATAAATAGTTGTTAAATGAATGAATAGCTAAATGAATACATGGTTACTGTTAAAGAAAATTTAATTAAGGAAAACATAGTATCTGTATCTGGTATCTGAAGTTTCTGTTTGGTATCTGCTACCGATTAGGGATGCAAATCTTAATTTAGAAAACTACTTTACTTTGAATTCTTGGTATTTTATTCCTTTGACTCAACTGCTGGTCTCTATACAGGTGTCATACTTACCAAGCTTCTTGTTATGTGTTTCCATTAATGGAAAATATAACTAGAATTTTATTTTACACAAAGGTACAAAAATTCAAAGTGATAGTTGCCATACCAACTACAGTTTAGCCCCTCAGCTCATATGAATTTTTGCTGTAACTTATATTTGCTCTTAACTTTTATGCCTTAAAATATATAAAGGTAATTTGTCTGCCCTACTACTGCTGTGGGATTTGTCTGCAAATTATGCTTTAGGGCTTGCTGCAGGACTGTGTCATAACGGAGCACACAGAACTTTTCCATTTCTTTGGCAATGACTAAGAAAATGTGTTTCCCTTATAGCAGAAGTCCACCCATAAGAGACCATTCCCCCATTTTTTTTTTAAATTGTTGCTCTACATTTTGAGGAAGAGAAAACCTAAAGTACTTTTGCATTCCACATCTGCCTCGGTTCTCCCCAAAGCCTGAGTTTTATTAAGGTGCTTTCTCCTGACATATGTGAAGCTTGTTTTTATCCATCTTATGAGACTCCAGGCACAAATCCTCATCTTTAATCTTGCAATTCATATGGAAATTAGAGCCATAGAAATTCTTCTGGTTCCGTAAGATTACTTCTTGTCTAGAGCTGTCTTTTAGGCAAAATAATATAATCAGAGTAGCTGGATGCCACTTTTCCAAGCCTTTATGGGAATGTTTGATGGAACAGCACTTCATGACATTAATTTCTTTCTGCAATCTCTGTAGAAAGCTAACTTCCTAAACACAGCTTTGGAGTGTTTTGCTTATTGTTATTGTATTGAATTTGCCTTTCATTTCTTTGAGACTATGCCCCAATTAGACAAAAATATGTCAAATTCATCAAGTTCTGCAACTAGAAAAGGATGAGGACACTGAGAGAAAAATTCAACCATTTAGCAGAACACAAACTTTGGACCCAGCAAATTGAGTTAACGTATTTACCTGGATGAGAAATAATGTGGAAAAACAACTGATTTTGTTGAAAATTGATGTTTAATTATTTGAAAAGATGTAAAAGTATATGCAACAAGTATGTTCCATTGCCCAGCCAGCTCGCCACAGAGTTTAGAACGGGGAAACTCTTGTTCTTACCTATTTCACATACCTCTGGAGATGCTTCAAGCATCTTTACGTCACTATGAAAAGTGAGTCTGATTTTTCTTCTGGAAATGTAAAGTATACAAGAGAGTAAAGCTGCAAAAAAATTGTAGGTACAATTATGCTTTTGCTCTGTCCTCGGGTTAAATGATGCACCCACCAACTTCTGCTTCTCTTTTTCTCTGTCTATGAAGACTGAGATACATCAGCTTCTTCCCAAGGTGTGACTAGACAGTTGTAGGTATACTTCTATTCTTAGATTTAAAAATATGCTTAACTAATTCTTCTACTAAAAATACATGCATTCTTGGATATCTCATTTTTTACTAACTACAGAAATGTTAAGAATTATATAGAAAAGTCTGTGGACCATGGTGTAGATTAAAATATTGACACAAAAAATTTTCCTAAATTTGCTTCTAGTGTTGTTTTTTCAAAAAATATTTTATTATTTTTATTTTATGTGTATGACTATTATGCCTGCATGTAGGTAAGTGCACCCATGTCCTGCAATGCCCATGGAGGACAGAAGAGGCTGGCTGTTGGATCCCCTGGAACTGGAGTTACGGACAGTTGCTAGCTGCTATGTTGGTGCTGGGATTCTAACCCAGGTCTTCTGCAAGAATAACCAGTGTTCTTAACCACTGAATGATCTCTCCAGCCCCTCCCAGTTTTGCTTTTTAATAAGAAATTAACATGAAGGTGTGGTGGTACATGCCTTCTATCCCAGCACTTGGGAGCCAGAGGTAGATGGATCTCTGTAAAATTGTGGCCAGCTTGTTCTTGTTAAGATTCAGCTAGCCCTTCCCCCTCACCGACAGGATCCCAAGGACTTGTCATGCTCCTGAGAAAAGGGAATCTAGCTGGTAAGCACCTTGGTCTTTGAAGTCAGGAGAAGCAGACTTTTCTCCACTGTTTGGCCAACACAGCAGGTTTCCCCTTTGATCTCTAAAGAGGACAGGTTTTAACAGTCCTGCTCTCCCACTTCCCCCGACCCAACTTAAAAAAAATACATCTTCCCGCCTTCTGCAGGAAGCAGAAGCCTCACTTTTAAAAAGACCCCAGCTCAAGACCCAGGTAGACATTTTCCCTGCCCAGAAGGGAATCTGTCCCATGTGTTCCTCTGCTAATAAACCCTATTTTGATGGACTTTTATCTGTGCCTCAGTGCCTCATCATCCATTCACTTGTTCTCTGCCAACTTTTTACCTGTCAGTTCTACATAGCAAGTTCCAGGTCAGCTGGAGCTACAGGGAGACCTTATCAAAAAGACCAGAAAGAGGAAGAGGAGGAAAGGAGGGAGGAGGAGGAGGAGGAGGAGGAGGAGGAGAAGGAAGAAATGGAGGAGGAAGAGTTTAATTCCATCAGAATTTTATTTATCTTACTTGCATAAATATATGTATATGGGTCTGGAGAGATGGCTCAGTAGTTAAGAACACTGGTTGTTCTTGCAGAAGACCCAGGTTTGAATCTCAGCACCCACATGGCAGCTAACAACTGTTTGTAACTCCAGGTCAGGGGATCCGACAGCCTCTTCTATCCTCCACAGACATTGCAAGACACGGGTACACTTACCTACATGCAGGCAATACACACATACACATAAAATAAAAAAATAAAATAAAATATTTTAAAAATAAATAAATACATGAATAGAAGTACATGGTTAATTCTAAATTATAATGCCTTACATGTTTATTTTTTGTTTTCCTTACAAAGAATTAAAATTATTAGGAGACATAAAGTGATATTTTTGCTTTATCATGAGTGATAGTAATTTTTTAATATACTTCAGGTTTGTAAAATATACTTTAGTAGAAAAATGATTGAATTTGAAGGAAGGAAAATTGTCTTATATAAAATCCTGCCTCTATTAATAGAGCAAGACTTTATTCCAGTTATTGGATCTTCTGTTATTTTAAAAGTTTGTCCCGCTTAAAAACTTCATTTAAATTCTTTTCTGGGAATTAGATATAAAAGTACAACAATGGAGGAAAGAAGGATATTATAACAAAGTGACAAAAATTATATAGAGAAAAATGAAATAAGACAGTTAAGAGAAAGCAAAGATATTGTAGCTTATAAATCTGCACTGAGTCTTTCATACTAGAAATCTACATGGTCCCTCCTATAAAAATGAGCCACCAAAGAATCTCCAAATTCCCCTTTCAAAGCATGGATGTAGCAGGTGGCTGTTGCTGAAAAGATGAGGCAAGAGAAAGAGTAGCAACAATTTCTGTGCATATATGACTATTGGGTACAAGTCTGTACTGTTCACATCCATTAGCTAATCCTCTGAAGAGAATTATTGCTAACCAGGAAAATTACTATAGCCATGTGTGGGGACCTGAAAGCCCCACCTTGCATAGGTCCGAAAGGAAGTTACTGGGGGCGCGCCTGGCTTGCTTTGAGAGTCTGAAGAATACTTCCGCACTGCTGAGGCGTGCATGATCAGTGCGTGACCATCCTTAAGATACACCCTCGGGGGGGGGGGGGGGGGGGGGGAGTTCCAGGTGCCTTTATAAGCTTTGGAACACTTGGAATAAATGAGTCCCAGCTTGACTAGGCTCCCTGTTGGGTCTGAGTGTCCCTGGGTAATGGGGGCGGAGTGGGCTGGCAAACAGCATGCTTACTCATCCCCAATCCTCACCTCACCAGGGGTCACGGGTTCGAGTCCCCAGCAGCCATGAAAATTCTGGGGGCCAGTTCTTTTTGCTGAGTTCAGTTATTGCTCTGATGGTTAATTTTGCAGATAACTTGACTCTCCCAGATCCTTGATTAAAACCTCAGTATATGTACCTACAAAGATATTTCTGGATGAGACTACTGCTTAATCACTAGCGTGACAAAGCAGACTGCCCTTTCTCATGTAGATCGGCATTGTTCAATGAGTTGAAGACCTGAATTGAATATAAAGATTACCATTCTTCCCAGGCAGTGAGAATTCCTCCTTTCTGGCTGCCTTAAGCTTGGGGCCTTAGTAGTTTCCAAACATCACACTGAAACTGAAGGAGAGGCTTTTCCTGGGTCACCCAGCCAGGCTTTAGACTGGAAATATATCACTGGTTCTTAGGCTTCCTGATCTAAACTGGAGCTAAACAGTTGGTTTTTCTGGGTCTTCTGCTGACAGACTCATAATGCACATTATAAATCTTGCCACATTTCATTTTCATGGACCAATGGAAAGAAAGAGATCTCTTGACACAAGCACACATTTTGAAGTTCTGTTTCTATGAATCACTGACTAGTACAATAATTAGCAATAATAACTCAGCTTATGGACTAAATGTTTGTGTCTTGCCTCCAACAAATTCATATGTGGCAGTCTGTATTCCCAATGTGATGGTATGTGGAAATGGAGCCCTTTGGAGGGTCAGAGGACTGTAGGGGTTCCTCATGAGATCAAAACCCTTAGAGACTCCAGAGCTCACTAGCATTCCACTTAGTGCTCACACGACAGGCCTTATGAGTATGTTGAGAAGGCAGACATCTACTACATAAGAGGAGATCCCGCACCAGAACTGACTCTTGAAATCTTGGGCTTGGACTGCTATCTTCCAGAACTATGATGAAAGACATGTCCACTGTTTAAGCCACACTGTCCATAGCGTTTTTGTTTTGTGCCGCCTGCTCTCTGATAGCTAGGATTTGTATACTGTTCTATATTTTTCAATATATTCTTCATTATATTACACTCTTAAAAATTCTGAGACGTAGATATTTCACTCCTTATGGAAGAAGGAATAGAGATGTAATATTTGGCCACATAGTAACTGCCCTTATGGTCAGACAATTTAATGCCGTGTACATGTTAAATTAGATATTCATGCACATAATATTTTGAAGATATCACTTTAGTATTCTGGGTTGTACTTTCCTTATAGCCACATGATCTTAGTGTCAATCAAAATGAGACCTAACTGCATCGTTGTGCAGAAGCCCAATCTCCCTACCCTTCTAACAGTACATCTGATGTTATTAATGATAAGTGTTCTCTTATCTGCTATGCTAACAATTACAACCACAGAGGTCTAGCCTTTGAAAGCCTGTGAGATGCTCATCAAATAATGAATTTTCAGATAATTCTATACAGAATTAGCTCCTGACTGACAGGAGAATGTAGCAAAGTCCAGAATTTCTCCAACTTCCCAGAAAAAGCAAAAGAGCAAGGTAATGAAATGTGTTGTATATTGACAGAGTGATGATCAGCATAGGGAGAAAGTGAATTTTCCCTTCTCAAGACATCATTTCCCAATCCTGTAAATCACTTTATTCTTCAACTTAGTCTATAGAAATAGAGAATCAGCTT
The DNA here is from genome assembly GCF_000622305.1 of Nannospalax galili. Taxonomy (NCBI): domain Eukaryota; kingdom Metazoa; phylum Chordata; class Mammalia; order Rodentia; family Spalacidae; genus Nannospalax; species Nannospalax galili. Next base: position 1,586,204 of record NW_008353027.1, read on the forward strand.
ATAAGTTAAATTAAATTATAGAGCTGACTAATTTATCAGACTTAGGAAATAATAACTGCAAGTTTGTCTGAAGACAAGAAAAGAATTAACCAATCTCAACATAAAAAGTGACAAAGATGACTCAAACGAAGCCTGCGACAGTAATTAATATCCTCTGTAAGTTCATAGCAGAGATTGCCATTAACATTTTGAATATAATCTTCTAATTTGCTATTTATTTTCATTTTTCTGTATACATTTACTAAATATTTGTGTTATGTATTTTTATTTTTAATGTATATCTTGTGTGAATCATATTTTCTTATACCATCATGTGCCTAATAATTTATTGTCTAATGTTAATTGTGATCGGTATTACAGGTAAGTAACCAGGATCATATTTTGTTAGTGAAATCCTTACATTGCTGGCAAATCCTGCTGTACATTTTGTTCCTGTTAAATATATAGTTCATAAAATTTAATGATTATTTATCTCAGGCATAGTAAGGAGTAAGAAAAATTAATTTAAACTATTGAAGGTTACTTCAAAATCTCAAAAAACATAAGCCTCAGGGAATACTCAAATGATAATGAAAATCTGGCATATAACATAGTAAGTAGAACATTGTAAACCACAATTTTCTTTCTTTTTCTTTCTTTTTTTTTTTTTCAAGGAGACAGGCGGAGAAGTTCATGATTAATTTCCCTAAGCATGCATGTTGTATATACTCAATGTATACATTTTTCAAAATTCATCATTACACTAAATGGCTTAGTTTAAGCTTCTGTCACTCTTTTTCCCTAAGTTATTTTAGGGATTCCTAGAGCATATATGGAACAGGTTTGCTATATTAGAGATGTGAAAACTTCAGTTAGCTCTCTCACCCATGGTTTCGATCATACACACACACACACACACACACACACACTCTCTCAAGCATTTGAGATGCATGTCTGTCATACAAAAGGCAAATAAAAGGAAATTATAAAAATATTGCTAGGTATTTAGCTAAGGACTTATTGGCAACTGACTACTGCTGAGTGAGGGAGAACTGGTCTTTAAAAGAGTGACTCTAGATAGGCTGACTAGACTTAAGTGGATGAACATGCACTGAGGGACAGATGGGTACAAGAGCTTGACATATGTGACAGAATGCATGAAATTCTGTGGGGAACCCTGGGGATTGAGGATGGGGGAGGAAGTCTAAAATGTATTGTATGAAGTGCATAAAAATCCAATAAAATTACACATTAAGAATTTCTGGGCATGGTGGTGCACACCTTTAGTCCCAGCACTTGGGAGGCAGAGACAGGCAGATTTCTGTGAGTTCAAGGCCAGCCTGGTCTACATAGTGAGTTCCAGGACAGCTGGGGCTACAGGGAGAGCCTGTCTCAAAAAGATCAAGCAAAAAAAAGGATAAAAGATATTGCTCATAGTAGTAAAATTGGCCTGGAAGCCTCCACCTCCTATGTTCATGAACCAGCCCTGGCTCTTACAGTCTTTCTATCTCCTCTTCCACAATGATTCCTGAGCCGTGAGTGTGTGAGGTTCCATATAGGGGTCCCATCCTACACTCTACAGTCTCTTATTCTCCAAAACTTGACCAGTTCAGGCCTTCTGTGTGTAATGCATTCTGATGTACATGGAAGCCTCACTTGGTGAGAGTTGAGGGGTGCCTTACCCCTCTCTCTCTTCCCCTTGTTCTGCTATGTTCCATGAGACTTGGTTGTAGGAATTCAACTGTAGATGTGTCGCCTAGCACCAGGAATCTCCCAAGTGTATGTTCTCTATGACTGATCAGACGTGCAACTCTGTGGCAGCTTCCATCTGTTGCAAAAAGAAATCCCTGTGATGAGTGCTGTATGACATGTTTGTCACTCTAGCTCTAAGGGAGGTCTCTTCTGTCTGGCACTGCATTCCCGTCCAAGCAGCACCTAGGTATACATATGAATTAATGTTCAGACACTCTACGTCCATTTCTCATAGGGTTTCTAGGGCATCACTTTTCTCTTTAGGTTTCCTGACCACCCCCAAAGATTCACTCATCTCTACTCTTTTTTCTCCCATCAGGTCTCCCTCCTCCCTCCCTTCCTAGTCAAAGTGCCCCCACTATCCCCACCCACCCAATACCTCTCAACTCCCACCATCTTTCTTCTCTTGACTTCCCTCCCTCCCCCACACCATGGTCCCTTGCATGTCCCTCCCTCCTCTCTTCCCCTTCCCGTCCCTCTCTCTTCTCATAATTTTTCTATTTGTTGTATTTTTACTTAGTTTTTGAGAATTTCAAACAATACAGTTTGAGAGCATTTTAGATGGCTTCCCCGGCCACACCTTGGGTGGAGGCACTGTTCCCACCCAATTTAATATACTTTCATATACATTGCATATCATCTATAATGGCCTATAGAGCCTGATTTGTGTCCCCAAACGGGTGAACCTACACTGAAGAGCATTTGGGGACAATCCCATTTAGTGAGAACTCTGTGAAACGTGAAATTAACAGTAAACAGTTTTGAAACATCCACATGTCTAATGTAGCCAATTCAGGGTAAAAAGAACTTAGCCAACTTACACAAATATAAATTTCAAAGTCCTTAACAAAGCGTTTGTGCTGGTTTGGTTTTCTTCACTGTGACAAAATGTCTGAGGAAATCCATTTTAAAAAAGAAAAAAAGTAATATTAGTTCATAGTTTCCGAGGTTTTGCCCATGATCACTTCAGCTCCACTGTGTCTGGGATATGATGAGGCAGAACATCAAGGGTAGGAACATGTGAGGGAATAAAGCTGCTCACTTCATGTTGGCCAGCAATCAGGGAGAAGAGGACCCCCATGTCTCCTTCAAAGGTATGCTTCCAGTGACCTACATCCTCTACTTAGGCTCCATCTCTTAAAGTTCGTAGCATCTTCCAGAACCTCCAAAACCTGGGGACGAAGTGTTCAGCACATGAGCCTTTGGAAGGCTTACCAGACCCAAATTCTAAGAGCATTCAGCATGTAAACAATAGTGCATCATAAACAAGTCCAGCTTTCCTCAGGAATGTGAGGGGAGCCTAAAGTTTTCAAAGTGTATTTACTTAACATTTCCATAAGATTAATATAAATTGTGACAAATACTTAAAAACCCAAAATATATTTGCATATAAAAAAGATAAACTTCAGAAAATTAGAAATTTAAGACTCCTTCAAAACGTAACACTGGGCATATAAGTAAAGCTGCCAAATTCAGTGCTAATTTAGTTTCAAGCTTAAATTCATAGAAAACAACATTCTATTTTACTATTCATAAGACTTAGTTATTAGTTTAACAACGGTTTAAATACTAGATACAATGGTACTTCTTTAACAATAGCAACAGTGCACAGTGGAAGAAAATACTTACAGTTCTTTATTTTATATTATGTATCTAAATTTTTAGATTGACCTAACTCCATTTTATGACGATTAAGAGTTCCTTAAAGCTTTACACTGTCAATTTTTCATGTCTCAGTTTTATTCCAAATATTTTTTCACAGTTGAACATCTGCCAACTGATATTTTTTATAGTTCTGTTTATTTTAATTTTAGAATACACAAATTAAAATGTAAATATCTATGTAGAGTTTCTTAACTTTTTCTTAAGTTTATTTTCTTTTCCTCATAGTGGGTCCCAGTGATCTGCCCAGATAGCAAGCCCCCATTACCTATCTAGTACCCTGGTCCTCCACTGTTGTGCATGAAGCTGTGCTCTGGAGAAATATTCACATCAAAATTTTTACCTGGAAGATCATGGTCCCAGGGGTGTCAGTGTGGTTCATAGTTAGTGACTGTCTGATAAAGGAACACAAAACTCTAATCCGTGTATTTCAGGGTAGCATGAGTTCTGTTTTAACAGTTCACCCCAAATTCTCCATTGAATGAAAATGAAGCTCTAGGGCTGAAGAGATGGCTCGGTGGTTAAGAGCAGTTACTGGGTTCGATTCCCAGCCCCCGCATGGTGGTTAACAACCATCTGTAACTCCAGTTCCAGGGGATCCAACACCTTCTGACCACAGTGGGAAATGCACTATACACATCCACTCATATGTATGTAGGCAATACACAATACATAAAAATAAAAATAATTTTTTTAAAAAAGAAATTGAAGTTCCACTTTAGCTGAGATACCCTCTGCTCACCTCCTCTTCATCTCTTGTTCTCTTTATGTGAGTTCACACCCTCCATGAAGTGCATTACTCCATACTTTCTCTAGACTGTTCTAGTAAACGGAATCTAAAACCTATAGCTTCCACATCTCAGATACAAACTTATCTCTTTTTTCTTTAGGCTTGTATTTAATATTATAATAATATCTATTACTTATAAACTTCCAGTCTTTGTCTTCCACAACCCTTTGTCTGTCAGTCATAATTATTAAAGTAATTCTTCATTTATATTACCACTACAGCATATGTATAATTTCAGCTTAAGATGAGATATGCTTTTCAAAACACACTAAATATTTATTGAAATTTCATCAGGTCATGACAAAGTAAGTAAGACTAGCTGAGATGAAATAGTGGTTTACTGAACAATAGAATCCAAACTAGAGAAATGGAATGTAGACCTTAGGAGGCCTTAGGAGGCTCCAGTCATGGTATCATTCAGCAAAGGGCTCAGTTCTGAATCTCTTTTCTTTGTATCTTTTTACTGTCATTGCATTTGAGGAATGAAGTGTAACTCTCACTTTTTTTCTGGGCACAAGAGAGAACAATGTGTTCTTCCATTCTAGTATATATACACTAAAGTCCAATAAAGGCCTTTATTTTATACAGGTCAAATATCTGACTGTGAACCAATTAAATGTCTCCAGAAAGGCATATTTATATAGTTTGTCTTTGTGCTTGATTGACAGAGATGTGGAGAAGGAAGAGGAGGTCCTGAGAGCCACAGAAATGCCCAGTACATCCTTGATGGGAATTCTTTATCATTTTGAGAAATTTCTCTACAGCCTTCATTTTTATCTAACCTAGTTTGTGACTAAGTACATCTTCCTTTGAAATTCTTAATGCATTTACTCATGGTAAGAATCTACTCTCCTTTGTACAGATTCCTGGAAGCAATGATCTGGTACATGAAGCCCTATGTGCTAAAATAAAGTCACATAGTCTTGCAGAAAGGGAAACTGATCAAATACAAATATGAAAATAATTGAAAGTTTTAATTTTGCTTCACATATTATTAGAGGTCTTATTAATAAACAATAAAAGTGAACAAAGGTGCACATCTCTGACTTTCTTAAGAAATAGTATAAACATTCAGTGATTATATTTTTATATCACAATTTGACACATTACTCATATTTTTTCTTATAATCAAGTCCTAAGCAAAGATATTATTTGCTAATTTCATTGTACCTAAGCTTCCAGAAGGTTCCTGTAATTTCTGAAATCCTGGGGTTGAAAAGCTATAGAATACAAAGTAAATGTTTGTTGTAATGTCTTCATTAAGGTTAAATTAAACAGAAGAAAGTGTTGATAGGATACAAAGAAAACCTAAATGAGCTAAGTCTATGAGACTGTGAAATAGGCTCCCTAGAGGCAGCCACTCAATGGAGTCTTGCAAAATTACCCAAACAAAATTTTTCTAGTCAGAGTCTGTAATTTGGGTGCAAATCAGAAATATACCCTCCAAACATATACAGTGTTATGGTCCTGTGTTCCCATTCTCATCTGAGTATGAGTGCATCTTTTAATCTTTCAGAAATATTTATGTAAACTTGGCTACCATCCACTCTAGGAATCTGTTATAGAACCAGTTCCAAATGGAAAATAGTCCCAAAGTAAATATGCCAGGTTTTCAGAATGGGCCGTATTCAGAACCCTGGACTCCGATCCTTATTTTCTATTCAGATTTTAGTTTCTATGTTCCTCTGTGTTAGGTAATGACTGCAATTTACTCTCCATCAGGCCTTCACCACAAAACCTGGCTCCCTTGTTAACTGCTTGTCTTTCATTTGCTCTAACATCATACTTGTTTGATTCCTGGGTTTTCTTCTATCTACTCCAATGATCTCTACCTAGTTCTATCCTTTGTTTAAACTGTAAAGTTAAATTGATTACATTTTCACATAGATTATAGAATTAATTAACTGAAAAATGTATAAGGTAAACAGAGAGTAACTTTTCTATTGATTGATAATTTATTTGTCTTTGCATCTCTTGGTTGAGTAACTGGTATATATTTCAGGACATACAACATGAAGAAATTATAAAAATGCCTGGGGCTAAGAATGTTACAATAACAGATTTGTTTTGTTGGTGTGGAGGAAGTTAGTTGCTACGGAAGCCTGGTAACCACAGAAAATAACCAGCAACAATTTCCCTTGGTAGGCTTTGATGAATTTTCTTCAAACAGTGTACAAATAGATGACCAAATTATCTATAGATACCTTAGGCTGTGGACCACAGAAAATTTAACAAAGAAACATTTAAGGTTGGGTGAATGAGAAAACCCTAGAAGGAAGTTGAAAATGAGATTATTTCCAAATTTGTTCCTGGAAGCTTGGTTTAATGTTTTTCCTTCAGAAAACACAAGGATAAGAAGAGCTTCTGCTTAAGAGAAACTCCATCTATAACACAGGAATCACACTGTCATGTGATCTCATACCTAAGCTGAAGTCTGAAACATGAGAAGCATATATATATATAATATATAATATATATATTCTGATCCTTTAAAGAAAATGTTTGCTAATCTGTTTCAATTTATGCTAATCCCGTCATTTTTTCTCTTTGCTGTGACAAAATATTTGACAAAAGCAACTGTCATGGTTGCCTTCCTTTGTCAACTTAACACACTGAGAAGAAGGAACCTCAGTTGGGGACTTTCCTCTATCAGATTGACCTGTGACCCTGTGTGTGAGGCATTTTCTTGATTGTTGAGTGCTATGGGTGGGACCAGCTCACTGTAAGTGGTGCCTCCCCTGGGAAGGTAGTCAAAGATTGTACAGGAAAGCAAGCTGAGCATAGGCCAGGGGAGCAAGTCAGCAGACATCATTCCTTCCTGGTCTTTGCTTTGTTTTCTGCCTCCAGGCTCCTGCCCTGGCTTCCCTCTATGAAGGACTGTGCTATAAGCTGAAGTAAACCCTTTCTTCACCAGGTTGTTTTGTCATAGTGTTTTATCACAGCAAATTATGGCAAACTAAAATAATTGATCTATGTCTCTATTTTTGTTTGTTTCATTTGTTCTTGAGACAGGGACTCACTATGTAGTTGTTTCTGGCCTGGGACTCACTATGTAGACAAAGTTGTCCTCAAACTCTCAGAGATCTGCCTGACCCAGGTTCCCAAATTCTGGGATTAACAGTATGTACCCTGATGCCCAGCCCTATATGTCTTTTTCCAATGTATATTTCTTTTTGAATTTTTGTGCATTTAATACAAAACATCTTAATTATCTCCCCTATCTGCACCCCCTATACCCTCCCACTAAATTTCATGCCTTTCTCACTTTTTGTTAGTTTACCTAGGAATTTGTTCATTTTCTTCATTTCAAAGAACCAATCCTTTCTGTGATTGATTTTACATACTGTTTTAGTCCTTTTCATTATTTTCTGCTCTAATCTTTATTACTTCTTGCCATCTACTGGATTTGGCATTTTTTCTTGTTTTCTAGAACACTGAGATGCCCCCTCAGGTTATTTATTTGCAATATAATTTCCAAATTGCCTGTTAACATAGAGATAAAGATAAAATTTTTACATTTATCTTTTGTGGGTGGGGTGTAAGCACATGCCATGGCATGCATGTGGAAGGTTAGAGGACAACTTTCAGGGGTACGCTCTCTCCTTCCACATGTGAGTCCCATGGACCTGACTACACAGGTCCTCAGACCTAGTGGCAAGCACCTGACTCCCTGAGCCTTCTCTCTGATGATGCTCTGCTCTATTATTTATTTATTTGTTTATTTATTATGTTTAGTTTACATATGTGTGTGTTTTGTTTGCATGTGCATAAGTGCACTATGTACATGTAATACCTGCAGAGGCCAAAGAGGGAGTTGGATCCCCTTGAACTGGAGCTATGGATAGTTGTTAGCAACCATGCTGGGACCTGAAGGCAGGTCCTCTGCAAGAGCAACTAATGCTCTTAACCACTGAGCCACCTCTCCAGCCCCAAAGTTAGTAAAGTTTGGTTGGTTGGTTGGTTGGTTGATTGCTTGATTGCTTGACTGGCTTTTTGATACAGACCCTTCCTGTAGTCCCAGGTGATCTGGAACTTGCTATGTAGACCAGGCTGGCCTAAATCTCAGACATCTGCCTGCCTCTACTTTCTGAGTGCGGAGATTAAAGTATGAGCCACCACATTCATCTGCTCTGATTTCTTAAGTTGAGCACGTAGAGTTTTAAATGCTCCTTTTAAAACTGCTTTGACTATATCCCAAAGTTCTGGGGATTAAACTCGGGTTATCAGGAAGCCATCTTTTCTGCCTTAGACTGGGGAAAATTAACAAAATGTTATTACACCTTTATGTTGTTTATGTAAAAGTTCTTACCTGTATTTTTATAAATTTCATTGCAAATCATGATGAAATTTTGATTAGTTAACATAGATTTAAGTTGTACAGAAGATCTATATTTAAAAAATGCTTGTTATGCCAGATGTGGTGGCACATACCTTTAACAGCTGGATCTCTTTGAGTTCAAGGCCAGCCTGGTCTACATAGTGAGTTCCAGACCAGCTGGGGATAATTGAACAACATGGGTGCACTTACCTATATACAGGCAATACACTCATACACATAAAATAAAAATAATAAATAAAATATTTTAAAATTTCTAAAATCACAAAAAGACTCTTACTTTATGTTTGAAATGTAATATTTTCCAGTATCAAACTGTGCTTCAAAACACAAGCTTATTGATTTTTGAGATACTTAATATATGAGTACTTCATAATTTATTTGCCAATTTTCAATTGTTGAGCATTGGATATGTTTCTGTTTTTATATTTATAAATAGTGTGATCATCAGCTTTTTGAAAATTAAAACTTAAGGTGCATTTTTAATTCCAGTAAGGATAATTCTTACAATTATTTATTTAAAAAACACAAATATCTTAGCAGTCTTACCTTTCAGCTATTCCTCCAGAGAAAACTACACTGATATATTATTTCCTTTGCAGCTTTGTTTCATAATTGACATATTCTATTTCTGTGCAACTTCATTAGTTCCATTGTTTACATTTTTAAATAACGCCAGTAATACTTTACTGAAAAGCATACAGCATTATTTACACTTTCATTCTTTATATTTTTACCATTCTGATCACTAGACTTGCCTTCAATTTGGCCAACAAAATTTAGATGTGTAAAATAAAGTGATGTTACTGCTTTGACTTATTATTCATGGGAATTTGTCTCAGACCATTTAGTTATACTCTTTTATAACCTTAACTATTAAAATATATTCCTAATTATAATGTTTTATGTGTCTATTTAACATATAGAGTTATAATAATGATATATTCATTATTATAAACAATCTAAAGGTCTTAAAATGCATTTTAATAATGTTTATAAAGGAAACTTTTCCAGGAAATATGGTTTGCCTGAGCTCAAAAAATATTACTTTGAATAGTGATATATTGAACTGTGCCTAAAATCATACAAAATTATAATACATTTTAAAATATTGGTTTATACTGGAAAGATTGTACATCCATTAAAACATACTACAGAAAGAAATACAATACATTGTCAATTTGGTGTAATGTAATTATACCATAAAATATATGTGATGCCTGTCTCACTACCACGAGCATTTCAAAGGAACTTTGCTGGTTTTGGCAGAGCCTTGATTTATTGTTAATAGCACATTCTGAAACAACCCCAAATATGGATCATTGAGCATCATTTTATAGAATGCATCTAAATAGACTGTGCAATGATATTGGAAAGAAAAACAAAGCCATGATTCTGCCCAATCATGGTACTGCAGTGTTAGAGAGCAATTTCTCCTTGGATTGCACACCTGCTTTCTGGCCCATTAAGTCCTGCTGTCTTTACAAGGAACTGAGGTTGTAATGTCTTTCTCTGATGCATATTTTTATGGGCCCATGCATAACAAGTACACATAAAGTACATAGGAATGTTCATGCTGACTAGATCATTTTTAATATGTTTGATATGGCTGCAATGGGAAAACACTCACCTTTGAAAATAAATCTCTTAATTGCTTGAAGCTCAGCAGCAGCATTTTTCTGACAAGCATTGCAAGACTTCCTGTAGCAATGTGACATTATTATTCCATTCACTTACATTCCTAGAAACATGATTTGATATCATTTTTCACGAAGAAGTGGTATTTAGGAATAATAATGTGCACATCAGTTCTATTTTACTTTTTTGCACATCAGAATTCCACTGTGCCAATCCCCTGCAGTCACCTATCATTAGAGTAATTCTGGTTAACTATATCTCCCTTTTCACTGATGTGCACAGACCACTTCCCAATGATGTTTTCATGGTTTGCAGAACACATCAAGAGTTAGCTAAGAAATCATTTCAACACTAGACATTCATTGAGAATGCCAATGGGCTTCAGGCATTTTGGCTACACTTTTCTGCATTCCTGAGTTTTATTTTATTTAAAGAATTTTTTTAAATGAGGTGAAAGAAGCAATGACCAGTACCTAATGGAACAATAGCTTATCACCAAAGATGTGTGTGCTTGGAAAGGTGGGGGACAGCTGAGAAGGTGTTAAAAAATTGGTTTGCAATGCTCTTTGAGATACTCTGAAATCCAAATCTGTAATTTTCATG
>NW_008353027.1:1597263-1614033 GCF_000622305.1 Nannospalax galili
AATTTTTTGTACAACTTTAAAGAACTCACATTAAAATTTTGATCTCGTTTAATGGCACTATTTTCAAAGAAATAACAGGATTTGTCAGAAAAAGTACAGAGCTCTTAATGATCAGGAAATGATCTGCCATGTTGCTTTTATTGCATATTTTATTCAAATTATTCGTACCCTTGCATTGTTTGTTTTGGTTCAGTTTCAAAGCTTTCAGATCACAGTCAGTGGGTTCTATGCTTTTTTTTAAGTTTATTTTTATTTAATTTGTGTGGATTTTGTACGATACAGCTTTTTTTTTTTTTTTTTTTTTTGGTCTTTTTGAGACAGGGTCTCCCTGTAGCCTCAGCTGTCCTGGAACTCACTATGTAGACCAGGCTGGCCTTGAACTCACAGAGATCACCTGCCTCTGCCTCCCAAGCACTGGGATTAAAGGCGCGTGCCACCACACCTAGCTATGATACATCTTAATCATATTTAACACCCTCTTCCCTTCTGGCACGTCCCCCATAGCTCGCCTACAGGACCTTATTCATTTTGTCATATATTTTAAGGCCTTTCAATTCAAGTCTGTGTACCCAGATGTCCCTTGATGTAAGTTCATCTAGAGAGGTCATAGATCTTAGAGAAAACCCTAAGTTTGTCATATACCTAGACATATGTAATTGCTTAATATACTAAATATGGACCCTCATATTTATAGACAAGTATGCCAGCCATCACTCTTCCTGTATTTTCTTACAGTATCTTTTCTTCCTATATGTTGTACTTGAGAGTATTATCATAAGGACAGGGAGAGAAGGAACAAAGTTCTTCACAAGGACAGAGTCAAAGCAAGGGAAAATCAACCACAGAATGAGTAACTGTCTTCTCTGTTTCCTACAAAAATGCAAAAACTATTATCTCACAGAAATGAAAACATAAAAGTATAATCCTTGGAAAAATCTGAATTGAAGTTCCAACGTCAATGAGTAGTATTATGTTGCTTCACCAACATGTCCTATTTCAAGATAGTGGTTGACTTAATTGAATACACTAAAACCTGCACCTATCTTTATTGCACCTGACAAAGACAACTAATATATGCTTGCATTACATAATGCCACCAACTTTTAAAATTTCATATTTTGGTTAGCACAAAGACTACAAAATTTCTAAATTGTGTCCAAAGATTGTGATTTAACCTGGAGGAATATTAGACAATGTATTCAATCAGAACTATGTTGATTAAGGCTGTGTTGCATAATCGAATTTTAAATTTTTGATTAATGTTCTTTCTTATATTTAGATTCTTGGAAATATAAAATTGCAACAGTTTCAGTAAGTTCTTGATCCAACTGACATCAAGAAATACTTACTTTAACAGACTCTACCAGATATACTATTATTTTACAAACCAATGATTCTCGATGTTAATTTTGAAACATACATAGTTGTTCATCTAATTCCCCAAAGAAGCTATTTTAATGTAATACATTTATGATATAGCACACACCATTTTTACGAAGAATAGGATACTGATATTATGTACTCATTAGAGGAGTGACTTAGTAATAACTTTTGAATAGAAAATAGCCATCAAAAGATTGCCTGTTTATCTTATTTGACCACAGCAATCCTGTGAAACATTCTTATCCTGTAATTTTAGGCAAAAATACTTAAAATTCAGATGAGTTAGGTCATGTGTACAGCATTTCCTGGCTCTGCTTGACTCCACAGCATGTTGATTTCCACACCTGTGTTTCTGGTCAAGGAAGTATATTGTGCAAATAAGAAAGCAGCTCTTAAAATGGATTATAGTGAATGAGAGTGCCCCTCAGACCCCCTCCCTGTCCTCCGAGAAAAAGTTGCCCTCCACCTGACTCTGGAAATCCCCTCCAATGTTCAAACTCTTTCCTGGTATCTGTTTATGATTTCTATGGAAATGATCTGGGGCAGAAGAGTGAGAATGTTCTGCCCCAGGTAAGTTAGCCAATGGCAGTATACCTGATACATCTGTGTATGGTTTCTATGGAAATAATCTGGGGCAGAAGAGAAAGAATGTTCTGCCCCAGGTAAGATAGCCAATGGCTGTATAGGTATAAAGTCTCTGGAAATCAGTCCTAGATTGTTCCAATCCTTTCCTGGTTATTCTGTGTATAGTTTCTATGGACATGCCCTGCTTTGTGTTTTTTGTGGTTTTTCTGCTTAAAAGCCCTGCGTTTTCACTGCTCAGGGTCACAGTACAGCTCCTGAGACTGTCTGTGTCCCCAACTGGTTGGCTCCAACAAAGGGCTCCTTTTTACTGAGACTCAGTGTCCGAGTGGTCAATTTAGGGAATTTTACAGACCCCAAACAATAGAATGTTTTATCAGTTTAGTCAGAATCATACTCTCAGAACTTTTTTACATTATGTCAAATGCATTAACTGAAATCCTGAGCAAATAGCTTGTCATTACTAGGTTGATATACACACATTATCCAGTTGCACCAACAAGAGTCTTCATGTCTTCTGATCCAGGAAGTTGTGCAGTATGAAAGGCCTAGGGTTGGGATTCAGCTAGCCTGGACTCTTCTCTTGGCTCCAAGGCACAGCACTGAAATGGCAAAACTAACTCTGTTTTATACTAGCTGTGTTTTACCCAGTGTTTTTTGCCAAGCTGTTTTCACTGCAGCCAGCCAGGCAGAACACCTCAAGCAGGCAGTTTCAGGAAGCATATTGTTTCTGTAATACTGGGAAACTTACAAATCCAGGTAGCACGTCCTTCCACCCAAACTATAGCTGCATTTCCATGGAGTCCACTGTTTGTTCAATTCTGAAAAACCTGTTTTTTCCTAACTGAAACGTTTTATTAATTTGAAACCTCTTTGTTAACTGGTCTGCCCCTGTTCTGGTGTAACTATGACATCTGATGGAACTATAGTTATTGGCTTTACCCCTGACATGATGTAATTTTTATTTTAAGCTTTATAAACCACACTCCAGCACCCCTTGGAGTCAAGAGTTCTTTGGGGCTTTAAGCCCCTAACTGACCACAAGCTATTATTACAGGAATTCTAATTCGACCATGCATATGTGGTGTTCCTCTGTGCTCCTCTCACTATTACATGACTTGTATTAATATTGCTTGATTTTGATTCCTTTTGGTGACAATTCTTTTAAACATCAGCTTATTATCATGTGTGTGTATATGTGTGTGTGTGTGTGTGTGTGTGTGTGTGTGTGTGTGCAGGTGCATACACATGTGTATGCACATGAATGTGGAGACCAGAGATTGATGGTGAAGATCTTCCTCAGTGACTCTTGGGGCCACTCACTGAACCTGAAGCTCCTAATTTGATAGACTATCTGACCCCCGGGCCTCACAAGTCCTGCTCTCTATTGCTGAGATTGCAGATATGCCCCAACATGCTAACCTTTTATGTTGGTGCCAGGGACCAAACTCAGTTCTCTTGCTTGCACATCAAGCACTTTACAAGTGAGCCATCTTCCTAGAAGATTATTATTCTGTTACATAAATATGATGTTCAACTGGTAGAAATATATGTTATGTCCCTTGTAAACAAATTTAATTTTGTATCTGTAATGAGAAATTCAAAATTTTAAACTCACATGGAAGAGCTATCTATATTATTTCTTCTCTTTTCATTCTGTATATTGATTTCTGTTACATTTAGAAAAGAACAAAACAGAAGGCAGTAAATACAATGAAAATGTTTTTCAATGTGATGTCTATGGTTTATGGCTGTATACTGTAAGGTTGTAAAATTAATGAATGAATGAGTCACTTACTAATGGGCAATAATTTGAGATAAAATTATTTTATGTCTAATATATGTATAATGTGAAATCACAGGAAATTTCTGTATGACTCTGATATGCTATGACCACCAGAAGCCCAATTCCTGATGACATGAACTTAGATTGGATGTCATCAACTACAACTTTATTCAGTTCTGGCCAATATGTAAGGAAAGTGAGTTTGCACTTCCATATGTACATTCTTCACTTAAAAATTCCCAAGTAGAATGATTTTATTTCATGTCTACCTTAAGGGTTCCTATTAGTAGTTTTAATCAGCTTCATACCATGTCCATACTTATCTTCATACTCATAGGCTACTGCAGCTCTTAACCCTCATCAGAGAAAGTTCTTTTTTCAGTAGATGGCAATTAATACAGAGACTCAAAATGGGTCAGAATTAAGAGAACAAGGGACTACAGAGTTCCCAGCCCTAAATCAGACATCTATTTCATACTCCTTCCTTCTGAGGCTCAGGGATCATCACAGAAGTAGAGGTGGGATGATTCTAAGAGCCAAAAGTTTTGGAAGGCTACTGTGAAACAGTGTTTTCAAGACACGATGGAGCCGTTGTACATGAGAACTTAGCAGCAGCTATGAATGCAAGTGCAAGACCTGCAAAAAGCAAGCTGGAATTCATGTGTGGATGGTGCAGGGCACCTCAATGTTCCAGTCAAAGGTGAGGACTTATTAGTGGTTGATGCTACTGAGGAGGGCAAGTCAGTTTTCTCAGGGACATGACACCTGATAGGTCACCATTCTCCAGTGGATTGCCCTATGCCCACATACACACTGACAGGGATAAATCAACTCAGTAGGTTAACAAAAGAGTACCTAAAACTGGGAGGGAGAAATGGTAGGTGTGGAGGAGTTAGAGGGGAGGAATAAGGGTGTTGATCAAAACACATATGTGTATGAAATTCTCAAATGATAAATAAAAAATAGCAAATAGCATATTTAAAATAAATAAAAGCTATGAAAGAAGAACTAAGTAAATTACACATGTTTGGAAATGCTCAAATTGTCAAAATGTAAATTCTTCCCTATCCACTTAATAGAATCACTGCAATTCTATAAGAACTGCAGAAAGTTATTTTATGACTCTTAAAAAATGCTTTTATATGTTGGAGAGATTGGGTAATGGCTAAGAGTGTTTGCTGCTCTTCCAAAGGATTTGAGTTTGGTTTCCAGCCCTCGAGTTAGGTGGCTTACAATTGCCTATAACTTGAACTCTTCAGAAAATCCAATGGCCTCTTCTAGCTTCCTCAGGTATCTGGACACACAGGACAAACACACACAGAGACAAATAAATAAAAAAAAATCTTTAAGAACTGATTTTAGTGGAAAGCCTTGTCTGGTTCCTGATTCTTGGTGGACCCAGTGAATGGATCCACACTGAAGGACATTGGGAGACCCAAATCATACTTTATAGGAGATATATAATATATGTATATATATTATATATAATAAATAACTATATATTATATATATATATAGGGGTTTAATTAAATTGGTAAAAAATAGTGGAAGGAGATAGGGAGAGGGGAACATATCTAAATGCCTTCACATGCTATTGTATGAAAATTACAAAGTACAATAAAAGTGGAAAAAAACTGATTTTATTTTAAAATAAAATATATGACACAAAAGAAAATGGTGCCCCCCAGAGGGTTCTTAGTTTCATTCATAAAAGAATTTAAGAATAGATTCAATGGAAACTTTACAACAATTTTGTTAGAATTTAAGGAAAAATCCTTGGGGCAGGCAAGTTCTAAAACTCAGTAGTTGCCTTTAGAAAGAAAATAGAAAACAGAAGGGAAAGAAAGCCATGAAGCCATGCTGGTTTAAAGCTGGCATGGAAGTCAAACACATGGCAGACTTGTAGTCACAGGCCAGAGAGGGGAAGGGAGTTCTAGAGAAAAAGGCCGGGGCATCCAAAAGAATTGGGAAACCATGGTTAGAAAAGAGGGAGAATTATGGAAAGGAAACACAGAAGTAAAGGAAAAAACCTGAAGATGGGGGCCAGTAGGGAACGGATGTTACCAGAAGGGAGGTGGTAAAATTGGGAGCATTTGCATGGGAGGGGAAGCAGGAAGGACACTGACGGGGCCATGGTGGGGTAGGAAGGAATTCCAGAGGGGGCATGAAGGGGGCTAGTGTTACTGGGGGGTGGGAGGGGATAATGGGGGGGACTTTGACTGAGGAGGGAGGAGAAAGGTCAGATGGGGAGAAAGAGAGCAGAGATAAATGTATCATCGGAGGCTAGAAAAGCCAGAGGGAAATGCGTTGCCTCTGAAACCTCCCAAGAAATGCACATACAGTGTCTGAACATTAGTGCATATGCATACCTGGGGGCTGTATGGCAAGGAACACAGTGCCAGACAGGAAAGACCTCCCTTTGAGTGGTTGGTCAGAATGGTTCAAGAGACTCCCAAAATAGCATAGACTATTGCCAGAGTTCTAGGTTATCTCCCAGAACTGGAAGATAAGACCCTACTGCTGAAGTCAGGACATATTTGGACACAGGACTTGGCTCAATGGAGCTGGAAATGACCTGGAAGCCTTCTACCTGAAATTTAGCTCTCATAGTTCTAGAGGATACTATGTGAGCTACTAAGGGGGAAAATCAATCAGTGGTCCAACCTAGCCCTAAAACAGAATAATCATAAGGACAGGCATACCAAACTACCTCTGTTGGTGCAGTAGTGGCACTGTTATCTGCAGGGTAATCAACAGCTATCTACTTAGACTTACTGTGAGTGAACTCATGTGTAGCACTGTAAACATAGCCAAATACACATATGGCTGTAGAAGTCATAGTTCCTAGAGAAAACACAATCTCTGTCATAACTCTAGACAATGAAATTTCTTACCATATGCTAAATATGGATCCTTATGTTTACAGACAAGTGTACCATACACCACTCATCAAATAATCTTCTTTTTGCAAAAGATGGAGGCTACTGCAGAATTCCACAACTCATCAGACACACAGAATATACATCTGAGAGATGAGTCCTAGGTAACATATCTATAGTTGAACCTTTATACTAAAGGCTTCTGGAATATAGTGGTAGAAAGAAATCTAATGCATCCCTCAACTCTCACCAGTGAAGCTTCCTATTATACAACAGAGTTTGATGTAAACAGAGGCCACAACTGGCCAAGTTTTAAACAACAGGAGACTGCATAGTACTTGTCCCTGGATAGGACTCCTGGATTAAACCTCACTTACCCATGACTCAGGGACCATTGTGGAAGAGGGGACAGAAAGATTGTAAGAGGTAGGGCTGGTTCATGAACATAAAGAAGCAGCAAATTTCAGATCACTGGAAGCTTGCACATGTGAACCTGTGGTAATGGTAGCATCAAGCACAGAACCAATTTCAACTCAATCAGACAAGGCCCCAGAGTGGATAAAGGGAAACGGATGGTGGGTGGTTCTAGCCTGAGGATTGTTAGAGACCGATTACTATTGAGCGAGGGAGAGTAGGACTTACTTATGATATCTAGATAGGCTGACTACATTTCAGTGGATGAACTTGCTCCGAAGGACATCTGGGTACAAATGCTTGCATGGATAGAACTTAACACGTATGACAGAATACATACTGTCCAGTGGGGGTTAGGGGCATGGATCAGGGAGGTGGTCTAAATTTAATTAAGAACTATTGTATGAAATGTACAAAAACTCAATAATTATTTTTCAAAGAATGTAAACTTGTGAATATGTATTATTTTCTATGTTTAAAAAAAAAAGAGGGAGAGTTGATCTTTAAAGGAGTGACTCTAGATAGGCTGACTAGACTCCAGTGGAAGAACTTGCACCTAGGGACATTTGAGTACAAAAGCTTGACCAGATAGACCTTACCATATATGACAGAATGCATGAAATCCAGTGGGGGGGCTATGAGGGGTGCGGATAGGGAGGAGGTCTAAATATGATTAGGAATTACTATATGAAATGCACAAAATCTCAATAAGTTATTCATTAAAAATGAAATATACAGAGAAAAATTAAAAGGAAAGACATGTAAAGAAGGAAAGGAGAGACTACACTAGAAAAGCAGAGCGACAGAGAGCCCATGTCTGTGCGGATAGTGCCCACAAGCACTGCGGTCGGGGCAGGGGTTCTGGGCAGGAAAAGTTCACCAGCTCATTAATGCACTTGGTATTCTGTCCAACTCCTTAGCTTGACTTAAGGTGAGCCTGCCTTTCTGGGGGTGGTCCAATGATCAGCAACTGGAAAGATAGGTCTTTATCCAAGCCAAAGACATCATTCTCTTGACTAGTTTTCTCTTGAGGGGTGTTTTTTTGCTACTGTAACAATATTATGTAAGTTTAAACTTACAACATGATATTATAGTATATATATGAATATAATTGTCATAAATAAAATTACATGTTACATTATTTTCTGGCAGAGAAGTGAAAATCCACTTATAACAAATGTTGCTAATAAAATACAACCATTTATGTATTTAAATTATTATTTATTCTAATTATGTGCATGTGTGGGGATATTTGCATGTGAATGCAGGTACCTGCAGAGACTTTAGAAACCCTGGAGCTGGAATTATAGGTGACCGCGAGCCTACTGACATGAGTGCTGGGAACTGAATTCTGTTCCTCTGTAGGAACGTCAAGCATTCTTAGTCCCTGTGCCACCTCTCCAGTGCCACATACATTTTTATTAACACTTTCCTCACCTTTTCTTTTGTTGATTTAATTTTTAATTATGTGTATGTGTGTGTCGGTGTTTAGGCTTGTGCACATGAGTACAGGTGCCCATGATAGACTGAAAAGGGCATAAGAAACCCTGGAGTTGGAGGCAGAAACAGTTGTGAGCTGCCAGATGACATACGTGCTGGGAACCAAACTGCAAGAGCAGTATGTGCTTTTAACTCTGAGCCGTCTCTCCAGCCCCTGTGCTCCTCTTCTTTACATCTTTCTCTCTGTTCATCCTACATATTTGTTATCTGGCCTGCATTTCCCCTTTTCCTCTCTACCTTATGCTCCTGGTAAACACTGCTTTATTGTCTACCACTAAATATTTGACCTTTTTAAAAGAAGCAGTC
Organism: Nannospalax galili; assembly: GCF_000622305.1. Lineage (NCBI taxonomy): Eukaryota > Metazoa > Chordata > Mammalia > Rodentia > Spalacidae > Nannospalax > Nannospalax galili. The sequence continues at coordinate 1,606,114 of NW_008353027.1, forward strand.
TTCTTGCTGTGTCTGTTCATTTCACTTGACACACTTGTACCAAAGGGAACAATCTCTTTGTCAAGGTATGGACACTGGTTGTTTCCAACTCTCGGATGCTGTGAACAATGAATATTGCATGAAACTAGAAGTGAAGATATAGCTATAAGACAGTGAATCAAGGTTCTTTGAAAAAAAAAAAAAAACATATGTTAAGTATAGTCAACTGACCTTGGACAAAATCGTAAAGGTTGAATGAAGGAAAAAAAATATAGAGGAACAACCAGAAATCATCCACACCAATTATAACATTAACCTGTAGCGGATGATAAAGAAGCAGTATATGGGAAGGTGGGATAGAAATGGGTGCTCTCTGTACTAACTGCTCTGATTTTCTGTGAGTCTAAAACTTTTCTAAATATTGTTTTGAAAATGTAAAAACATAAACTATACTCAATATGAGATACACCATTGCCTTATGGAAGAATCTTGGCTATAAGCTTTATTTGAATTATTTCTGTTTAAATTTCATGTGTAGAAAAATTTTTATAAAAATGCATGGCTAATGAACATGAAAAAAATACTCAAATTCTTGGAAATGAAAGGTAGTTAACAATGAAATATAACTAAAGATTAAACTGAAAAATTAAGTCAATAAATTGGGCAGATATGTAAAAGCAATGTAATTGCTACACAGTGTTGGCATGTACGTAAGGGCTGCTGTCTGAGGACCATTTGATGAAGCCCTCTACAGATAAATATGTACATGCCTCCTGAGCCCCCAAAGATGACCTATTATGGCCATGCAAGGATTATTTTAATAGGCAAAATATGGAAACAAAGCAAGAAAGTACTCAACAATAGAATAAGTAGGTGTGACCTAGTCACAGGACATTGAACAGCAGTAAGTTAAACAAACCTCAATTATGACCTAGAGTGTGAATGAGCCTATATACATAACTATAAGCAAACGAGGTCAGGCACAAAATAAAGTTCAGATTTTATTACTCCATATTTACTAAGCACAAAATCCCTCTTTCATGGGTTGTGACTAGGCGGAGATTAAGGGAAGCTTGGGTTGCTGACAAGTTCTGCTTTTTCTCTTACTAAGTTTACATGATATGCACATTCCATGGAAATTTTTTTAGTTGAGCGTTAATGACATGTGCCTTGTCATGCATCCATTCTATTTCAATAGAGAAAATTTACACACACATAAAGACTTTGCAGAAGTATGTGTAGAGATGAAATTGTTCAAATATTTTAATGAGAAATAAAGTTTGAGTAATAGAAGAATTTTGGTCTGATAGTGCCTCTTATGTCTCCTTTTGTTTTCATCAACCTCATAACTATGAAGCATCTAAGTTCCTACCCATTGACAGAGGCATGGAAGCTTCTGTCAAGTCCATTTCAAAATGAAAACTATATCTATGCAGCCATTGTGTTTAACTTTTCTATAGCATTAAATATGAAATGATTGTTGCTGCCTAACATATTTCAATTACTTTAAGATCCAACCTAAGCACAGATTGGTAAGATGATTCATTAGGTAAAGGCAATTGTCACCAAGACTGATGATCTGAGTTCAATTCCCAGGAACCACATGATGGAGGGAGAGAAATGACTCCCACAATATCTGAGCCCCACAAAAATGCCATGGCATGCCCGCATCCCTTCTATATACTCTTACACACAATACAAAGTAGAATAAATAAAATGTATAGAAAGATCTAAGGTAAAATTTAAACTTAAAAATTCTGAAATGTCAATGATGGTCACATGGCTTTATTTTTGCCAAGATACTAAAAAAGGTAGCCACAAGGTTTTCCCTATGCCAGATATTTTCTTATACCAAGTATTTTCATACATCTAAAAATCATTTGATAAAAAAGTGATTTTTGAATTTCTAAGAGGAGCTATATAAAAATTACCTCTTTAAAAAAACTTCTTAACCAAAGGACTGTATTGAAATTTTCTGAGTGTTCTTTGATTAAGTAGTTTTCTCTCTATGATGAAGTAGTAAGATAAAATTCTCAGTAGGCAATACTTTTGGAACTACATAAATTTTCTGTGGTTATTGGTTGATTGATGTTTTTAACTCTATTTTCTACCCTCAAACTTTACTGTGGCTTATGTTAGTTCTTGACATTTTGAGGGTTTGATTTTAGCCTGTATCTGCTGAAGTGTGTGTTCTTGTGTGCTGAAAGCTTGATCTACAGTGTGGCAAGGTTAAGATGATAAAATCTTTTGCAGATTGGTCCTAATTAGAGGTGGCTTGGTAACTGGAGTGGTATCTTAAGAAGGAGCTAATGTACTTCTCACAGGATCCCATTAGTTCCCATAAAAGCTTGTTCTAAAAAGCAGGCCTAGCCCCTGAATGCTTCTGCTTCCTTTATATGCACATGACTCCTGTGCTGTCTCACACTTGTTCACAGAATAATGCCATCTGCTGTGTTGCTATGCAGCCTAGAGGCCCCTCACCAGTAGATGTGACTACCTGAACATGGACTCCTAGCCTTGTATATTTTGTAATAGCAACAGAAAAGTCAGCTCAGATCCCAAGAGACATACTTAGGAAAACACGTTTTCTTACAAAAGTTTCTCAAAAAGACAAGGAGAGTGAAGAAAGCATGGTCTAACAAGGGTGCTACATTTTGGGAAGCCCCACAGCGGATGACTTTCAGCAGATGACTTTCAGCTTCTATGCCTTGAAGTACCATAGTGGACACCTGAGAGGAGTCTAGACCTAAGGGTCTAACCCAACCTTTACAGAGTGTAATCTACCAGGTCCAAGGTCCTTAGCTAACTACCAGCCACAAAGGAGGAATGTTTTCAAGCATTTCTGGATCTCCCTGTGCACAGACTGTGCATTGACAACCTGAGAGCAGTTTTCCAAAATAAACAAAGAAACAAACAAACGTGTCACAGGTGCTGACTTGAGAGTAAGAGGCCAGTAAGAGCCAGCATGCTAGGGAAAGGCATCTGTGGGATTCTTACAGAGCATGGCTATTGGCTACAGTGGGTTTACTCTCTTTTAAAATCATATAAAATAGAGTTATTGTTTATTTAATAAAATAGCCCTTTACAAAACTCCTCTCCCTCCCAGCATCCTTTCAACAAGTGAGTACATTGACTATTTGTATCTCTCCTTTAGAGAAATGTATGTTTGGGTCCTTTGTCCATTTTTAAATCTCTGTTTTCTTGGTATCTGCTTGTCTACATCTCTTATATATTTGAAATATTAACCCAAAGCTTATAATATGAGGTGAGAAAATATTTTTCTCCTATTCTATAGATCATTTTGTCATTTTGTTGATTTTTTCATTTTTTGTACAGATGCTTTTGATGAATGATTTCAACATTATTGTATAATATGGTGATTAAGTAATATAGTATATTTTAAAAATACTAAAACAGTAATATAGCATATGTGTCTTTTTTGAGACAGGGTCTCCCTGTAGCCCCAGCCTTCCTGGAACTCACTATGTAGACCAGGTATGTAGACCAGGCTGGCCTTGAACTCACAGAGATCTGCCTGCCTCTGACTCCGAAGTGCTGGGCTTAAAGGCGTGTGCCACCACGCCCTGTTAATATAGTATATTTTTAAAAATACTGAAACGGTGGATACAAAGTGTCCTAAAAAAAAAATTGCACCACACAATCTAATGCATATGCCAATTACCTAATTTACAATATTCTACAATATTGTAGAATTTAATATTCTACAATATTTATGTATTTCAAAACACTAGACTATATATAGGAAATAAATATAATTTTAGATGTCATTATAAAAATAAGCAACTTAATGAAGATAGATCTGTGTATTTGTTTAATAAAAGTTTTAGGCATGGCTTAGATAAAAAATGTCAGCAGGTGGAAAGAATAAAAGAAAGAATTAGTAGACACTGACACTTTCTCAATCAGATTAAATTCTAACAGGTGAGGGAAGAGCAGTTCGTCGAAATGTTGGAGAAGTAGAACTTTAGAGGAGGACAAGAAGTTCTGATCTATACTTGCTGTACAAGCTTCACAGAGGAAACAGCATTTTTTTGTGTTGATCCAGAATAGGAATTTGTATGTAAAAACTGACCAAAGATAATTCATTGAGGACTTTGGCAAACAAACAGTAGATAAAATTGTTTGTATACTTTAGATTTGTAGAAAATGAGGCTAGATAATAGTTGATAAGTTCACTATCACACATATAGCTGAGAAATTTTAAAATATTAGCATAACAACAAAGGTATGAAAGAATAGATGAATATCAAAGTGCTGAACAGAGAGACACATGTAAGCATTAAAAGGTAGCAAAGTTAAAAGCAATGATGGACATTTGTGACTTTAGGCTGCAGTTTCAGAATGAATGGGAAAATAACATGAAATCAAGGAACATACAGTTAAAGCTAAATGGTTCACAAAGCAAAACCAAAAGCTATGAACCTTGGAAAAAGACTGGAGTGGAAAAGGAGGCTTGATGGGGATGGAGGTAGTTAAGAGAGGATGGAGGGATAATTAGAATACAGAATATACTTGTACAAAATTAACAAGTGACAAAATAATAAAAATTGATTTTAATCATAATTATAATTTGAGCTTGTTGTTACTGTGTTCAATGAGGGGAGCAATTTACCCAGTGATTGATAAAGAAAACCAAAGAGGACTGAAAAGTAGGGTTCCCAAACAGTATAAATCTCTCAGAAGAAGAGCAATAAGTTTAAAGTACCTAGACATCCATGAGGCTGTCGATGTAATCAATCTCCCAGACCTCGCTCAGTCTCTACCTGAGCAATCCAAAGGAAAGGAGGGCTACATGGAGGCATCATGCTGCAGTTAGGTATTGAGGTATAAGTGGTGATGAACAGAGTGGTGTGGCAATAGGAGGATTCCTAAGGGTACCATGGCAACATTGTGGAGAGAGTAGAACTGTAGAAGAATGGGCCCTGCAGAGCAAGTTCAGAGGCCCAAAAGAGTGATAATTTGAAAAAGGCTGGTTGACAAGAGGTGCATTAGAGGTAGACAACACAGACAAATGGCACAAATGGAATGAATTTTTCCAAGGGATTTTCAATTCTGAGAATGACTTTTCTGGGAATGACTTGTGTTACAAAGATGGACATGCTTCTTTCATAAAGCAAACAAAGGGAACAGTGAGAATGACTTCTAGGCAAATGGAATTTTAGCAAACCTTGTAATCAAAGTTAACCTTATGTTTTGAGATTTTTTTGGTACTATCTCAGCTTGCTTTTATGATAATTAAGACAACTAGGCTTTGTGTTAGGTAACTAACCTAAACATACAGTTTTATTCCCTCATGATACTTCCTTGTCCTTGACCCAGAATAATGTATGTAATTGTGTATGTTACAAAAGTATCATTGCTGAAAGTTTCAAGGTTGAAAGCAATGAATGGGATTACATTGCTGACATCTGTTTATGGTTGTGTATGTTGTTCTAGGTCAGTGGGAATCAGAGAGAAAATAATCCTTCTCTGATAAAATAAGGTTCTTTCCCCATTTCATGCTAGAAGTACAGTTTCAGTTGTTCAGAAGAATAGTTCCAGGAGCAGAGTTCCAAGAGAAATTTGAAGGAACAACATCTCAGAACAGATCAACACCACTCCCAGATGTAATGGATGCTGAGAGTCAGAATTTCTTTGTTCAGACATCACTGAAATGTAGCATCACACTGCCACAATGAAACATTTATTGTAATATCATAGTGTGTAAGAAGCTTGGTGTAGGAGCAGAGAGAGGGCAAAGTAGTAGTGAGAAAATTGAGGAGAAGATAAATACGGCTCTTGTGAGACAGAATCCTACATACTATGACATCACCTTCACTGTAAATCACAGCAGGGAATCAAAACTAAAATGACATTAACTGAAATGATAGTGAGTGCCTATTTTCATTGTTAATTTCCATAATTAAAATATGAAATATATTTTTCTTGTGCTTCACAAGTTCTAAAGTTGATCCTATTTTCTCAAATACAGGGAAGTTACAGAATCTTTTGTGTATAGTGGAAACAGGAGCACTTGGAATTCTTAAAAAGTAAAATAGAAAGAGACTCAATGAGATGCTGTGAGGAGGTATAGACCACACTGACTGCATGCTTCTCCTTGGGTAAAAAGTTGCATTGATGTAAGCAAAGATAGAATTATGGTGAAAACTTGTAAAAACTGCATTTCTCCTCAGGCTGGAATTTGAGTACTGTTTGGAAGAGATTTTCTTTCCTTTTGATCTAATGGAAGTTTCCTCCATATTAAGGTCAAAAACATATATTACTATTTAATAATAAATAAAATTAAACCACAAAACTCCATAGAATTTGATTCAGAAATCACTTGAAAGCCCACACAGATACTGTGATGATTTGAATGAAAATGTCCCCCATAAGCTCCAAGTGTTTGGACATTTTGTTCCCAGATGGTGGCACTCTTTTGGGAGATTTTAGAAGAGGTGGTTATCCTGGAGGAAGCACATCACTGGGGGTGGGCTTAGAGAATGCTTAAGCTTTGCCAGATCTCCAGGTGCTCTCTTGTTTCCTGTGCCTACTGGAAGATATAGAGCTTAGCTTCTGCTGCTCCTCCTCCAGCCACTTCTGCTGCCATGCCTCCCCCTGCCCCAAAATGGACTGTAATTCCCCTGGAACTGTAAACTCAGATAAACTCTTCCTTCTATAAGTTGTTTTGATCAGTGTTTCCATCACAGCAATGGAAAAGTGACTAATACAGCAATTGGCACCAGAGACTGAGTTGTTGGCTGCAAAGAACCTGACCATATGGGGTTTTGAAAAAATGTGGAAGACTTTGAAAGGTTGAGCTAGAAAAGTGGTTGATTGCTGTAAGTGGAACTTAACAGGCCATTCTAGAAGGCACCTGGAAGAAAGTAGTGCTGAGAACAGTGTGTTTCCAGAGGAAAATAAGGACTTAAGAAGCACTTGGGCTACCCTCTACCAAAAAGCTTGCCTGAGGCTAGGGTGGAAACAATGGACTAATTTCTCTGGCAGAAGAAATTTCAAAACAGCCTAATATAGAAATAGTGGCATGGCTATTAATGGTGAATATTATGCAGATATACAGTGAAAAAGCACAAATGGGGCAGAAAGAAACACAGTTTGGATTGAAAAAGAACACTGGGAAGATAAATGTTTGAGCCCTGGCCTGTGCTAGAGAGGATCCTTTTGATAAACAGATTAAAGTGATTAAGGAGGGTCCTAGAGATTCAAATTTAAACAATGGAGAGAGTTTCTCCAGGGCAAGACCACACCCAGTTAAGCCTTCAACTTGTGAAAGGAAAATGCTGCAGGGACCAGTGAAGAGAAAATCTTCCAAAATGGATAAAACAGGCTTGAGTCCATACCAAACCTGCAGTCAAACTTGGCAGTGTCATTCACCTGGTGCTGGCTTTAGAGGCAGGAAAGATGCAAGAAAGTGAAGGAGTCATCAGTTCTTCCTCTGAGGTTTCAGAGACCCGCCTAGGCCAGGCAGCATGCAGCAGGGATTCCCTGTATAGAAAAGGCCCTGATAGACCATTGTGTAAAGCTGTGAAGGTAAAGTCTGTTTGGCAATGGAGACCCCAAGAAGACGTTCATGATGCCAGAGCTGTGAGGCATCTGCCAAGAAGACCTGCATACAGGGAGTGGTACTAGCCCAAGAGAGATATATGTGTTGCAAGCAGCAAAGCTAGAGAGGCGGAGATGTCTTTGGAAGTTCTTTGGAAGTAAAGTTCTAGAAGTTGGATGTGGAGCTACTGGATTTCATGTTTGCCCTGCTGATTTTCAGTATTGTTTTTGTTAGGGTTCCAATAGCAGCCCCCTCCCCATCCCCAACAGGGACCTACAAACTCTGCTGAGAAGCAGCCTGCCTTTCCTCTGACCTCCAAAGATAAGCAGAGTTCCTCTTATCTTAAGGGGAAAAGAAGACACTTCTACACCCTAATC
>NW_008353027.1:1617440-1626266 GCF_000622305.1 Nannospalax galili
TGTTGCCTAGCGGACCCCTAAACCAGCCTTCCCCCACCCCCCACGTCGACCCTGTCCAGCAGGAAGTAGCCAGATGACAACGGTGCCCCCTGTCCTATAACACAAAAGGCTGGAATGTTAGGGTTCCAAACAGCAGCTCCACCCCCTCCCCAACAGGGACCTACAAACTCTGCTGAGAAGCAGCCTGCCTTTCCTCTGACCTCCAAAGATAAGCAGAGTTCCTCTTATCTTAAGAGGAAAAGAAGACACTTCCACACCCTAATCCTACCTGCTTCCCCCTCCCTGATTCCACACCCTAAAGCCCCCATATGTAAAGTCGCAGCTCACAACCCATGAGCGGACATCTTTCCTGGACATCTTTCCCTTGGCGGACATCTTTCCTCTCCCTTCTCCCTTCTCCCTTCTCCCTTCTCCCTTCCCTTCCCTACCCTTCCCTTCCCTTCCCTTCCCTTTCCTTCCCTTCCCTTCCCTTCCCTCCCCTGACATCTTTCCCTGAGCTGACATCTTTCCCTTCCTGAGGGAAAGGTGCCCCGTGCGAAATAAATAAATCTGTGTCCCACTGAGGATTCCATCTGAGCCTCCGTGCCTCATCCATCCGCTCGTGCCTCCTCCATCTGCGCAGCTCACTCCCGCCCATTCTCTACCTATCAGTTTTGTTCTGGTATTTCCTTACTATGCTTCTATTCCTCCCTTTTGGAAGGGTACTGTGTATTCAGTTTCACTATATGTTGGGAGTATGTGATTTGTCTTTTGATTTTTACATGGGGCTTACAGTTAAGATGTATCCCTGAGTCTCAGAAGAGACTTTGGACTGTGGACTTTTGAATAGTATTGAGACTGATAATGACTATGGGAACTTTTAAAGTTATACTAAGTGCATTTTGCATTTTATATGGCCATAAGCCTATAGGGGCCAAGGGGTGGAATGTGATGGTTTGAATGAAAATGTCCCCCATAGGCTCCAAGTATTTGGACATTTTGTCCCCAGATGATGGCAGTTTTGGGAGATTTTAGAAGGTGTGGCTATCCTGGAGGAAGCATGTCACTGGAGGTAGGCTTAGAGAGTTCTTAAGCCTTGCCAGGTCTCCAGTTGCTCTCTTGTTTCCTGTGCCTGTGTGATGATGTGAGAGCTTAGCTTCTGCTGCTTCTGCTCCAGCAACCTCTGCCACCATGCCTCCCTGCCGTGATGGACTGTAATTCCCCTGGGACCATAAGCTCAGATAAACTCTTCCTTTTATAATTTATTTTGGTCAGTGTTTCTCTCACAGCAGCAGAGAAGTGACTAATACAGATATTAATATATGTTCTCTGAAGTTTTAGGTAATAATTTAGTCTCTTTACTAACAGTTTCAGGTGGCTTATTCTGATAAACTATAAGAATTGGATTTTTCTGCTTGTTTTTTTCTTTTCCAAAGATGATTAAATGATGTATCCCAGGTCAGCACCAAACTGAAGATCCTCCTGCTTCATCCTCTCAACTTCTGGGATCACAGCTATCTGGCAATATGATTAACAGTGGTAGACTGTGTTAAATTATATCCTTTCTCAAAATTGAGTATTTTCTCTCATTTATTCATTTTTAAAAATTAATCAGCATTTGATGAATCCTAAGCATGTGTCATGATTCTACTAGGCAATCATCTACAGTTGTTAACAAACCACATGGTCCTTACGTTTCTATAGCATGCTGTCCAATTAGACTACCTCTAAGCACTACACAACAGCTAAAAAAATAATCACATGATTAAATAGGAGAAAATAAACTAGAGACTAATCCTTCCAAGGTGATTAAAATACTGAAAAGAGCCGGGTGTGGTGGCGCACATCTCAGCACTCAGGAGGCAGAGGCAGGCAGATCTCTGTGAATTCAAGGCCACCTTGGTCTACATAGTGAGTTCCAGGACAGCTGGGGCTACAGGGAGACCCTGTCTCAAAAAGACCAAAAACAAAAAACTGAAAAGAACACCTAAGGCTTCAATACTTTGCTAATGTACTTTCAGCTAGACATATATAAAAGTATGTATATGTAGACTTTTGAGTTAACACATTTAAAATGTAAATGTTTGCCCTATTCTGTTCTAGTCAAATCTTCAATAATCTAAGTACTAAACTAAAAGCTATTTCCTCTTCACTTCAGTGTTAACATAGATTTTCTTTTTATCTCTAGACAGAATTTATAATTTACTATGTAACCATGTTTTATTCCCTTATATTTTATTTCTATGGCTTTCTCACAGTCATGAATCAATAAATAATTGCATAAAATCTCATATTTCCTGACAAATGTGATTTTCATTCTCAATAAAGGGGAAATAAACAGTATATACCAGGAGTGTAATTGCCAAAGTCAGCTTAAAGGGGGATGTGAGCTTTGGTTTCCACCCTATCTGTTATTATCATATTCAGAATATGGTAGCTAACAAAATGTAAACTGATGTTAGACAAGCAAAATCACTCCCAGGGCATTCCATTCTTTTCTATTTGCTGCTGCAATCTCTCATCCTATCTTATGTTCTGTGAAGTGGGCCTTGCTAACATAAATAGATTTTGGAGATTTTAAAAGAGGAAATGTGACATAGACAATTGTCATAAAGTGGGTGATGTGAAGCCTACTATAGACTATTTTAAGAGAGATAGGGCATATGCTTTATCTCAGATTTGTAGATGTTTTAAAAACTAATGTGGAAAAGCTCAAAGAATGTGCTAGTGCCATATTAGTCTATTATAAACTAAGCAGAGCTCAGAAATCACAGAATAAACCTTGCTTGAACCATGAGCCTGTGTGCAGTAAATGTAGTTTATAATGTGGCTTTACACTTTTTGCTTTTTGAAACATAGTTGATTTAATAATTGCATGGCCTTATATGTAAAAAGTGAGCATTTCAGCATTTTATTTAAAAACACGGCACTCCCACACTCTTAGTCTATTTCCCAAAGGTTACTCTGATAATATTTTCTATTCTTATTGCCACAAGTGCTTATGAGATAAACTCCTCATTTACCAGAAGATTGCATTCAGTGATTGAGAAATTTGTATTGATAAGTAACTGTTAGTAACATTCATTTCTCTTAAGTTTATTGTCAACTCTAATCTGTAAGATCAAATTATGTTTGAGTTATCATGCTCAGCAAAGTGAATTAAGCAAATAAAAGGCAGATACCTATGAACTAAGCACAATATACTTTCTGTTTTCTTCCTGAATTATTAGAAAAACTTCAGTTATTTTCCTGATTCATGACTAAAGCTGTGTGCTTGTTTTTTTAAGCACTACACAACAGCTAAAAAAATAATCACATGATTAAATAGGAGAAAATAAACTAGAGACTAATCCTTCCAAGGTGATTAAAATACTGAAAAGAGCCGGGTGTGGTGGCGCACGCCTTTAATCTCAGCACTCAGGAGGCAGAGGCAGGCAGATCTCTGTGAATGCCAGAACAATTGTTGAAAGTAACTGTCAGCCTAATGTCCTTTTAAAAAGTGAAACCAGGGGCTGGAGACATGGCTCAGCAGTTAAGAACACTGGTTGTTCTTGCAGAAGGCCCAGGTTTGAATCCCAGCACCCACATGGCAGCTAACTACTGTCTATAACTCCAGCCCCAGGGCATCAGACAGCCTCTTCTGTCTTCCTCAGGCATTGCATGACAAGGAACACTTACCTACATGCAGGCAATACAGCATACACATAAAATAAAAATGATAAATAATTTTTAAATGTTTAAAAAAACAAGTGAAACAAGTTATAAAAATTAGGAAAAATAGTTTTTGTCTATTCCTTGACAGTTGAACGCTCAGAGGTATATGGAAATCATGGTGGCTCATTTCTAATTTATTATGATAAAGAACTGTTAATTTACTTTCTTAAGTCATTTCTGCTGGTGTTTCATGCATTGCTTAGACACTAATATAGTGACTGAATATGCATATTCCCACATTTATAAAATTATTACCACATGGACGACTGCTTGAAGGTAGAGTGTTTACCTCACACCCAACATTTTGTCAGTTTTGAGCTTCCTCATTTATATATGTAATACTGAAAAGAACACCATATATATTTACATATATATACATATATAATCTCCAAACTGAACTTCTGTATACTAAATGCAAGAAAAACCCTGCTATATAATAGAATTCATTACTGAATATCATGGTCATAATGAGCTCAAATATTGTTGGTAAGCGCAAGGTGTTTATACACTCAACTTTAATAACTATTTAATATATAATCAAATAAGAAGCATGAAATTTTATTCAGTACGCTCATAATTTTAGTTAGGTTTTTAGCAAAAGTAAGCTAAAAATGGAGAAGCCTTGGTTTATTCTGACCCAAAACCACATACGATGGGAAGGGAGTGGGCCCGTATTTTGGCACACCTCTGTGCAAGAATTATAGATCACTGGCATACTGAGATACAATTTCTTTGGCACCTATATCAGAGGTGTTAGGTAAGATGGATGAGGGTTTTTCATTGGCTAATAGAAGACATGAAGTTGGGGGTGGGGATTGGTAGGGCGAGGGCGGAGATGGGGGAGGAGGTCTGAATATGATCAAAATTAATTGTAGGAAATTCTTGAATCAACTAAATTCCTCTTAAACTTAGAAAAATAGTAAAAACTGAATAAATTGTTTCAGAAACATGTTTGATCCAGAAGCAGTTTCTAAACGTTTAAAGAACTAATAGAACTGGAAATAGATTGACCAGAACACGCTTTTTCAAATGCAGAAATAGCATTTGAACTAAAATTACTGTTATTTACTTAACAACTGGGCATTTGTAAAGACATGCCTCTCTCATTTAATTAGTTTCCCCCACTCTATAAAGACTAGGGGCAACAATTAAGTCCAAATTGTCTGTGTGATGAGCTATACTGTGAAAGCTTTTTGTGGGAAAACAGCCCAAACCACCTGTACAGTCCACTCTGTGAAGTGGGCGTAGTTGCTGGTTCAAGAGCAGACCTGTAATGCAGAGCGGATGCAGTGTACATATCAGTTTTCATTACTGGTGAAATGTTACTTGCTCCCCAACTCTGAGAACTACATTAAAATATTTTTTATAAATACGAAGGTGCATTCATCTGTGGGCAATAAAAAGGCACGATCAGCCTTTGGGATGTGAAAGTATAGCAAATGCACTGTAACTTATTTCCTATTCAGAATAACCCTGTGAGATACTTTGGTATTATTATGCCAATAAATAAACAAACCTCCCAAGAGCTAAAATATTTTTGAGATATAGTTCATATGCAATATAAATGCCTTCTACTTGACTGATTTTTCTCAAAGAGGAGAGCTTCCCACTTTTATATGTTTGCTTGTTATATTATAGTTTCAAAAAGCTATCATCATGGATTTAGATAATAAATTAGGAGAAGAATAAAATGAAAGTTGAGTACGACTGAAAGAGATGATGACCCTGTGTCTGGCCATTTAATTTGACCAAAATATACAGATTTAGGATGCTTCTTTATCTAGGATACTCTGCAGGTAAACAACATGATTTGTGCGCTTTGAGAGGTGAAATGTAATAACACAAGTGGGGTAATCAGTATCACTGGAAACCTCTGGGTTCTAAGAAGACTGCATCAAATTGTTCATTATGTGACACTTGTCATCGGAATGTGTGCCTTTTAACATGGGAAACTGAGAGGAATACAATATCATAAATCAATATAAATGAATTGCTGGTAAAATGTAAAGGGATTTTGGAAACACAGATGCAAAGCTAATAGAACATATTTTGGGGTATAAAAAGCAGGTTCAGAGTGTTCAAAGAGGAAAATCCTGGCTAAATGGTGGCTGTATGGATCACTGAGCTATTGGCCCTTTATTAATTGCCCCCAGATCCTTTAATAATTTATGACATGGGAATACAGTAAGAAACATGGATGTTAAGGAACTTGATGTTTAGTAAAATTCTTGATATTGACCAAAGAGTTTTATACACTTTCTACTTAAATAGAGAGGAAATGTTCCAGGTTTGTTATGATTAACTAAATACAGTGTGCATACCAAAAGAACTGAAAATGATTGGAAATTTAGCAAAGAGAAATGTGTTTCCCACATAATCATGCCCCAGACCCTATTTTTTCATGACTCTTTTTCTTAATTATTGGTTAATATGTCTTTATTTTGACACTATATATAGACATTTGATGTGCAAACATAAAAGCAACCTGAATAACTGAAACTGCAGTATTTTCTCAAGTCTTACTAGACGTGTCCATTTTATAGGAGGTAAAACAACCTAGGTATCATCTATGTAGCTATCATTCTATCTATCATCTATCTACCTGTCTATCTAAAAAATATAGGATTAGACTTTGATTTCTTCATAAAAATGGACCTTTTCATTGGGCAGGGTGGCATATGCCTTTAATCCCAGCACTCCAGATACAGAGGTGGGTAGATCTCTGTGAGATGGAGGCCATTTTGGTCTGTGTAGTGAGTTCCAGGCCAGTTGAGACTACAGGAAAAACCTGTATCAAAACAGAAAAATACGAACTTTTTCCTTTTCCTCTATAATGTAGGAAGCTTTGAGGAAAAGCTTGCTATCTGTATAAATTAGTTTCGTTTCACTGGGCATTGTAAGCACCATATTTTCAAATATGGGGAAATACTGTTTACTTCAAATTATATCAAATCAAATCAGAATCTGAGTTTCCTGGAAACTTAAACATGGCTCTGTTTAATAACTAGATTCCTCTTTCTAGATTTGTACATGCCAGAAATATTGCCCCTTTTTATTTAAAAGAAACTTATGTATAGCCTTAAAAGGTTTATTCTGGGAACCCACCCAGGTCTTTTGAATCAGTACGTGAGGATAACATGGAGTTTATACATGTTTTCTTTCACTTAACAAATGATTTTATTATATAATAAGCTCAGTAAAATATGTGAGGTGGTGTGTTTCATAGATTCCAAGAGAATAAAACCCCTTCTCAAGAGGGACCATTACTCTGTTGAAAATTCTCTGGCCTCATCACCAGAAGCCAGAACAGCTGTAAAACTGTAGGTAGGTAAGGCTCAGCTTCAACCAACACAATCGTATAAAAGCAAAATCACTCCAATTTCCCCAAGGTTTGATTCTTAATTTGAACTCAAACATCAATAGAGTGGAGTTATATATACTTAAATTTGAGCTTAGAATTTGAAGAAACTATCAGTTTATAAAAGTGTACTTACCGAGATCTAATTATTTGTAATTATTGTACAAATGGGAAACTTTTATTTTAAATTACCATTACTAATTATATAAATTAGAGCATTGTATATGATTATCATTTCTCTTTCAACCAGATGAGTTACTTGAAATTTGGCAAATGAAGTATTAAATTAAAAAAAATCATCCAGGGTAAATATAGATGTTGATCTGTTTTTAATATTTTTATTGGATGTTTATTCATATATATGAGCATTTATAAACTTGCATCATTATACAGTTATGATAATCACAGATTCCAATCTTTAAATGATGATGAAAGTCTTTTCAAGTTTCATTAAACCTGAAGAATGGTGTTACTAAGTATATTGGTTTTCTACAACCATTGCTGTAAATATGACAAAAACATGGCTTAAAACAATGCAAGTTGTTGGAGAGATGGCTCAGCGATTAAGAGCACTGGCTGCTTTTGCAGAGGACCCAGGTTCAATTTCCAGCATCCATGTGGTGGTTAACAATCACCTGTAACTCCAGTTCCAGCGGATCCAACTCCCTCTTCTGACTTCCACGGGCACTGCACAACACAGGTGCACTTACATACATGCAGTCAATGCACTTATAAACATATATTAAAATAAAATAATAAAATATTTTAAAAAGAAATAGTGAAACTATTAAAGCAGATATGTCATTAAAGTAATTCAAAGAGAAAGACCAACGCTGTTAAACACGTGTTTAATGGTGCAGCTGTAGGGTGCTCATGAACATCTTATAATGTACACTGTCATATATGATGTGTATATATTGCACCATGGATCACTGAATGATGAAAATCTGTTATGGGAAGCTGTTGTTAAGTGACTTTTTTATAGTGTAAACACTATTGAATTTTATTCTGCAAACCTACCACACAACTATGCAGAAGTTATGTATATGGTATAGACTATTGCTTCCAGGGCCATGGCAATGTAAGATTACATCAAATAAGAAAGAATTCAGAAAATGGTACAAATAAGACAGGAAGTAAACATTAGACACATGAGGCTGCTACTGCCATAATGTGGCCTAGAGTTTTAGAATAATATTCTTGATAAATAAAACTACATTCTAACAATAAAAAATTTAATAAATACATGTCACTTATTGTTAAGGTTCTATACTGTGCATAATTATATACTTTTATCTAACTGAAAGTGTACTGGGCCTGTTTATGATACCTATGACATCAATAGATAACAGGAATTTCTCAATATCTGGGACCAACATCACACATGTGTAACCTGCCATTGTTCAAAACATAGTTGTACTACACATGACTGTACAAATATAGCTTAAGTGTAAATATATATGCATGTGTATTTGTATATAGTTTATATCTTACAACATAACACTATACATATTAATATATATTATTCTCGGTCCAAGACCAGTGGTGCATGACATAGAAGACAGATCTCAAAATACGTTGTCTAAATTTTAGACTACCGGGTTAAGCAAGCATTAAACCAGTCAACTTTTAGTAAAAAAAAAATAAATAAATAAAAGAATTTCACGGTATTTATCACAGTGGAACCTGAACATTACTTTCAAATAAACAAAGGAATACTCTCTCAAACTTTTAAAGAGATGTGTCATTTGAAGTTTTTAAATATATGATATATG
>NW_008353027.1:1626998-1641571 GCF_000622305.1 Nannospalax galili
TGCAAAAAAGAGATTAAGGAAAGCATCTAATCTGTGCATGTTAGTTACATGACTAAAGTAAATGTATGCCCTTCATTTCATGTGGATCTGATTAAATAACATGTCACAGACTGCGCTCAACTGTGTAAAGAAAGACCAAGAGAAATCAGAAGATATTACGATTTGCTCCTAAGTATTACAGTTTCTTTTCTTTTCTTTTTTTCTTTTTGAGACAGGGTCTCCCTGTAGCCCCCAGCTCTCCTGGAACTCACTATGTAGACCAGGCTGGCCTTGAACTCACAAAGATCTGCCTGCCTCTGCCTCCCAAGTGCTGGGATTAAGGGCATGTGCCACCACACCCAGCTCTATCTGTTTCTTAAAAGTCAACAGATTAGCCTACCAAATAATAATGCAATGATTAGGAAATTTAATATTTAATGCTGATGCAAATATTTTACCTAAGTTGTCCACGATCAAATTTCTGCAATTCGATTTATAATTTTTTCTTTAAGACTCATCTCTTTCTCTCTAGGAATGGATGGAAAGTCAGAAATGGTACACAGATTTATTTTTTGAGTCTCAGAGAGTTACTCAGTTTTTCTAGCACCACTTAGTGAAACTAGCTATTAAGATGTCCTTTACATTATCATCTTTTCATATGCTAAAAGATGGTTGGTTCTCTATATTATGTTCCTGGCATTTTTATGATTATTTTCTTTTTCTGCTACAATTGTCCTTATATCCTTTATTACTGTAAAATATTTAAGACATGCTCATTGCATGTTATAAACCACATGATCGTATGGCATGATATGATTAGGTATCAAACCCTGGTCCCTTGAGTTTTATATATTTTTTATCCTCCAATTCATTTCCCTGCTTACTTTTTTTCCACAGCAGTTCTTGGGACATTTCTGACATCTTTAGAGAAAAGACTAGGTTGAGAATTTTTTTATTTAGCATTTTGAGCAGTGTTCAGGAGAATGGGCTAGAGAGGCTGCGGAGAGATCCAAAGTGCACAATATAGAAAAAAAGGAAATGATTGAGAGGAAAAGTAAATGGAAAGAGTATCTCAAAATGCAGATAAAATAGGCATAATCTGTGACACTACGTTTAAATCACAGAACCAAGAGACGGTTTAAGAATAGTAAGTGTGAAAAAGAGGAAAGCCCAGAGGGGGGAGAAATGCTTGTGTAAACATAAAGCGGGAGCTCACCTCAACCCCAAGAAATGTTTTTTATGTGTGTTCTAATGAGGCCCATGATAGGTTACTACTATTAGACCACAAGATAGAATAATGCTCTATTCTAAGAAAAACAGAGGGATCTGATGTGTCCAGTCAGAATTGCTGTGATCACTGCCATTGCCCCCTCATCCTCAGAAAAAGAAATCCAATTAGCATCAGTGTCACAGCAACACCTCAGGCTATAAACCTGGGGTAAGAGAGAAAATCCGCTATTCTTGGGTTCATGATAGCAGGACCTCTCCCCTCCCACACTGTTATAGCTCTGAAAATACTTATTATCAGGAATAACACTCATGATATATATAGCTTTCACCTGTCACACCTTTGCTTTATGATTTTATATCATTGATGGGAAAAAAGAGTGAGGCCTAACAGTCACTTGAGGGAATTAAATAGATTTATTATGTAAGCTACATTTTGAAAAAAAATTTAAATGAAGTTAGTTTTATAGAAACCATAGAGTTCCATTATACCCTAAACACAGTTCACTCTATGATTAATTCCTTAAGGTATACATGTTATAATTAATGAGTCAATACTGGTACATAATTAATTACTGAAGATGATAATTTAGCCTTTGTGGGTTATTTTTATTTTTGTTGTACATTCTGTGACAATTCCATTCATTTAGTACAATGAGTTCTAGGTCCTCACCTCCCTCACCCTCTCTTATTACATCCCACCTTTGCTACCTCCCTACCTGTTAGTTTTCCAGATTCGCAACTTGTGGGTTTGTTCTGTAACCAATTTAGTTTAATCAGAACAATCTCTGTGATCACTGAATTGGGACTGTCCAGTGGAGTCCGGTGGGTTCATCAATGGGTACGAAACTGAAGTTGCCACCGCCTCCCTGAATCTATCAGTAGGTAAGGGTAGGGCTCCTAGAGTTTTGTGGAGGTTTCGCTGTTGTAGTTCTGTAACCCGATATCCAGTTAGATTTTACCTTTTCTCTTCTCTGATCCCTCACAAACTCATGAAAAATAGCATAAGCATGTCACAGGTAGTCTTCATCCTTCATCTCTACATGGTCACTTTCCACTGTAATGATTTCTTAGATCCTCTGTTTTGTGAAAACCTGGAGATTTTAAGAATGTCCTACTTTGTAGGACATTCTTTTCATTCAGTCTTTCTGCTGATTTTTATTTTACTGATGTTCGGGATTTGGGACAGGAATGCCACAAAATTAAATTTACATCCTCATCCATTCATACTAATGACACATGCTATCAAAATGCCTTATCAGGTCTATGAAAATGGTTCAGTCCATAAGCTTCCCGCGCAACTATGAGGACCTGAGTTTGATTCCCACCTTAGTAAAATGCCAGGTGTGGTGGTATATGCCTATAATAACAGCACTAGGGAAGCAGAAACAGGTGGAGTACTGGCACTCCCTGGCCACATAGTTTAGCCTAATCAGTGAGCCACAGGTCCTAGTGAAAGATTTTAAATAAAATATAAGATGGTTGTTGTGCTGGATAGCCTTAGTGTCAAGTTGATACACCTGGGTTGAGGGAGCTTCAATTGGGGAATTTCCTCCATTGAACTGGCTTGTGGCCAGGTCTGAGAGGCATCTTCTTGATTGTTGAGGGCTCCCTGATGAACTGCGACCTGGGAGATTTAAGCTGAATAAACCCTTTCCTCCCCAAGTTGGTAGTGGCCAGAGTATTTTGTCACAACAATGAAAAAACAAACTAGGACAGACATCATTAGTAATTAGGGAAATGCAAATTAAAACCACCCTAAGGACCCTGAGTTTCTACCTTGGGCTCCCTGATGAACTGCGACCTGGGAGATTTAAGCTGAATAAACCCTTTCCTGTCCAAGTTGGTATTGGTCAGAATACTTTGTCACAGCAATGAAGAAACAAACTAGGATAGTTGTCTCCTGAGGAATGATACTCGATGTTAACCTTTAGCCTCCACATGCTCACATGCATGTGTACACATGTGTACAGACACATGTACACCTGCTCACACAAAAACAAATACAAAAATAAAAATCCTTAAGTTACAGAAAGTCATGTACAGTCTTAGCATTCTGCATAAGGTCCTTGCCTATTCTCAAATTATTTACTTATGCAATAATTCATTCATATAAACAAAGACTTCTGGGTGTCTGTTTATGCTGTTGGTTATGACAGGGTGATGATTATGTTTTCTTCCTGACATTTTCTCTTTGGCCTTTGAGAGCTCTTTCATTTGGCTCCTGCTTCACTTGGGCATCCTTTTCTTTCCTCCCTTCCTCCCTCTCTCCCTCCATCCCTCCCTCACTGCCACATTCTCTTCTTTCAAAAGGTACAAAGTACTATGTGCTCACCTTCTATATTTCTTAGCTCAGTCCTTTGAATTTGGCTTCATTTTTAAGAAGTCATATGCCATAGAACTAAAACCCAAGGTCTGGGTTTGGGGTGAGAGCATTATCAATGGCATAATTGCTTCTGTGCCTCCAGCTAGCCAAGAGGAAGTGCTTCCCAACAAACGAATACACAATGTCTGTATTTCCACATGTGTTTATCTGTCCAAGTAAAACTGAATACGATGTCATATCTGTCTTCAATGTTCTAGTCGCTTCCCCTTGCGCCTCTGTAATCCCATTCAAAGAGTGAGATTCCAGAGCTCCTTGGCCCTCCTACTACTTAACATCAACTCAAATTCAGAAGGTATGTATAGTAGGTTCAAAATTGTTCAAACCACCATGAGGCACAATTTTTTGACTAACGTGCTCACTTTTAACCTTTAGCCCTACATGTTGTCCTGATTTTTTAGGTTGCCATCTCTGGCACATCCTGTTTGGTGAGGCTGTCTCACATACTTGTGAAGTACTCTTCTCTCACAGAGTACATTCCAGTCAGGGTTCCACATCATCTCATCTTACATGACTCAGTCTTAATTTCATACATGAAGCTCTCTTTTATAAAATTCTATGTTTTGACAAATTAAGAGTGTCAGGTTTCCACCATTAAAGGACACACAGAGTAATTTCACTCTCTAATGGTGCCTCTCTCATCACTAAATCCTTGAGAAACTACTGATGTATTAGCCATTATTATAACTTTGCCTTTTCCAAAAGTCATACAAATGAATGTATAATTATACAAATATCAATTAGATCAAAGTGTATTATTACTGAGGTCACATGCAGTTTAGTGATCTTCTGCTTGATTTATGTTGTTGCTCGCTGCCAGGGATGTTGGTATCTTCACCTATAAGAGTGAAATTATCTATCTCTCCTTCTGGATCTTTTACTCTTTGTTTCAAGTATATTTATGCTCTTTTTCAGTACTTTATTTTCAGTTTTATTTAGAAAATCATGTGTGTCCTTTGGAATTACAGTTTTTATTGAATTTTTGTGCATTTTGTACACTGTAACTTAATAATACTTAGAACCCCTCCCTATATGCACATGCCCTATAGGCTCACCACAAGTTTTCATGTATTCTGTCATGTATCTGAAGGCCTATTGAGTCAAGTTTGTGTACCCAGATGTCCTTTGGTGTGAGTTCATCTACTGGAGTCTGGTCAGCATCACTCTCTGAAAGAAAACCAACTCTCCTTCACCAAGCAGTGACCAGCTGTCAACAGCTTCTCAGCATGGTGGCTTCATGCCAATTTTTTAACTTCTATGCTGGATTTCTATCTGGTTTCCATTTACATGGATATTATACATGCTGTCACCATTTTTGTAAGTTGATATGAATAAGTTCCCAGAAGACCAGTAAACTCTGTTTCCTTGTTGTCATCTACCACCCCTGGATCTTACTGTCTTTGTGCCCCCCCTTCCCCAGTGACCCCTGAGCCCTGGATAGATGAGGTTTAATATAGGAGTCCTATCCAGGGACATGCATTCTAGAGTCTTTTATTCTCTACATCTTGGCCAGTTGTGGTTTCTGTGTCAATCACTTTCTGTTGCATGAGGAAGCTTCACTAGTAAGAGTTGAGAGATACACAATATTCTTTCTACACCCTGCTCCACTCTGTTTAGTGAGTCTTAGTTGTAGAAGTTCCACTGCAGATATGTCACTTAGGGTTGGTCATCTCATAGACACTTGTTCTCTATGTTTGACCCATTGTGGAACTCTAATGGTCTCTATCTGTTGCAAAATAAGATTCCTTGATGAGTGGTGAGAGGTATACTTGTTTGTAAATATAAGGAAACATATTTCACGTACAGTAAGAAACTGAATTTGTCTAGGGATATGACAGACTTAAGATTTCCTCCCAAGATAACACAGGATATTGCCAGAGCCCTTGACTTTTTTTTTTCTCAGAACTTGAAAGTAAGCCTCTTTTGCTGAAGACAGGACATACTTCAGACACAGGATTTGGAGCATTGGAGCTGGAACTAATCTGGAAGCCTCCTCCTTGAGGACAAGCTTTCATAATATCAGAGGATTCTATGCAAGCTGTTAAGAGAGAAAATCAATCAGTGGCCCAAACACAGCTGTAGTCTAATAACTGCAACAATGAATAAATAACACTGCAAACTATTGCTATTGGTACAGTAGTAGCACTTTTATCTTGGGGGCAATCTATAGCTATCTAATTAGACTTAAAGCCTACTCAGTGAGAGGGAGCTCATGTGTGGTACTGTAAACATAGCCAAATACACATGGCTAGAGAGGTCATAGATCCCAGAGAAAAGCCCTTATGCTCCTTTGGTTCATTTTGGTCCCATTGTCATCATTTAAGGCTCTACTTGTCCCCGATAATCTTTATTAGGTAAGGCCTGAAAATAAAGACAAATATTCTATTCTGTCTTATTAGCTAATAAATGCAGGTGGCTATCTGCTCAGGTTTGGTTTCCATTGCTGTGATAAACACTAACCACAAGCATGTTGGAGAGAAAGAGTTTATTTCAGTTCACGATTTCTGAGCTATTCACACTGTTGGCAGGATTCAGTTTCTTACAGCTATAAAATGTGGGTCCTGTTCCTTTCTGCCACTCTTAGAATCAATCATCTTCTAGTGGTGACCAGTATTCATTCATACATAACCTCCTCCATCTTGAAACCTAGCAAGAGACCATAGAATTCTCTGTGGGCTTTCCATCTCTGTGATTTGCCCTCACCAGAAAAAAACAAACAAGCAAACAAATACTTTCTACTTTTAAAGTTTCCTGTGATTGGAATAGGGCCACCTGAGCATGTATCCCTCCTTGACTTATAGTCATGCCATAACCTTAATAAAATTCTGTAAACAAGATATCATTCCCACAGATGCCATTTGGACATGGAGACTTGGCCGACACTTTCAGATTCAGCTTCTGATTTTTCCGGATTGTTATCAGTGGAATTTAGAAACTTAGTAACAAAGTAATGCTTAAATAAATCATCATGTTCTACTTTATAGTGCAAGGCAGTTATCATAATCACCTCAAATAGCAGTGTTATCTGGGAAAAATGCTTAAAATATATTAAGATATATATGTATATGTACATAATCCTTTTGTCTTTTTTTTGCTTATTTGCCAAGGACATGCAGGGTGGTAAATTTATTTGGAAATTAAAGAGCAAATACAACTGCAAATATGTTTACATTGTAGAAAAGCAACAGTCTGTAAAAAGTGAAAAATAAAAACATTCCACCCCAGGAATATCTGACAATTATCTCCTTAAATCCTGAGATTTCCTTTCTTCCACAGTGATTTGCTCATTATTTGCCTGGGATCTCTAACTCTCCTCATTTTAACTATCCAGTTTGGAAGCAAGCTTAAGATGAATCTTCCCTCTATTTGGCTTGGACTTCAGGCTTTATTTTAAATCATGCTTGCAAAATGTCCCAGCTAAGAGGGACTCAAGTTTGATGTTGGACCTAAAGAAAACAAAGTGCCTCAACTCATTAGCCCACCAAGGGAACAGCAGCTAGCAATATGTTTAGCTGGCTGGTCATTAAAATTTTTCTCTCCAGCCTCAGCACTTGGGTGCCAATCAGTTCACAGACACTTGCTTTTCCATGCAGATACCCAAGGAAGCTGGACAAGCCCAGAAGTCAATCCAGAAGAGGGAAGCTACACTGGAAGAGCATAGGCTTACCTACAGGGTGTCTAATTCTATCCTCTCACGACTCTTGCTGGGAATGTTCTTAAAATGGCCTTCTGTTTCCCTAAATGAGCTACAAAGACAAAGGCACAGGTACTTTGAGGGAACTCCAAAGAGGACCCTATTTACCAAAAAAGGAAGTCAGAGCCCATAAAGTTTTCTTCCAACATCCTTCCCATCTTAACTCACCTTACAGATGAAAAAAACTTACACAAAACACATACTGTGTCCCAGGGGCTTGCTTCCTCCAACGGGCGGGGCCTGCTGTGGAGAATTGACTGGGGAGTTAGCTACTGAGGGAGGGGCTTCTGGGCACCATCTTGGGACAGAAAAGGGCAACTGCACTAGGCAACGGATGTGGAGAGGAAGGTGGCCCTAGCGTCTCATCTGGGTGGAGACGGGGCATTTACCAACCTGCGGGGCAAGACTGTGGGGCCCAAGACACTGTGGGTGAAAGTTAACAGACACTGCGGGCAGGTGTCTCCATCCTCTGGAATGGCTGGTGGAGCCTCTGGAGAGCTAGGTACCCAGTGTCGGGTGTTCAGTTTCTTTGTACTTTTCTCCATTTCCCCCTCCCTACCCAAGATATTAAATGAAAAATTCAGATAAAAATATGTTATATGGTTTGTCTGATGGCACCCTGAGCCATGGACCCTGAAAAAAGTGAAGACAGGTCAAACAGAGAGCAGGAAGGAGACAATTTAGTGGGACACACACATTGCCTGCTAGATAACCTCCCGCTGTCCGCTCTCTATGCTTTTAGAGGTAGACCACTGTGCGGAGTCTTCATAGGTTAAGGCCTTATGCCCATGCAGCGTTCAGATGGATGGTACTTCTTTGCTTTTTCAAAACAAACCCCAAATCCAAACCAAAAAGCCCAAGGATTTCTCAAACCTAGCATCCTTTCTTTCTCCTTCCTTATTTTTGTCTTAACAGGAATTTCACATTGTAACAAAGAGTGTTCTGTCTTGTATTTGAGTTTTGCCATTTTTTTCCCAGGGAACTATAAAGGAGTTTCCATGAACATCAAGAGATTCCATTTTTCATGACTAACATAGAATTCTTGCCCGTATAGTCTTCCTGGCAAGTTGTTGGGGGGTAAAATCTATCAACAGTATTTCTGCTTTCTGTACTAGTTCTCATGTGTAAATTCCCATTGGCAACTGCATCTCCCCTACAACGTCCTCTCTGTCTCAGTGATTTATCTCAGAAGTCTCAAGCCAATGTTTAAAATGTACACTGTTTACTAACAAAGTGTACAAACTCCCAGCCATCAAATCGGCAGTGGACCTTATGAAGTGTTGTCATGTGCTCAGATTCAGGACTTGAAAAATTTGATAAAGTTTTGGGGTGAGAGTGAAACGGAGCAGCCCTCTTGGGTGTTGGCTGTGCACAGGTGGTCAGTGCCTTTCCAGGAGAGAATGTGGAAGTGTTTGCAAAGCTGCAGAGTGTTCCCATACTGCTCTTTCTTTGGGTAACATCCTACAAGCTTAAAATACGCTGTCTAATCCAGCTTTCCTTTGTCTGACAAGATTAATCGCTTGCGGTTCTACCGCTCTGAGAAGTGGTGCTGGTACAGTTTCTTCCACAGCAGCTGATCTTTCACTCAGCACATGCGCGGACCGGTTGCTTAGCCCAGGCTGACCAGGTCATGCCCATCACTCAGCAGCTGCATGCTGTTCAGTCGTAAGCATAGAGGCAGGTGGGTGAAAGTGACCTGGATGCTGTTCAGCTGCAGCTGCCAGTGCAGAATGGTCTCCAATCAATACCCCGCAGCAGGCTGCTGAGTCTCTGGACCAGCGAATCTAAGGATGTGTACAGGGTCTGGAGCAGTTCCCTTATGAGTCTAATATTTTGCTGGTCTTCAAGAAGTTTCAGTACTACTTTCCCCAAAATGTTCATGAAGTTCTTTTGGGCGATGTCACTCAGTGATGTGAACTGTGACTTTGCTATCGGTTTCAACAGCCGTCCTAACATAGTTGCATCTTCTGGAATCCAGGATGGCACTAGAGAAGTCCAGTCTGCTGATAGCTTTCCCCAAAGTGCAGTATGCACTGGCACTTTTCAGTACTTCATTTGTGAACATAGATCCATTTGTCTTGGTGGAAATCCTGGTTTTAGTATGTCCTTTCTCTGCTTGACTGCAACATCATAGTTCAGGCACTTGAAAAGATCCTCCTTATTACTGGACACCTCCTTGCTGCAATAACTGCTTAAGTCACCCACGAAGCAGCCGCCCTTCTCATCCAAAAAGCACTTGTAGGCTGTTTTCACTCAGCTCTGCCTGGGGCTCCACCAGTCCTGCCCAAGATAGGGCATGGCATCGAGAGCAGATGCAACCGATGGGAGGAACTGATGACTAGGGACTGGCCTGGCTTGCAGGGGACATGCTGCCTTAGGAGGATGCTGGGAGTGGGGGTAGGTAGGTAGTAGTTCAGGGACCCCACATGGGGGCTGTGCATTTGAGGTGGTCGCAGCCCATGGGGGTCCTCGGGGAGTCTAATTAATTTGTCTTACTAGCTATTTTTACAGTCTGATTTAAAATGACGTATATATTTTCACCAAGAGAATACATAGGCCTAGAGAAAATAGTGATCTAGACTGTTCAGCGGTTCCAAGAAATCCCAGGTGTATTAGTTACTTCCCTGCTTCAGTGATATGAGAAATTCTCAAAAATTAAAAAAAGTAAATATGTTTAATTTAAAAAATAAATTGTAAAAGTTTTTAAAAACCACACCATGACCAAGGCGACTTATAGCAGGAAAAATGTATTTGGCTTATAGTTCTAGAGAGATAAGAGTCCATCATGATCAGGAGGCTGGGGACATAAGGTGACCAGAGCAGAAAGCTGAGCACTCACATCCTCAGGTGCAGAAAACAGAGAGACAAACTGGCACTGGGAACAAGGCCTATGAACTCAACTCCAGTCCCCAGTGACATGCTGCCTCCAGCATGGCCACAGCTCTGAAAGTCCAGTGACCCTCCCCAAACAGCTCCCTGAAATGGAACTAAGTGTTCAAACCTGGAGCTTATTGGGGACACTTCCACTGAAATTGCCACACCAGGACAAGAACTCCTAATTAATTCTGTGTTTCTAATGATAATATTAAACACAATACATTCTCTTACTTTACTAATCAACTACTGTAGAAACAGCCTCAGCCCATACTCCTACCCGACATCTTTCACAGCACTTCTATCGCTCAGGATCTCTGGGAAACACCAGGGAAAGTTGCCATGTTCCCCAAATCTGGTTTTATTGTCCCGTGCTCTAGACCTCTGCTCCCAGCTTCCCAGCACTTCACTAACTCTGCCTGCACTTGCAAATATCTTCCAATCCAGTAAGCTTAAAATGTATCCACAGGTTCCATCTTGTGTGCTTTCAAAGTTCATTTAACATTCAGAATCATAAAAGTTTGAGGATATTTTATCCTCATCAAATATTTTGAGGATTAAATAATGAAAATAGTCTACAAAGAAACTCTTTCCTCAACTCAATCTAATAATCTAATGTGGCTCCGTTCTCTTTCTGACCTTATTAGTACTCAAAACTAAAAAGACTACTTAAAACATCATACCTCAGTCCCTCAGTTCAGCATATTGTCTTTTTTTTTCACTCAGTATAATATCTCCCAGTTCCATCTTTTTCCTGAAAGTTTCATAATTTCTTTTTCTATTTGAAGTTGTATATGTAGCACATTTTCATTGCCCATTCAACCACTGATGAATATTTAGACTATTTTCATTTTCACTCGTAAATATAGCAGCTATGAACATGGATTTGCGGATATAGCTACTATACATAATAGAGTTCTTTGGGCATGTGCCTTTGAGTGGTATAGCTGGACCACTGCTAGCTCTGCCTTTAGCCTTTTCATTCCCACCAACGCTGTTTTCACTTTCCCCACATACTTACCAGCATTTGTCATTTGTTTTCCTTGTTTGATTTGCATTATTTAATTTTTAACTTAGTGTTATTAATGTGTGTGTGAGAGAGGGAAAGAGCACATGCACACACACATGATGTGTAGATTCCTATGCACTGGAATGCTTACAGAAGTCAGAAGACAACTTTGTGGAGTCAATTCTCTTCTTACACTTTATAGGTTCTGGGTATCAAACTAAGATCACAAGGCTTGCATGGCACATGCCTTTACCTGCTAAGTCATGCTAGCAGGACTGGCCTATCATTTTTTTTTTTTTTGATAATACTTACTCTGACTGGGAAAAAAAGAAATTTCAGTGTAGTTTTAATTTGCGTTTCCATGACAGATAAGAATGCTGGACACTTTTTAAGGTGCTTCTTAGCGATTATATTTCTTCTTTGAGAACTCTGTTCAGTTTCATTTTCTGGTCAAGTTGTTTATTTCCTTGATTTTTAGTTGTTCTGAGGTTCTTGTATACTCTAGACACTAATCTTCTGTCAGATGTATGCCTGATAAGGCTTTTCCTCTCATTCTGTAGGGTGTTTCTTCACTTGATTAACAGTTTACATTGCTATTTTCTTTCCTTTGCAAATTTCAGTTGTTGGCTTTATTTCCTAAGTGACTAGAATCTTATTTTAAAATTATTACTTATGCTCATATCTTAGAATGTACTCCCTAAGTTTTCCTCTAGAAGTTTGAGTTTCACCTCTAACATTAAAGACTTTGTTCCATTTGGACTTTATTTCTGTTCAGGATGGGTGATAAGGATGTACCACCCTTCTACCCGTAGACATCCAGTTAGACATACAGTTTTCTCAGCATCACTTGATGCTGCTTTTTCTCCAATGCATATTTTTTGCTTCATTTTCAAAAGTAAAGTGGTAGAAGTTGTGTGGACTTATATGTGGATCCTTTATTTTCCAATTCTCTATATGTCTGTTTGTATGCCTGTGCCATGCTAATTTTATTACTATGGCTCTGTAGAATAGCTTGAAGTCAGGGATGGTTATACCCCCCTCAGTGTTTTTGTTCAGAATTGCTTTGGATATTTGGGGTCTTTTGCCCTTCCATATGAATTTTGACTGGGCATTTTCTTCCATTTCTTTGAAGAACTGACTTGGCATTTTGACTGGCATTGTGTTGAACTTGTAGATTGCTTTTGGTGGGTGTGGTGGTTTGAATGAGAAATGTCCTCCATAGACTCACATATTTAAACACTCCATCCCCCATTGGTGGCACCGTTTGGGGCATTATGGAACCTTTAGAGGTGGAGCATTGCTAGAGGACATACATCCTGGGGAAAGGGGTGGGTTTTGAGGTTATATTCCAGCTCCTGTGTTCCCTCTCCCACCCCCATTCTTGTTGTGCTGACAAAATTTCTTCAGTCAGCTTCCTGTTCTGACCACCTGCTGCCTTGCCTTCCTTGCCACCATGGACAGCCCCTGTAACCACAAGCCAAAACTCTCCTTTACAAGTTGCTTTTGATCATGTTTTTTGTTTTGTTTTGTTTTGTTTATATCACAGCAACTAAAAGGTAACTAATACAGTAGAATGGCCATTTTGACAATATTAATCCTACCAATCCATGTACACGGGAAGTCCCTTCATCTTCTTGTACCTGTGTCTGGCTTTTAAAATGGGTTCCAAGGATTGAATTCAGGTCACCAGGCTTGCATGGCAAGTGTTTTTTGCCCTTGGAAGTATCCCTTTGACCCTGTGCTAAAATTTCTTTTTCATTAGGTTTAAATTTAAAAGAAAATTTAAAGAAATGTACAGATGAGACTTTAATTTTAAGATAAAATTATCTAACCAGCAGTCAATCATATACACTAAGAAACAAGAACATACAAACAATTTTCAGATTTCTGGAGTTGATACTTTCATAGCCCTACTTAAGCATGCTAGGTATGAGTGTGCTGTGAGTAAGTTAGTTTGACTACAGAAGGCATGGATCCTTACCTACTTCACAAACACATTTTGAGAAAATGTTTAAATACAAGCTATGAATAAACTGTTAAAGTAATGGGAATATGGAAAGATCCATCTGGCTGAGCACCAGAATGAGTGATTTACTGTGTATATGCTCTTTCTATCTGATAGGCAGTCCATGCCCAGCCTCATATTTAACAGATAAGGAGGTTTGTTAGTACGCTGGAGGCAAGAGGGACGTCATTTGAAGCCAGTTAAGTACCTCACAAGGGAAACTGCTGTAGAACCAGTCTAAAATAGTGGAATTTCTTAAAACCAGGAAATGATGATTTTTGAGAAAAGGGTGCAAAGCAGAGCATGCACTGTAGCTGTGCTCCTCAGGAAGGCTTATATTTTAGGAAAGTAAGAGAATAGAATTGCAACTTCTTTTATCATCTTTTTAAAATTTATATTCCCAAAGGACCTATTACTGAATAAAGTGTCACTGAAGCATTTTCCCTGAGCTAGTTAGGCATCTGAACAGAAAAGATATTAATAGAACCCTCTCTTTGGGAGAACATAAAGATGTAACTGGATTGGTTTTACAGGATTAAAGAGTAGAATGATCTGCTGAAGGAACACTATACCCTAGCTTTCCAGAACTTTCCAGAGTTGAAAAGATAAATATTTGAATTTAGATCACTTGAACTTCTTACTTTCCATAAACCTATTTCTATATCTGTGGCTTTAATTATACCATCATACCATTTCACAGTACCAACATGTTGATGTAAAAAAAATGTGAGTGGATCCACTGTGGACATAGCTTTTGCAGGTGCTGCTCTGGTTTGGCCTGTTCCCTTAAGGAAAGCCTAGCAAAAGTTAATTTTAAAAAATAATACTTGTGCTCTGCTTCCTGTATTCACTTAAAGACACTTAAAGATGTGAATTCTCAGTTCTCTGCTCTGACTGGTTCTTTCCATGCCTCCCCCAATCAGGATGAATTCTTATCCCTCTAGAATCATAAGCCCAATAAATTCTTCCTTCTGTAAGTTGCCTTGGTCATGGTGTTTTATAACAGTAATAGAAAAGTAACTAATAGAGCCGTTGGTACCAGAAAGTAGACTGTTGTGAATAACATGGCAGTTTTGGTTTTTGGAAGATTATGGAAGAGTTTGGAAATATGGACTAGAAAATAGTTGAATGGTGTAAGAAGTGCTTATCAGGACCATTCTAGTAGGACCTTAGAAGAAAGTAATGCTGTGTAGCACCAGAGAACTTAAATAGAAACTGGGATACTTGATTAAGACTAAATTAGAAAGTGATAGAGCAATTTCTTTGACAGAGGAAATTTCAAAACATCCTAATGTTGAATTGGTGATCTGGTTGTTAATGATGAATATCATGGATGTTATTGCAGCTAAGGTGTGTCATAGAAGGGGCTCTCTTTGATAAGGAGATTAGAAACATAAGGGGA
>NW_008353027.1:1642448-1648204 GCF_000622305.1 Nannospalax galili
GACAGAGACAGAGAGAGAGACAGAGACAGAGACAGAGAGAGAGACAGAGAGAGAGAGAGAGAGACAGAGACAGAGAGAGAGAGAGAGAAAGGTATGTTGCAGGCAGAAAAGCTGGAGAGGCAAGCCCTCTAAGCCCTTTGAAACCAAAGTCCCAGTCATCAGATGTCAAGTTACAGGGTTGGTGTTTGCCCTGCTGATTTTGATCTGGCTTTGGCACGGCATGTCCTCAATATGATTCCATTCCTCCATTTTGGAATGCGAATGCATATTCCGTGTCACTGCTTTTTGGAAACACATAATTTGCTGTTTGATTCTGCAGAAATTTTCATTTAAGAAATTAAATTGAGTCTCTAAAGAGACATTAGACACTGGAGTTTTTTAACTGAATTTAAAGATGGGATTTTTAAGGTTGGGCTAGGCATGTTTTTCATCATGATCCGAGCATGAGCCTACAGAGGCCAGGGGGTAGAATATGGTGGTTTGAATGAGGAATGTTCCACATATGCTCCAAATATGTGGATACTTGGACCCCGTTGGTGGCTCTGTTCGTAGGCTTTTTGGAGGTGAGTCCTTGTTGGAGGAAGCATGTCATGGGGAGCAGATTTTCAGAGTATGTAACTTTGCCCACTTTCAGTTTGTCTCTCTGCTTCCTGGGTCTGCTAAAAGTTCTGAGCTCTCGGCTTTCTACTCTGGCTGCCTCCTGCCATTCCTGCTCCACCATAATGGACTCTTCTCCTCTGGAACCATAAACCAAATACATTTTTCTTTCTGTTAAAAAAAAATCCTTATAAGACTACATCCTTAAACATAGACCTAAGACATATGGTCAGAAATTACCTTTTGGCTTTTCTGTTTGTTTGTTTGTTTGTTTGGAGCCAGGGTCTCATATATACCAAGCTTGCCTTAGACGTGGCCTTGACTTCTGATGGTCGACCTCCCATCCTGAATGCTAGGATTACAAGCATGCACCCATAGGCCAGGTGGAGGAAATTCACATTTTAATGTATAAACCCCATCACCCAATAATGGTATAGTTAGACCCCCAATATAGATCATATCAAGACCTATATTTGGAAATTAACTATATAACATCATAATGTTAATATTTTCTAAATGAGTACAGCTACTGAATGAGTACAAATCACTGTTAAATAACAAGCATAATAAATAAGTACAAACTACAGTTTGTCAATTTCATTGCAATAAAGAGAATGTGTCATTTTATCTTTGAAATCTTCTTGCAACTAGAGGTGGAGTGTATCAGCAAGGACAGAGATGAGTTGGTGACCTAGTTCAAATATAAGATTTGAAATCTTTAAAAGGAGCTCTATTATTGAAAGAGTACAATCCACATTGGAGTGTTTTTTCATGCATTGGGAAACAATGTACTGAATAACTGTATTTTCCACAGTAAGTGTTCCTAAAGAAAACTTGAGCAAGTGTTATATAACTCCTAGCTCACTGTGTGCCTTTGAAACGGAAGAAGCCAGCTCTGTTCTTCCTGCTACAGCCCCACTGACTGTCATGTCCCCAGGTGAGTTACTGAATTACTCACTGAACAAATGACCTCTGAGTCCACAGGACTCATTTAAGCTTTTGGTCTAGATAAAATATTTTAAGCCAAGTGTCCCTGTCTCCTCAGCTTTCCTCCTGGGTCAGTTCTGTTCCACACAAATGTCTTGCTTCCTTGTAAACTCCAAATGAATCTTTCAAGAAAGGAAATGGTATCAAATATTTACATTTTAATATGAAAGTGAGAAAACCTCACATTGTTTTCAGTAGCACTACTAAATTGTGGGGGTGAACGCATTTTCTCTTGACTTTTGAGCAGAAGTAGCCAGGGAAGGATGAAGCCAGCACACTAGTTGATTGGTCCAGCAAGAATCAACAAGATATTTTCTTTCTCCAAGTCACTGATTTTCACAGAAGAGTATCATTGTTTTAAACAACAAACAACATGGTAACCAAATTTCCTTGTATGTAAAAATTTTGGAGCCCATCAGTCTAAAAGCTGCCTTAGTATTAATGCCTTCAAGTATCAAAACTCAAAAATGATGTTTTAAAATACTGAATTAATACCATTCAGTAAAGTGTCAAAGCAACATCTTCCTTCCTCACTGCCCAACATAAGCTGAAAAAGAATTCTTCCCCTCCATACTTTCCTGCAAAATCAAAACCCCATGTATGTCTGTCTTGTAACCTATACTTCCAGTGTTTACTGTCAAATGCACAAACCATCCATTGATAACTGCAACAATTCTCATTGACTCTATTAGTCCAATTCATCTTAAAGTCCACAGAAATAAATCTTACTCTCCTTTATGCCTGCATAATGTTCCTACGATGCCTAGAAATAAAAACTTCTTTGTACCATGATGAGCAGTAGACCTGCAGACGTCATTCATGCTAGGCCTACATGGCATGACTCCCCTGATGCTCATAACTATCATTGGAAGGTATCCACATTAATGAGCTAACCCAGCAGAAGGGACTATTTAATGCAATTAAACCTTCCCACTTAGTATCACTTGAAATGGGCTAGTGCCTTGAAGAAATGAACTAAAGAGTTTTGTTTGTGAGCTAGGGATGGAGTCAATGGAGGGAAACGGGAAAAACCTGAAGACTCAGCAGTCTCCCAAGACCATTTTCAAAAATGCTTTTTAAAATGCTTTTAAATTGGGACTGAGAGATGGCTCAGCTGGCTCCTCTTGCAGAAGACCTGGGTTCAAATCTCAGCATCCACATGGCAGCTAACAACCATCTATAACTCCAGTTCCAGGGATCTGATGCCCTCTTCTGACCTCTGTGGGCATTGCACAACGTGGGTGCACTTACATACTTGCAGGCAATATATTCAAACATATAAAATAAAAATAAATGAAAATTTTTAAAGATTCTAACATTCTGTTTAGTTTAAATTTTTTATCCCCCAGAGTTATATACCTTTTACCTTTGAAGATGGAAGGTATTGGGAATATTAATAGCAAGAAACAATGTCAGACAGGAGAAACTTCCCACTGAGTTCTTGGCCAGAGTAGGCCAAGAGATTGCCAAAATTACACAGGCTATGGTCACAGCCCTTGATTATGTCCCAGAACTTCAAGGTAAGAACATACTGCTGAAGCCAGGTCATACTTCAGACATAGGACTTAGAGACTGGAGCTGGAACTGACCTGGAAGCCTCCTCCCTGAAGACTGGTTTTGTAGGACACTAAGTAAGCTGCTAAGGGAGAAAATCAAAAAACGATCCAACCCTAGTTTAAGGTCTAATAACCATAACAATGATTGTCACAGCAAACAACATTGGTACAGTGGTGGCACTCTTATCTTAGAGGTAATAAACAGCTACTTAATTGGACTTAAAGTCTCCACAATGGGAAGGAACTCAAGTGTGGTACTGTAAATAAAGCCAAATACACATGACTGTAGAGGTCATAGATCTCAGGGAAAAAAAAAATCCCTAAAGCTGTCACAAAAATATGAATCCTTATATTTACAGACAAGTATGCCAGTCACCACTCATCAAAGAAGCTTCTTTTACAACAGATGGAGATTATTACAGAGTCCACAAGTGGTCACATACAGAGAAGTATCTGTCAGGTGCCCACCCCTAAGTGATACATGTACGATGGAGCCTCTACACCTCAGGCTCATGGAACATAGTTGAGCAAGGGGTAGAGAGAATGCTAATGCATCTCTCAACTCTCATCAGCAAAGCTCCCTCATGCGACAGATGACAATGAACACAAAAGGCCACAACTGTCCAAACCATAGCGAATAAGATTCTGCAGAGTGTGGGTCCCCAGACAGGACTCAGATTAAACTTAACCCACTCAGGGTTCAGAGACCATTTCAAAATGAGGGGGCAGAAAGATTGTAAGAGCCAGAGGGGAAGGTGCATGACCATATGAAAACAGAGCCTTAAAGGATCCTGGAAACTTGCTCTCGGGAACTACAACAATGGTGTCAGCACGCATAAAACCCATGTAACCCAAACAGACAGAACCCAGCATAGGACTGGGAAATGGTCAGCAGACCCCAACAGTAGCCAAAGAACTACTGGCAGCTGATTTCTGCTGGGTGAGGGGGGGTTGATCTTCCTTAAGAGAATGACTCAAAATAGGCAGAGTAGACTCCAGTAGATGAACTTGCATTCAGGGACATCTGGGTAAACTAATTTTATTTGATAGGCCTTAACATAAATGAAAGAATGCATGAAACCCAGTGGAGAGGGGAGGGCTATAGAAGGGTGTGGATGGGGGAGGGTATATAAAATTGATTCAAAGAAAATGTGCAAAAATGAGGGCCCAAAATAAATTTTTAAAAAGATGCAAACTGGGCATGGTGCTGCAAGTCTTTAATTCCAGCACTCAGGAGGCAGAGGCTGTAAGTTCCAGGCCAGTCAGAGCCACATGGTGAGACTCCATCTCAAAAAAATAAATGATCCAAGGAGCCTGGTGAAATAAGCAGCAGTAGCCATTCATCTCCTCAGTCAGGTAGGACATTGCCCTGCCAAGCGAATGATGCTAGGGCTGCTGACGATTTTTTCCTAAACAGAATTAAATGTTCATTATTAAATATTGGTGTTTATACTTACTACAAAAGGAGAGAGTTTGTAACCATGAGAAAGGAGATACAATTTTTGTCCTAAACCCTGGAAAGGCAATGAGACTTCGTCCACAGAGCAGGTAACAGGGCCAGCATCAGAAAAGGGGTAGCAAAGTTCCGTTCTCATGAAGGGAAGGATAATTAACAAGCAATGGTCCTGCAGGGGAAGCTGTCTAACCATGTGTGAATGTGTCTGTACACTGCCCAGAAAGATATGAGTTTGGTAAGTAGTTTAGGTTCTGGTTAAAAACTACTGTGAATTTTCAGATCTGATCACAGGCCACTAGAAATGCTTCAGGAAGGCTGTACAGCGGAAAGCTGCCATGCTATACAAACTTGCTACATAGCTAGGACACCGTAGTTTCTAAAGGACACTGCACTTAGGGATAGAGACACTGACTGACCATGCTAAGTTGCTGCATAGCCAGGGCATAGCAGTCTCTAAGAACGCCTCAGTTAAGAGCTCAGTTCCTGACTGACCAAGCTATTCACATGTCTACATTCCTACTTGAGCACTACTTCCTGTCTGTTATTTGAGGCCTGAGGCAAAGGTCTTGAAACTACTTTCCTCTACACTCAATATTGAGTACTTCTGAACGTCTAATCAAATCTCTTCACTCTCCCTTCAACTGCAGAGGCCATAAAACTGTTGGAGTCCTCCACAGTGAGCTTACCCATCAGCTGCACTGATCCACTTGATCTTGAATGAGGTCATTCCATGGAGGAAAGGGACTGAGAGGAATCCGTGCCACATCAGCCGCTTGCTTGCACCACGGTAGTGAGGGATTAACGATTTAACTTTCATTTTCTGTCGTTTTAACACTCCCAGCTCTGTGGAGCTCCTGACAAGTCCTTCTACAGTAGGCTACAGATACCTGCCTGTGTGAACACAAGCAAGCTGTTCAAACTTTCAAGACCTCAATTTAGAAATTGAGATTCATCAAGATAAGCACATACAAATAAGAACCAATCTTCATAGACTTACTATGAGAATTAACTGAAACAAGGCATCTAGATGTTAAGCATTGGAGAGTTTTAAATACTAAAATGTTATTAATATATCAATAAGGAAGGTCTAGCTAATTTTGTTTCTTTATTGAATAGATAATATATATCAGCAGAGGAAACAATTTCAAAGGATGAATATA
>NW_008353027.1:1648239-1661028 GCF_000622305.1 Nannospalax galili
CATATAAAGTAGTTTTCCTTGCTTTCTGATCTCGAGTCTCTTCTGTGTTCGTATATTTTTGTTACTATAACAAAATATCTGGAGCTGAGTGACTTTATGAAAACAAAGATTATTTAGCTCATGGTAATAGAGTTTCAGGTGACTGGCCCTGGCATGTCTGGTCTTGAAAGGCTCTAATGGTAGTATGATGTTGCAATGAAAGGAACACATGTAGAGAAAGAAAGAATATCACTAAATGGAAAGCAAGAGAAGCTGGGGTCACAAATCCCTTCAGACACCTCACTTAAGTACATTTCAAAGGGTCATCACCTCTCAACACTGTCAAGCGGGCGAACATTCTAGCAACATGTGTACCCTTGAAGGTCTACTCAAACTATATCCACACTATATTGCCTTTTATTATTGCTTATGTGGTATACTTGTACAATCTTGGGTCTTACATGTGAGTACACAAAACTAATTACCCAAAAATGCAAACAGAAGATTTAATCATATTAATGAAACATAGTATGATTGATGGACGTCCTATTTTAACTTTTTTCCTGTACCAATTTTATATCTATAAATGAAAATATTTGTCATTCCATAGTTTCAGTATACTTTCCTAAGAAAACACCTTGCTAGTGGGTTAACATGAGCTTACTTTATATACCAACTTCCTTCTGAAAAAACATCACAGGCCTTCTCTGGAATGTGTGAAACTCTTCTTGTCTACCTAGAGTAGCTCTTGCCATTCTTAGTAGGAAAGGGCTTTATTTAAGCAGAAAGAACTGGGAGATATTTATTAATACATTTAGAGAAAATGCTTCAGTTCCAGTTGTCAAAGTAACAAGGACACTATGCTCAACACCATCAAGAATTATGAATCTGGCTTGTGTGAGTGCTCATGGCTTTGTAAGCACCTAGTACTCAGTACTATGCTTTGAAGTAAAACATAGAAATAACTTTATAATAAATATTGAAACAGTTCATTTACTTTTGTGCATTCCTTGGAACACTGGTATATACACTGCTTATTTTTGCCTTTGTCTTGAGATATCAATTCGGAGGACATGTGAGAGAGTAGCTACCTCAGCTCTGTCCCCTGCTGGAGCCTTACAGAGAGTCTACAGTCTCTAGGAAAGACACATTTCTCCTTTTTTTTTCGTATTTGAATCCCTATTTTCCTGTTGCCTTTTGGTTTGTTTTTGTTGTTTGTTTATTTTCAGCATGGCTGGGGGGACTCTGCTTACATAGGCATCCACAGAAAACTCAGGCTGCCCTCCTCCTCACACTCAAGCACCCTCCCTGCTGTGCACAGCCCTTCTCACACTATCTTCCTGCTTCCTGAATCTTCTTCATGGGGTTCTATGGGGTTCACAGCTGACTCTTAGAAAAATCTCTAAAATTCTCAACTGTACCTCTCTTGTTTCTTTCCCCCTTC
The DNA here is from genome assembly GCF_000622305.1 of Nannospalax galili. Lineage (NCBI taxonomy): Eukaryota > Metazoa > Chordata > Mammalia > Rodentia > Spalacidae > Nannospalax > Nannospalax galili. Next base: position 1,649,663 of record NW_008353027.1, read on the forward strand.
GTGGCATGACTGAAATCTGATGTCACTGTGAGAACACTACCTACCCTGAAGAACAATCAAGGAATTGAAAATTTCTGTGCTGAGCAATTCTAGCCCTGGGAATGATGACGAGATTACAGGAAGCTAAAGAGAGTGAAAACCAATACAAAAAGTGATCCCAGATTGTAGCCAGAGACAGCAAATGACAGGGAACCGGATGACAGTATTCTATCAACATTCACTTTTATTTTGGTAATTATACTGTAAAATTACCAAACACACACACATACAGGGCTGTGTGACTTTTCCTGGGGAAATGGGAAGAAATTTCTCGGCACCCAGACAGGGAATCAGGGACAGACAAACAAATGGTCCCACCCTAGTGTAGCTTAGTGAACCAATGAGTTTACAGGGGTCACTTAGAAGAGCATGGGTGAGGGCTCACTTCCAGGATTATGAATGACTCAAAGACAGCTGCTTCACCCACAGCCCACCTCAGCATGAGTGATGACTCACAAAAGTTTCATTCCTAGAGCTAGCTTCCTTCTCCATTTGGGGACAGCTCCATTTATCCCTTAGACAATCTCCTCTCCCCAGCAATTGGTCATTGAGTTTATAACATTGGAGAGAGACCGTCCAAATCTTGCAACTCTCGGGACCTTCCTGAGTGTCATACATTCCTTTTACTTAATGAGTTTGGTGAGCCGCCCTCTCCTCAGAAATGATTGGCAATTCAGAGGAACTAGGCATCCTACATATATAATTATCTCTAGTAATGCATGGATGTCCTTGGTCTTAGAAAATACATACTGAAGTATTTTGAAGCAAAGAAATACAGTATTCTGAATTATTCTCAAATACTTAAAACATATGAAAGGGTTGACGACAAATTGTAAAGAAGTTGTGGATCTGAGTAACCGAAGTAAAGATGTTACTTATGCATTTTTTTTGTAAAACTTAGAAATTCAATCAAAGGAAAAGTTACAATCAGTCCATAAAGGCTGACACTGAACTTCTGAGTCTCGGTGTTAGAAATGAATGCTGCCACCAGCAATGCTAGAGGGAAACCAGAGCAGTGGGAACACAAGATGAAAGGTAGATGTTGAGGCGTGGCGTCCTCAGTGGGTCCAGGCAGCACTTGGACCCTTATCTCCAGATAAAGGCAGTGGCAGAGAGAACTCCATCATTCCACAAAGTAAACAACAAATATATCCAAACACCATAGGAAGTAATGTTATGAAAGGTTATGTACACATTATGTTAAGAAGGACAGAAAACTAATCAGAAATCCACTGACTAAGAAAACTCAATAAAATATATCACTCATAGTTCAGAAAACTGCAGAAGATTGTAAACTTGGGTTCAATATATTGATTGCTATTGTCTCAACTGTATTGATTTAAGAAATCTAGATGGCTGGTTAGTAGTTACCTTAATTATGTGCATTGAATAAGAAGGACATTTGATGCTCTAGAATTACTCATTTTTTATTCCTGAAAGCACCAGAGAATATGTGGTCTTTAAATCATACTTAGGAAGTAGCTCAAGACAGCAGACATTCTGCATTTTAACAGACAAGCTTAATTGACTCCTGTTCTTGAATGACTGATGTATGGTCTCTCTGGTAATGCTGAACACCACCTGTTCTGTAATCATTTTAAACATCGGGTTGCCACATGGCAACAGTTATGGATGCTTCCAGTCTATAACACGCAGACATTTTCTGGACCATTTGCTTTTCTATTTATATTGTACTGACGAATTAAATTTGAGGAGATTTCAGTGATCCCTGGGGGACCAATATAGGATTGCAGTGGACTCTATTGTCTCTAAAACTGTGTTTTTCTAACACCTCAGAACCCCCAAGCCCTTCTACCAAATCAAGACAAACATGTTTGTTTTTTAGAACTGCGCAGGGAAATGTAAATTTGACCTGAAACTTCCTTTTTTTTGCATTTTCTCTGTCTGAAAAAATATGTCTTATAAAATGGCAATGTTACTCACACAAACAACTATTTTAGGAAGCAGTTGTTATAAGGGTGCTACATACCAGAGGGAGTCATTTCAGAACTTCAGGCTACAATGCAAATTCAGTTGTTAGATCACATCACACAGCTGTGTAGGATGTGCATGTGCTTTTGGCTATAGTTATGATAAATTCTTTCAAGAAAACTTCCTGCATAAGAACATCAGTCAAGAAGTACAGGAAACAGCCCATGAATTCCACTCCATTAGTTTTTGTGCCTGCTGCTTTCACACGTTGCAGTTTCATGCTTGTCTGAGAACTTTCATAATCACATTTATTGCAAAAGAATTGGTTTTATTGTGTATCTAAATTCTACAGCACATAAAACAAGTTCCTGTGGGAATATGAAGTTCTACTCTTGTCATTTAAACACAATGATAAAATGTATCCTGAGATTAAAGCCAACATCTGTAAGAAAAAATATCTTACTGTCATCTTTCCTTTGTAGTGGTAGTTTAGTAATAGTATATGAATTAGAAATCAACTTGTTTGCTCTACCAACAATTATGCCAGTCATAGAGATTTAAATAATACAAGAAAAACATAATCAATGTCTTATTCCTATTGTTTCATAATATATTTTACAAGGATATTTCTGGCTTTACTGGAGCTACCCCAGCTGGACTAAATTAATTCTTTTAATTATTTTAAACAATATTTACTAAAATAAAACTATTACATAAAGAATGTGTTCTGCCTGTGCATATAAAACTATAGTAATTATACAGCGCATTTACTATACAAAAAGGGGAGGGTGGTTTAAATAAAAGTAGCATATTCATTATTTGTGTCAGTGGTACGTTGCATCTTTCATGCTGCTATATAGTAAATCTTTCATGCTGCTATATAGTAAAATTTCCTTTCCCATCCATTATATTAGTATCTGCATGGTATTTCAGAATAGGATATAACTGACAGCCATTCAGACTATAGCAATAACAGTACACAACTGAAATTGAGCTTTGTTTAAGTAAACAAGTATAATTTAAGAATGTGTAAAACATGAACCTCATTAATGTAGACAGTAATCTGATAAATTAAAGAAAGAAATCAAAATGAGAGGTCCTCAGTAACCACATAAGAAGAGCAGGGCTGTTCTATGGGGAGCCCCATGGCAAGAGCAATAACAAAAGGCTTGGGTTCGGTGGGAGATAGAAGGAAAAGTTACAGCCCCTGGCTTTCAGTCTCATGCTGCAACCATTCTTGGACATTTGTTTCTATTTTACTTTCACAAGCTTATTATGTGAATGCCTTTCTGCAATTCAAGTCAGACTATAGAAGTCCCATACAAACTCAGAATAGAGTTTCTTAACTTTTAAAAGAGATTTCAATTTCTCAAGACATCTCAGAAACAGGTGGAGTGGGTGAATGATGAACTGACTTTTCTATTCTAGTCTTTTCTTCACACATACAAGCAATAAAAGGGGGATCAAACAGATACTTTACCACAGAAAAGTAATCTAAAGTTTAATTTATACTTGTTTTTTATTATATTGTTTCTAACCAGTTGTTATGGCATGGTATTAAAAGACATCTATGTACTGAGGCTAAGATATGTCTCTTCCACAAATTAAAAACAGATTATGGGACAAAGCCAACTTCTACAAATGAGTTGTATAAAAAGATTTTTCTTGGAGTCATATTCATTAATCACCAACAATATTTACTGAAGGTATACAACATGTAAGCCGTAAAGCTAAGGAGACAATGACTGCTTTCACAGTGTTTGGCTGAAAGAAGCTGTCTCCCAATTGGCTAGTTCCTCCAATGGGTGGGGCCTGATGTGGAGCATGGACTGTGAAGGGGCTGCTGGGAGCCATCTTGGGACAGAAGCCTGGAGCTACAGATAGTGTGGGGGAAACACACAGCCAGCAGCAGCAGCTCAAAGACAGAATGGACTGACTCTTGTGGACCTGGGGCGAGATCGCTGGCCCCTGTGGTGTGAGAGAATGCTAGTGGGGACTATGGTAGTCATGGCGCGGTCTGATATGGCAGACTCTGAGCTACACCTCTGGAGGCATAGGAGTAGGCACTGGGCTCTCATTCCTTTGTAAGTTAATAAATTCACATAAAGTATATTATATGGTTTGTCTGATAGTGCAGGAGACCCAGAGGGAATTTGGGGACTAAACTGGCATAGTCAGCTGGATAAAGGAACTACAGCCTTGGGGATGTGGGTCTCAGAAAGCAGTGCTGTTCCCACTGCCCCTGTACTGGGTCAGCTGAGCTCTGAGTCCCAAATCTAGGAGAGAAGCTAATCAAAACCCATATGCTTAATGGAGACAGGGATAATCATATGAGTTATACAATGGATCATAAAATCTGTAACTGAAAAGAGGCCAGCCACGCAGAAGTGTGGGCCACAGCTATGTTGCGGGTATGTGAAGATTTGTTAAAAGTTACCCAAAGGCTAGAAAGTCTTTTACCTGCTCTGGACCCAAATGGAGTGGAGAAAGAGAGAGAGAGAGAGAGAGAGAGAGAGCACTTTGCATGATAAAAGATGTACCCCAGGTGGGGAGAGCTGAAAAGGCTGAACCAGCAGACCCAGCTGCAGAGCTAGAGAGAGAAAAAAGGCAGGACACTTTGACTTGTGTAAAGTCCAAGGACTCAGAGGAAAAGACAGATAACAGTGAAAAGGAAAAAAAAAAAAAAAGCTAACTGTGCTATAGCTAGGAAATATTCCATGCTAGAACTGTTAAAAATAGGAAAAACTTACAAGCAACCTAGCAGAGAGCCCCTGGCCACATGGTTTGTGAGAGTACGGGACATGGGAGCAAATGACGTCATTCTAAGTTCTTCAGAAGCCTCACAGCTGAGTTATATAACCACCATGCGTCCTTGCGATATAGGCTGTTCAACCTAGGCCAATGCAGGGGGGAGCAGTCCTTAATGGGGTGGCTGGTTAAAGGCATTAAAGATGCATGGTTGTCACCAAGGGAGACCAACGTGATTGGCAGGGGCTGGAGGAATATAAAGGAGGGGCAAGCATTCCTGATAGAACCAGGTATGAGAAAAGCAATATATGATGCCCAGTTCACTAGGCCAGATAAAACTGAGTTCACCAGAGATATGAAAGAAAGCCTAATTCAACTGCTACCTCGAGAATGGTATGGGGCTTTAATGGTTTTACTAAGCCCTTTGATGGGACAGGATCTTTGTAAAGTGAGACAGGCTTTGGCAAATCTAAATGATTCTGACCAACATGTAAAACATGTTTGTAAAATAACAGAACACCCTACAAGAGATATAAAAAAGACCAGACAGAAGAAATGGTGCACTTGCGTTACTTGAAGACAAATGTGGCAAGATTTATGTCAAGCACAAATCCCCAGAGAAAAAACTGATAGAAAACCAAATTAGGTACTAAGGCATTGCTGGAAGGGTTTAAAACCAAAAGAACAGTTTACAAAGGACATTCAACGGATAATAACTGTATAAGAGGTGGTTAAGAATCCCCAAGGATTAAATAAGATGCATTTCTTTTCTGATAAAGGCTATACTAGGGATGGAAGCAGGTTTTCCCACCAAATTCTCCCCCAGCAACCTGGTGTGGTCAATGGGAAGATGAAAGGAGTGGCTACAGTCAGGAGGCAGACCCAGAGCCTGTCTGACTCAGGGAACCAATAAGTTCAGGAGGGAGAGGAGAAGCCCCCTGCCTCCTTATCCCAGTGAAGGGTCAGGCAACTGGAGCCAACACCTGTAAGTGTATTAACCAAATTAATGTCTCATACCCATGCTATGGCACCTAACAAGGATCTATGGAGAAAACAGTTAATATGAATGGACAAAACCTTTCCATGCTGTGGGAGACCTTGTCTATGATTGATTTAATCTATAATGTTAACCTTCCTTTGAGTATTTTGCAGATGTGAAACCCATTTGAAAGGTACCTGAAGAAGGAAATGCCAGCTATATCTGTAAGATTCTTGGGAGTTTTATGTAGGTTCAGTAAGATGAGGATAGAGAATCCCAAACTATACCCCTGTTAAGAAAATCTACAGTACCAGGGGTGGGTTGCCCCCCTATGAGCTGTTGGTCAGAGAGAGATCCTAGAGGTCCTCCAATTCACCAAGGCTACTGCCATTAATGTCAATTGTACACTAGAAAGGTCGGTAAGGCCATGTTGCAGAGGACACTGCATGTTGTGAGCGCAGGAGAAGAAGAGACGGAACTGAGACTAAGCCAAAAACTCCGTGACACTAGATGGATGACGTTCACATTGATGTGGATGGTTGGGGTAGAAAGGATCCATTATAATTCTACTCAATGATGGACCCTACATGCTGCACACTATGGACATGCCAAGCAATACCTTCAAGTGCAATAATGGCTTGACCAACACATGTACAACTGACAAATTTCTAATTGGATAAGGCCTACTCCTAGGGGTGAAACACACATCTGGTGCTATAGATGAGGTCAACGCCTTGAGTCAAGACCCTACAGGCCCTAGTGGAGAAGCCATCATGAGTATATCGTTTAATGACTACAGTACACCTACTGGGATATTTTCTAGGCATTTGTATTTACATTCATGTTTGTTTAAATGTGTCTACTTCCTTCCATTTGTCTTTATAGTAGAAGAAACACCATTGAGATAGATCAGTGGCCATGGCCTAAAGATGACTAATGGGGAGGCCCAAGAAGCCACTATCTTGCCATGATACAAGAGAGATCAGCCTACATCTATCACCCCCTCCAAGGCTCAGGGACTTTAGCAGAAGATGGACAGGAAGATTGTAAGAGCGGAAGAAAGGGGTGGAGTGTCTCCCAGTTGGCTAGTTCCTCCAATGGGCAGGGCCTGACATGGAGCATGGACTGTGAAGAGGCTGCTGCAAGCCATCTTGGGACAGAAGCAGGGAGCCATAGGTAGAGCGCTTGGTGTGGGGAATGCCCAGCCAGCCGCAGGAGCTCAAAGACAGAATGGACTGACTCTTGTGGACCTGGGGCAAGATTGCTGGCCCCTGAGGCATGAGCAAATGCTAGCGGGAACTATGGTAGTTGTGGTGCAGTCTGATATGGCGGGCTCTGAGCCGCCACCACTGAAGGCATGGGGCTAGCCACTGGGTTCAGATTCCTTTGTAAGTTAATAAATGCACATAAAATATATGGTCTGTCTGATAGTGCAGGGGACCCAGAGGGAAGTCAGGTGACAGAAGCTAAACCTCCAGTAGTAACTAGCCATAATAGTGCTTATAAAGGGCAAACATAGCATCTGTAAAGCTCCGTAGTACACTGTGGGGGATTAAAGATAATAGAAACAGAGATAAACAGAAAAAGTTACAAAACTACAGCTCTAAAGCCATAGGTACCAGAGAAAAAAGTTGGATTATGGTAATAGATTAACTGTAAGGGAAAAGCCAAAGAATGATAGAAGCAGAGTAATAATTGTATTTTTTAAAAAGCGTACAGGGATGGGAGAGATGGCTCAATGGTTAAGTGCACTGGCTGCTCTTGCATAGGACCCAGGATAGGTTTCCAGCATCCATATGGTGGTTAACAATTGTCTGTAACTCCAGTTCCAGAGGATCCAATGCTCTTTTCTGACCTCCAAGGACACTGCACAACATGGATGCACTCATGTACATGCAGGCAATACATGCATATACATAAAATGAAAACATAAAATATTTTTAAAGCCTAAAATTAATTTAATTCTATACTAAAATGTAGGGTTCCATGGGTGAGGATTTTTATCTATTTTCTGACTGCTGTTCTCTCAGTTTCTAAAACTATGACTGACATGTTATGGATACTCAATGACTAATGTGCCAGTGTCTTACATATACTATGTTAAAACCCTATACTATGGCTCTCCTGTGATGTTCTTATTTTTATTCCAAGTTTTTAAAATAAAAATTAAGACTTAAGGCTAAAGTATACTAAAATCAAAAGACAGCTATTGTAATCATCAGTTTTTCCTAAGTATCTTGCTTCTTTAGTGTGAAGTATTTTCCTAGGAATCATGCATTACATTAGAACACAGATCTCTGCTCCTTATTCTGTTCTTAGTGGGTCAGTTAACTTGGGAAAAGTTACTTTACGTCTCTGTAAAAATTAATAATAGAGAAATTAGTAATATCATGAAGGTTATTTGTTCTTTACACCATATAAATTACAAAGATAACAAACATTCATGCCCAAAATTCTATTTTAAAACAATGTAATGTATATAAACAAAATGTTGTCATCAGCACTTGTAATGGTCCAGATGTTTCAGCTGTGCTATGGAAATGCACAAGGAAGCCCAGAATCGAAGTGCTTCTTCCTTTTGTTTGTCATCTCCCTCAAGAGAATGATTTGTTTTACAATATTGTATTCAGGTATCCATGGAAAACTCCTGAGCAGAAATGGTGTCTTATAAAACTAAAACTACAAGTATAAAACATACCTGAAATTATCTATAGGATAATTGTAGTTAAACTCATTAGGGGACAAAGGGTTTAAAAGAAGATGGTGCATCCTTCAAAAAGGTAGAGAGTTTGACAACGCTCATGAAGAGAAAAAAAAAAGGACTAGAAATGGAAATAGGAAGAGAACAAACCAGCAGAGTAGAAAGAGAAACGGGAGAGACTGGTCACAGGGAACAAGGAAGAGGAACCCACAGTCAAGCAGAACTTCCTGGCAGCAGCTGAGGTAGAAGGCACACAAGGGTGTAAAAGCCTTTGCATTTGGAGTAACAATGTTGCTAAGTACAGGGAACTTAGCTTTGTATCTAATTAGGCAGATGCCAGGTGAGATGAGTAATATATACTCATATATATATATATATGAATAGAGGAAAAGAGAAAACAGAGGGAAGTAGGAAAAGAAAAGATGAGACTGAAATGAAAATGATTAAGAGCAGTGACATTGCCCAGGGAGGAAGGATTACAAGGCAGGTGAGAACTGCCCTTAAAAGCCTTTCTCTGTTGAAGAGAACAGAAATTACTATAGAAAGATATGGTTAAGATTCTGAAATATTTTGCTGTGAAGAAGAAGAGAGACCACTGGCTCACCTTCCATTTCAAGACCCCTGGTGTTAAAAAAAAAATACTGTAAAAATAGCAACAAACAATGGCAACAGAGGCCCTGGCCTCCAAAGACCTCCTCAGCCTGTTGAATAGAAGCCATTCGATGGAGCAGATTTGATGCAAGGTTTTGAAAAGCAGGAAAGACATTTCAACCAATATGAGAAGTGGGATAAGAGCAAGAGATGAAGAGTTGTCACATTATATTGGTATACATGTGACAAAACTCAGAACACATTTGTATTAGACAAAATCTATCATGTTATATGATTTTCTTCAGTTAATTTTTATTGATGTACACATAAGAAAAGGTACTGAAAGTAAAACTTAATGAAGGACATTTGTGTCATGCACAGCGCTTGTTTTCTTTTTTCAAAGTATATATATATATATATATTTGTATATTTCTTTTATCAGTGCTAAGTAGAGCTTTAAGTCCTTAATAAAACTCATCTGCTGAAACTACTGATTTCTGAAGGATAAATAATTGGTTTATAAATGTTAATCATTGAATCACAACATTTATATCAATATCAGTCTTCAAAGAAAAAGAATTATGGTATTAGAAAAGCCCAAGAAAATATTCACCTAGCTCACTCAGTAAAGCAGGACACTCTTAGAAAAGCTCAAGAAAGATGAAACTGATATATAAAAGTTGGAAAAGAATGAACAAAAGTCAAACTTTGCAATATTAACAGCTATGACTCAGACTTAGCTGGCATGGAAAATCAGTTTATCCCACCCAGAATATAGTACAATATTAATAAACTCAGAGCTTGAAAAGCTAAGGTAAACATAAATACAATAACTAACTTCATGGTTAGGAAAGCACTGAGTTAGCATGGGTTCCCTGGGTAGTCAATGCTGTTTCCTAATCAATCAAGAAAAGGGGTTAGAATTTCCATGATGACAGATTGTAAAAACAATAAGTTTTCAATAACAAAATCTTGGAGACACTTGTAACAGAAAAATTAATTACTAAGAGTTGAGAGCCTCTGTTTACATAACACTGACTAGTAAGAACAATGAATTCTTAGTTTATGTGCAAATATATGAATAATGGTTCTGTTTCTCCAGAGAACCCTGACTAACTGAGAAGAGTAGATTGCTCACTTCACACAATGATGCAGATGCCTGTGAGCACCACTAAGTCTATGGGAGGCCTGAGCAGAACACAATGGTGGGAGAAGGGAGTTTGCCTTGCTTCTTCCTGACTGCTTGAGGTGGGACACTGGTCTTCTGCCCTCACAGTGCCCTCCCCCAGGCCTCCATGTTCTGTGCCCTGACTGTATTAGTCACTTTTCTGTTGCTGAGATAGAAACACTGACCAAAGCAATTTATAGAAGGAAGAGTTTATTTGAGCTTACAGTTCCAGGGACATTATAGTCCATCATGGCAGGGAGGCATGGCAGCAGAGGTGGCTAGAAGAGGAGTGGAAGCTAAGCTCTACATCTTCCAGCAGGCACAAGAAACAATAGTGCAACTGGAGAGGTCTGGCAAGGCTTAAGAACTCTTAGTCCACCCCCAGTGACGTGCTTCCTCCAGGATAGCCACACCTTCTAAAACCTCACAAAACAGCACCAGAATCTGGGGATAAAATGTCCAAATACTTGGAGTCTATGGGGGATATTTTCATTCAAACCACCCCCTGGCCCCCATAGGATCATGACCATATAAAATGCAAAATGCATTTAGTCTAACCTTAAAAGTCCCCATAGTCATTATCAGTCTCAATGCTATTCAAAAGTCTACAGTCCAAAGTCTCTTCTGAGACTCTGGTAAATATCTTAACTGTAAGCCAAAGGGGAAGTATAACCAAAGATTAAAGGGGCCAATATAATTTCCTAAGAGACCATATGTACAGCTAAAGGCTACATAGCAAGTAACAATGCCAGACAGGTGATACCTCCTTCTGAGTTGTTGGCCAGGGTGGCCAAAGGGATTCCCAGATAGTAACCCAGCAGAGAGCTGGGAAATTGAACAGCAGACCCCAGTCTTATCCAAAGGAATATTGACAGCTGAATACTGCCAGATGAGGAACAGCTGACCCTCCTAAAACGAAGACCTCGAGATAGGCTGACGAGATTCACCAGAAGGACAAGTAGTGGGGAAAGGCTGGGGGTGCTGACAACACAGCAGACAGTAGTAGGGATATCAAAAGTTTAAGGCCTCTAGTCGGGGGAGGGAGGCTATGGGAGGGTGCTACCTGGGAAGTGAGTGTATAAAAAAATAATTCTTCAAAGCATAAAAATTTGCTCCTTAATAACTAGTAGATGTGAAAAACATTACCACTGAAATCTACCTGATGACTTTATATCCATGCTCAGATGCCAAGGAGCTCAGAAAGTAAC
>NW_008353027.1:1661366-1667097 GCF_000622305.1 Nannospalax galili
ATACATCAATGCAATTGACATTAAGATGTTTGCACACGCATTTCTAATCTCTATATATCTGATTATTACTAGTGACAGCTGGTTAATTTCTGAGCTCCTTGGCATCTGAGCATATTTTAATAATGAAATGGAGATCTTTTTTAAAGGTTAAAACCTCATTTAATTTTATGTCTTATAGGGTTTTTACTGAGTAAAATACTGTATAACTGTAACAATTCAACTGTAAACCTAAAATTTTATAGCCAATTTTGAAAAAGATGCATCTTAGCTCAGAAAATTGTTATTGAATATGTCAATACTGATGTAATGAAATGCTTCTTCTAAGTATGTGGTTATTACATAAATAATAAGCTGAAAAAAAAATCAAAAGACAAATAACATACTCCCAACATACAGTGGAACTGAATACACATTACCATTCCAAAAGGGAGGAATGGAGGCATAGTAAGGAAATACCAGACCAAAACAAGAGTGAAAACCAGCAGGGCAAACATGAATCCAGTAGCTCCACATCCAACTTCTGGGACTTTACTTCCAAAGGACTTACATGGCTCAGCCTCTCCAGCTTTGCTGCATGCAACACACATCTCTCTCTTTGCATGGTACCACTCCTTGTGTGCAGGTCTTCTTGGCAGATGCCTCACAGCTCTTGCATCATGAACTTCTTGGGGTCTCCAATGCCAACCAGGGTTCACCTTCACAGCTTCACGCAATGGCCTATCAGGGCCTTCTCTAGGCAGGGGATCCCTGCTGCATGCTGCCTGGCCTTGGCAACGCTCTGAAACCATGGAGGAAGAACTGATGACCCCTTCACGCTTCCATCTTTCATGCCTCTAAAGCCAACATCAGGTAAACAACACTGCCAAGTTTGTCTGCAAATGTGGCATGGACTCCAGCCTGCTTTATCCATTTTAGAAGCTTTTCTCTTCAGTGGTCCCTGCAGCATTTTGCTTCCACAAGTTGGAGGCTTAACTGGATGTGGTCTTGCCCTGGAGGCACTCTCTCCATTGTTTAAGTGATGATCTCTAGGCCCCTCCTTAATCAACTTAATCTCTTTATCAAAGGGATCTTTTCCAGCACATGCCAGTACTCCAACATTAATCTTCCTAGTGCTCTTTTTCCTTGGAAAATGGATGAAGCAGACGGGAGTCCATCAAACACTTGCAGTCAAACCTGGCAGTGTCATTCACCTGCTGCTGGCCCACTGGGGGTGGGCTTACAGAGTTATTACGCCTTGCCGGATCGCTTCACTTGCTCTTGTGTTTCCTGTGCCTGCTGGAAGTTGTAGAGCTTAGCTTCTGCTCCTCTTCCAGCCACCTCTGCTGCCACGCCTCCCTGCTGTGATGGATTGTAATTCCCCTGGACCCATAAGCTCAAATAAATTCTTCCTTCTATAAATTGCTTTGGTCAGTATTTCTATCACAGCAACAGAAAAGTGACTAATACACATGCCTTTCTGAAGCTTAAAGGTGAAGAAGGCGGAGCGCTGAGTCTGCTGTTGCCTCTGGTCCTCCTGAGAACCCTGATGAACAAAAAAGTGTTAAATATACATGCTTCCTTAAAAATTCAAGTCTAGATTATCATAGGTTGAGGTTATCACAGATTCTAAGATTTTTGGACGGAAAAATTACCTCTTCTGTTTTCTATTCACAACCCCAACTGAAACACAAGAATCAGGTCCTCCAAAATGCTAGCCCTGACACAGAGGATTACAAAACAGTTTTACGTTAGGAAGCTACAGGCTTTCTAGTTCTCAACCTCTGAGTTACTGTTTAAAAACTGCACACAACGAATCTGGAAATAGTGGATATGCTTGAAAGTTCAGGACTGCAGCAACCACATTCTCAACATGACCAAAAACAAGTCAGAGCTTGGGCTTCTTGCTGGTATCTAGAGGCCTGAGGGTAGCAGGAAAGAGGGGCCAGTCCTGTTTGCAGACATCCTCATTCTCCCTACCCACCTAGGAAAGTTAGAAAAACAAAGCCAACTATGAGTGAAACTGGGACTTCTGGAAGCAGAAACAGGCTGAAGAAGTCTGTATTGCAGAAAAATGTATGACTTTGTAAGCTGAGTATTCCCTTGAGGAAGATTACAAAGTCCACCTCTGAAGGATTAGTATGACAAAATCAGATCGGAAAGTAACAGGCACACCTGAGTCTTTGAGTCTCTAATAGCCTAGAAAACTGCTCCTTCTTGCAGCTTCACTTCTGACAATAGGAAACGTTAAGACAGGCAAACCCAGACATCTCTCTTGAGGAAAAGGTACACTTTGGGCTCGCTTCCTGAAAGACGGTTACCTCACCTCCGTAGCATTCAAATGAGGGCCAGAGAAACATGCTTTCTTAGTCTATGTTTAATTCTTTATGTGCTATTATCCCTCTTTTATAGAGACATGGTTTTTTCAAAGGTAACTGAGGATGTCATAGGACATGAATGCCAATATTCATAGCTTTTGTGAATCCAAGCTTAAATTTTAAATTCTTTCTTTCAGCAAGTCTCAGAAAACCCTGATGGCTTGCCAGACATTTTTTTTCTTTTTCTTTTTCTTTTCTTTTTTTTATTTTGGTTTTGGTTCTTTGTTTTTTGACTCTCCTCTGGAATCTTTTCCAACTTTCCATCCAAGTATGAAAATATAACCAATCAAGTTGTGAAATACTCCAGGACTGGAAAATCATCACGGTAAAAGACACATTCTGGTCTCTTCCTGCCAGTGATGAGCACTGAAATGGTGGCAGGCTCTTTGATCACTGTTACTGCATTTTCTCTGAGCACAGAGCCTGACAGGTGACACCTCATTAAATCCGCCCTGATTTCTGTTTTTCTTTTTTCCACCCTTCATTTTCTCAAATCAGTGCTGTGCATCTGATGTTGGCTCTGAGAAGGTGACTATCAGTCCCCATATGATTAAGAGCATTAGTGCTTGTGAATATAACACTTACGCCTCCCCTATTGTGGGAAAACTACTGTGAACTGTCAGTGAGGAAAAAAACCCTACAATCTGAACCCCCACACACACGCACTCGAGGTGCTTTGTAATTGAAGAAATGTTAAAAAATACACACTATGTATTTACACCCACAATGCATGTAAAGGCATAATCTATGATATCAAAATGAAACTGCATCATTACAGTACCAGGATCTAGGAACACACTACAGATGTTAAATAGTTGACACAGCTGATGGCTAGATATTTTAACTAGCCTCAATTTTCCATGCCTCAGGTCTTCAAACTTCTCCTTGGTTCAAAACTACAGTTTTCACAAAGAATCAGAAAGAGAAACCCGCCTGTTCTCTTCTTATAAAGAAATCACTCTTACCTACTAGACGAAGTGGCTGATATAAGAAGTCTCAGTTTTCAAGCACAAAGCATTGATTAAATCAGCATGGAAAGGCTGATACTTAGTGGAGTTCAACATAATAACCCATAAGCAAGATAAAATAAAACAATTGCACTTAAAGAATTTGTTACAGAACCAGATAGAAGTTTTTTGTTTTATCATCATTTCAAGTTTTCATGTTACACCTGATAAAATGTTAACCCTTCTTGTTTGAATAGGAAGAACTTCCTGCATCACAAGATAAAGAAAAAAACTGAGACTCAGGAAGAAACATTATGGCTGGAGAAATGACCCATCAGCTAAGTGCACTGGTTGTTCTTGCAGAGAACCCAGGTTTGATTCCCAGCACCTACATGGTAGCTAACAATGGCCTTAACTCCAGTTCCAGGGGATTTGATGCCTCTTCTGACCTCCATGGGCATTGCATGACATGGGTGCACTTCCATACATGCAAGCAGTACACTCATAAACATATAACAAAAATAATAAATAACATATGCTTTTCTGGCCATTGATGTAGTTATTTGTCCTTGAAGTATAGTCTATCTTCAGCAGTAGGGTCTTACCTTCAAATTTAGGAGGCCATCAAGGGCTGTGGCAACAGCCTAAGTAATTTTGGGAGTCTCTTGGACCACCCTGGCCAACAACTCAAAGACAGGTATATCCTGTCTGGCACTGTTTCTTGGTATGTAGCCTTTAGCTATACATATGGACTCATGTAGAGATAATATATCAAGTTGTATGTATAATTTGTCAGTAGGTTGTTGGACTAATATGGTTCCCTCTGTTTTTTTTTAAAACTAGCTAGGCATTATTTATCTCTCTCCTCTCCTCTGTCTCTCTCTGTCTCTGTCTCTGTATCTCTCTCACACTGTCTAACCCTTCCACCATGGTTTTTCCATTTAAAGTGCCACCATTTTCCCCATTTCTCCCTTGATAATACCTGTCACCTATGGTCCCACGTCTCTTGAGCTCCTTCTTTCCCTTTGTCCCCAAAGTTCCTTGTATCCTCCCTCCCTCCCATTTAAATAAACTCATTTTTGTCCATTTCTTCCTTAGTAATACCTGCTTCCTACTGTTCTCTCTCTGGGAGGAGGTGCATGATCATATGGAAACAGAATCCTACAAGCTCCAGGGAACCTGCTCATATGATTCTATGGCAATGGTGTCAGCATACATAAGTCTCATGCAAACTCAGACAGACAATAACCCAGCATAGAACTGGGAAAATAACAGCAGACCTCAATCTTCTCTCAAGGAATGCTTACAACTGATTGCTGCTAGATGAAGAAGAGCTGATCCTCCTAAAACAAGAGACTCTAGCTAGGCTGACTAGACTCAGTGGATGGACTTGCAGTGTGGAATGGCTGGGTACACTGACAACCCAGTGGACCTTAATAGGGATGACCAAGTATAAGGACTCTAGTGGAAGGGGGGGTACAGGAGGGTGCCAGTGGGGATGGGGATATAAAGATGACTAAAACTGTTTGAGCTGTTCTGTATGAAATACACAAAAAAATTCAATTTAAGAAAAAGAACAACAAAAAGAATAAAACAGGTAAAGCTAAAAAAGGAAATAAATCTTATATGAAAGAAACATTAACCTTGATATATACATATTCACTATAAACTTGAGACTACTAAGAGTTACACTAACTTAGAAAGGTCTGTAAATACCTTATCATTTATAGGGAAAGACAAAGCACTACTTTCAAGATATCAGACTTAGAAAGGTGGGACATATTTGTGACTTAAGTTACTGAGCTGAATAAAAGGAATTGTGATGAGCTGGGACATTAAGAAAACAGATGGATCCAGACAGATGATAGGGAAGAATGGATGATCAAATCTGGCTTCTTGAATCCATCTAACTTTTTTCTAAGAATTTTAAAAGCTTTATTCATTTACCATCTAATTATGTAAGAACTGTAACAATTTTTTTCTTTCAAACAAGATCATTCTGCAGATCTAATATATTGGAGGAAAGTGTTTATTAGAAGATTAAATATATAAATATTGAGATTGATCTAGTTCATATTTCACATACTTGCATTGGTTTCAAGTATATTCTGCTTGCAGAGTACTTAATAATAGAAAGCTTATTTAGCACACCTGTGTCTTAAAAGGAAATAAATGTCCTACAGTTTGAACGATGTGTTCCAGTGGAAGTTTCCACAGATGCTTTCTGGAACAAAATTGGAAAATCTGGAGAGAGATTAATGATATAAATAGAAAACTTCTGCAATGATACTTTTCTAAAATTCTGTCAGTTTTTAAAGTGACAATTAAATAGGCAAGCATACCAAGAAAAAGAGTAGCAATTAAACTGATCATCTAATAGGACAGTTACTTATGATCAGAGGGCATATTTAATATATATGTAACTGTGTT
>NW_008353027.1:1667265-1674222 GCF_000622305.1 Nannospalax galili
ATATTTGGGGGAAAATTTCACATTGTTAGTTTAAACTGAATTTTATTTATGTATTTCAGTATATAAAACTCTGCAGCGCCCTCAGGCAAATGTACAATCTTACCAATAAACTGGTTATTGCATTACTAAAAGATGTCAAGTAGCATTTCTAGCTGTTAGACAACTCCTACTTCACATTTCATAGGACTCTTGAAGAAAATTAAAGAACTTTTCCTTGCTGCTGCCACTGCTGTTTTGATTTATAGCCCTACCTTGAAATAAAGAGGTTTGTAATTTCTCACTGATTGACTTAAGTGATTTAAGGTATATTCTTATTTAGCCTTTCCTCTGAAGTTGGTGCTTCCAGAGGCATAATTATTGCTGTTATCTTCTTCAAGACAGTCAGCATTCCCCTTCATTGGCCCAAACTTTCTCAGCATAAGTGACACAAATTGAAACTGTACCCTGTGATCATCTCCAATCTGCACACAACATTCCAATAGATATCATTTACCCAGAACTCGCACGCTTATTTTTAATTTGTAATCCAGCATCAGCCATTTTTCATTGAGACAATTTTCAGCCACGAATGCTTTCCAAGTTTCTTTCTCCTATTAAATTGCTAGGATTTTATCATATTTTCCAGATGGGTTCATTTGCATTTTCAAGAAATAAATCTCACTGTGTAATTTATTGCCTATATATCATAATCTAAAGGTGTTCGCAAAACTTGAACTCATATTTGCATTTGTGGATTCATAATTTGTTCTAAGCAGAAGTGATAAAAAATTTTATAATGCTGTTGAGTATCTCCTATAAATGTTAAATATATATAATTCCAAAGTCCAAAATGGAAGTATTTTCGTACAAGATGCTTTGAAACCTTATTTGATACTAAACACAAATTAAAGTTCTCAAATGTCTTAGTAAGTCAATTGGATTACCATATCTCACTGAAGGACTGGGGGAGGGTTATAAAAGGAGTAATGATGATGACAAAGATAAGCAGTAGATATTTATACTGCATTTATACTGGTCCTGTACCCAAGAAAGCAGAGGCAGACTCCCTTCATCAGTCTCATCACGTCTTTTCTGTTGTTACAGAGCTCTGTGCTTTTTACTTTAAAAGATAAATGCCCTTATTATTCACTCAGGCTACTATGGCCTGGACTACAACCACAACTTATTTCTAGTTCATTCTTTCATTGTTTATTGAGCACTAAAGGATGCTAAGTATAATATCCTTCATGAATTAACAAGAATAAGTTTTGTAGCCTTAAACTGCTCAATTTCTCATTTTAATGGAAAAAGTTACCATTTAAATTAGACAATTTCAATACTAAAAACATACTTAGTTGCATGATATAAGAGACCTTGCGGGCCTGCAAGACAACTCAGCAGGTAAAGGTGCTTGCTGCCAAGTCTGATGACCTGAGTTCAGTCCCCAGAAACCACATGGTTGAAGGAGGGACTCCTCTCCTGCAAGTTGTCCTGTAAACTGATATGCATGCCCCCCCACACAAGTAAATAGCTGTAAAAAAAGATGGAAAAGGATACACGAAGACTTAACATCACCAAAAACCAGATCTGAACTCTAAAGAGTTTTTAATGTATTTGACTTGCAAATACATTTTTCGAAATTTAGCTAGTCAGTTAGTTGCACTAAAACCACAATATCATATAGGAAAGCGAATATTTAAAACTATACTGACCAAAAATTATTAATCCAAGATTAACAAACAAAACTACTAAGTCTGGCTATGGTCTTTCATAATGAATCTGTGTATAAATAAAAAAAAATAGAGTTTAAAATAATTACTTATTTCTTTTGTTTGCAGAACACAGATATGTGAGGAGAGTTTTATTCAAAAAGCTAGTGGCTATAGTCAGTGTTTGTCGTTCAAGTTGCCTGGTTTTGAGTTCCCTTCCTGAAAGTCCTTCATTCTGCGCTTTTCATCGTTATTTTTCATCTTTCCCACCTGATATGCATTTCCATCCATGAGTGAGGATATAAACTGTCATTATTTTTAAGCATTTTACTGGAAAGTTCTTAGCTTCCCTGAGGCACTGTGCTGTAGCAACAGTTCAATAAACCTGCCAAATGTTTTAGCTACTCTGAAGAAAAAACAAGTTTAGGAAATATGAAATACTTACTATTTTGTGGACTTAAATGCAGTGACTCTCCAGCAGGAATAAATGTCAAAGCACATTCTTTCTTCACAGTATCAAATCCAACCAGTTATGGTGGTGGTGTAGGACAACCAAATATATCACCAGTCCTTATATGACATTTGACTCTGATTTTCTCATGAGAATTTCTCTTCTAATTTGCTGTAACACAAACATCACTGAGAAACTGGCTTCCCATGTGAATTCGGAAGCAGACACAGCCCTCAATGACAGACGTAACCCTACACTACCACAGTCCACTGGAGGCAGAGTCATTCAAGACTTTCATTAACTTACTTAGAAGTAATTTACTATTTTGAAGCAAAAAATGATATAAAAGAAGGTTTTTGAGAAATAAACTTCCAAAGAAATAAAAATATAAATTTAGCAAAACAGTTTTTGAAGAATTCTTTCCATAACTTACTTTAAACACTCTTTGATTTAATTGAAGAACTGAGTTCAGTTCCAAAATAAGAGCAGACATTATTTTTATAAGCAACTAGGAAAAATACATTATGAAAGTTTACCCCTAGGACTCACTATAAATTTTGTGATACACATAAACATCCTCAAGACTAATAAAGAAAGACATTCAGAGAGATAATTATTAGTTTTTAGATATAATTTTTCTAGTCATTATCAATTTATACATTTATAGCTGTATACTGAAGCAAAAGCATTATATCATATTGTGAATCTCAGGAAGTTTTAAAGAAAGGGCTTATGAATTATTTATATGCTCCTTTTTAAAAGAACTAATACAATTCATTTCAAAATACCACACTGCTTTTAATGGGCTTTATTGATGATACTCTATCTCTTCTAGATAGATAACAATGCAGTGAAGAACTATAGGGAAAGATACTGGACAAAACAGAAGTTCAATAAGATGAACTTTGGTGTTACATTTCTCATAGCACTAATAACTTTCTGACTGAGCTGAATAAGACTTATAACTAGTCCTGAGCTGAGCTTTCAGCAAATTCACAAGGAAAAGAAACATGAAACACTGGAGTTCAATTCATAGATTTCAATGTGTGCCGTGACCACCAAGAAACACAAGAATTGTATTTAGGTATTCAGATTGATGATAGATTATGATATGATATGATATGATATGATATGATATGATATATGATATGATGTGATTGATATGATATATATGACATGACATGATTGATATATGATATGACTGGTATATAATATACATGATATGATATGATATGACAGATGATAAATGATAGATGATGATAAATAGAAGATAGTAGATAGATGATAGATGATAGATATATGATAGATAGATGATAGATAGATAGATAGATAGATAGATAGATAGATAGATAGATGATAGATAGATAATTACATAGATGTGTAGGCACACACAGAGACATGCTTTTAGCCACACTATGGTAAAATGATTAGAAGACAAAAACTAAAGGAAAGTTTTAAAACAGCCACAAAAAACATACCGCCTTCAGCAGAGAAAATTAGATTTGTAGCTGCTTCTCAATAGTAACACTGGAGCCCAGAAACTAATGAAATGGTAACTTCAAGGAAAAAAAATATAGCTTTAATTCTCTATCAAGGAAAATAGCTTTCAAAAACAAAGACAAGATTAAAGAGATAATCAGACCAAGTAATCCTGACAGAATTATCAGTAGGCTACATTAAAAGAAATGTCAGAAATTATTTTTCAGGAAAAATAAAATAATATTAGTTGAAATAATGTTTTAAATTGATTGATGAACAAGGGATAAGATGAATAAAATATGTGGTTAAATATGAATAACCCTAATGGAATGAAATAATTATTACATCTTGTGGGATTTGAGTTTTATAGAGAATTATGATGCAAGACCATTTTTTTTTCTTTTTGTCTTTTTGAGACAGGGTCTCCCTGCAGCCCAAGCTGGCCTGGAACTTATTATGGAGACCAGGCTGGCCTTGAACTCACAGAAATCTGCCCGCCTCTGCCTCCCGAGTGCTGGGATTAAAGGTGTGCACCACCATACCCGACCAATTTTTAATTGGGGTTTTTATTAATGGAAGACATGAAAGTGCTATTTTTGTAGACGTTCTTAAGCCACATATTTTGTGCTAATTCAACCATAATAATTGTTGTATAACAGCACTAAACTCCAAGCTAATAGGTGAGGCAGAGAAAAAGAGAATAAACTATTCATAAAAGACATAGTTAAAACAGAAGTTTCAGAGCTGAAAATAGAGTTGGACAAATAGGAGAAAAAATAATTGCTGTACAGTACAGTACACACTGGGCACTAATGTTAACAGAAAGAACTAGTAGGACGGATTACAGTAAAATTAGAGAGTGTTTGTAGAAACATGACAAACTCCAGGGTAGTGAAAGGCATTTTAAACATACAAATGATAAAGGTTTATCTTTGAAATACTTAAATACATCTTACAAATAAGAAATATTTCCAAACCAAGAAAAACTTGGACAAGATCCTCTATCAGACATATATCAAAATGTAAATCATGTGACTTTTAGACACATGAATTTTTCATATTTCATTCTCTACTGGCAACTAGCACTATTTCTGCCTGGAGCAGAGAGCCGAGTGTTCACGTCTTCAAGCAGACAACAGGAAGTAGGAAAAACTGGAGATCCAGTAAGGCTTAAGAACTTTCGAAAACTGCCTGCAGTGTCATGCTTCCTTAAGCATGACCATACTTCCTAAAGGTTCCCTGACTCTCCCCAAACAGCACAATGAATAAACATTCACACAATTTTAGTTCTCTAAATCACAAAAGGATCCAAGGGCTGTATTTTTTTAGAAGACTTGTGATTCTAGTTTAGAGTTTTAATCAAAATTCCTTTCATTACGGTTGAAAAGTACAAGATAAGGCACAGCTAGAGGACCAGCAGAGTAGGAGGCATGCAGAGGAACCCTTGACAAAATCCCAGGTATGGACCAGGTTTAGTCACAAACACACACACTGGCACCAAGGAATATTTTCATGAATCTTTATAACAGTGTGCTTCATAATATCCAGACAATTAAAATATCCAACTATCCCCACTCTGATCTATTTATAAGATGGAATGCAATGCAGTAGGATCAATATATACAGTATGAGTAGCAATGAATGGTCTTCCGGGGAATGTTTTAAAGTAATGTTTCTCCCCTTTGTGCTTTTTCCCATTCGAGTTTAAAAAGTTTATTTTTAAAAGATTTTTAAAAACTTTTTTTGAGAATTTGATAAATGAGTACTGTATTTATATCATTTCCACACCTCTCTCTCCCCCCTCCAGCTCTTCTTCCATACTCCCACTTTCTCTCAACTTTGTGTCCTCTTCTTTATTACTGACATATATAGTATAGTATATATATATACACATATATAATTCACTGAGTCCATTTGCTGGTGTGTGTGCACACATGCTTAGGGCTGAATAAATGGGACTGGATAACCCGTCAGGAAGCTCATCCACGGAGAAAACCGATTTTCTCTAGCTCAGTAGCCATCGATTGCCTGTAGCTTTTCATCTAGAGGAGGAAATTTCCTCTAGAGGGTGGAGTGAAATTTCCCTCACCCACATAATGGTGAGGGAGGCAAGACAGGAGATGCCTGTGGCAGAAACCTGAGTGTTCACATCTTCAAGCAGGCACAGGAAGCAGAGAAAAACTGGAAATCCAACAAGGTTCAAGAACTCTCAAAGACAGCCTCCAGTGGCATGCTTCCTCAATCATGGCAATCTTTCCTAAAGGTTGCATGACCCTCCCCAAACATCACTGTTAATTGAGGACTAAATGTCCAAATACTTGGAGTCTATGAGGGGCACTCATTCAAATCACCACAGTGTACATCTACAATAATTAAATATTTTACAAAGAATATTTAAATAAAATAAGTGATGCTAAATCCTATCTTTAAAAAAAGCCTCATTTCAAAGACTGTGCATTTTAAAAGTCTAATAATTTGATATGAAAGAATAGTCAATGTTATACTTACATGTATTGGTAAGATGTTTTTAAAACATCTTAATGACCTGCCTTTGCTTCCCTGGGAGGCTCAGACACCAGCTTCTTGGTGCTATCATTTTTCTTAGGTGGGTCCTACAGTGCCCACTGTGCCTTGACACTCCCAGCCTCATTCGCTATGACCTGCCTTTGCTTCCCTGGGAGGCTCAGGCACCAGCTTCTTGGTGCTATCATCTTTCCTAGGTGGGTCCTACAGTGCCCACTGTGCCTTGACACTCCCAGCCTCATTCGCCCTCCCAGCTCCATTCCTAGACTGAGTAGGCCCATTTCTTGTCTTGGCACCTCAGACCCCTGGACTGACCTCTAGTCCCGGAATCTCCATTCCTCCATGATCCTTTGCATTCAGACAACCCAATCCCTCCCTGCAGTCCCCAAGAGGCCTCTGGGACTGGTCCTACACCTACCTCCCTTTGCTTCCCTGGGCTGCACAGCCCCTGGCTTCCTGGTGCTAGCATCTTTCCTAGGTAAGTGCAGAGGTGCCCACCACACCTTGACTCCCCCAGCCTCATTCGTGCTCCCAGCTCCCGGACACAATCTCTTCTCCTGGCCTGGGTATAGGCCCATTTCTTGTCTTGGCACCCCAGAAACCGGGCCTGACTTCTCCACCCAGAGTCCCCACTGCTTCCTGATCCTTTGCATCCAGACCACCCTGTGGTCTTCCCTGTGGTCCCCAGGAGCCCTAGGGGGCAGGGTCCTGCCCCCACCTACCTTTGCTTCCCTGAGTGGCTCGGCCACCAGCATCCTGGTGCTAGCATCTTTCCTGGGTGGGTCCCATGGGGTGCCCATGATGCCTTAACTCCCC
>NW_008353027.1:1674552-1679105 GCF_000622305.1 Nannospalax galili
CGTGAATCTGAACCTCATCTCACTTGGGCCTCTGTGGGAACTCCAGAAGACAAAAACAATTTGGCCACTCCAGTCTAAAATTAAAGAGAGAACCTGAAACGTAGACCAACAAGATTTTCATGCCCAACAAGTAAACCACAAAGGAACATAAAGTTTACAAAAAGAAGCAGACCTAAACTCAACAAAGGAAGGCTTGAGTCTCACACAGGAATCAGAAACTATGAAAGAAATTCACATGCCAAAGTCACAGATGAAAAATAATAACATGAAAAACCAAAATAATATATCCCACCAAGTACCGATAGTCCTCTGGAGGAGTACAGTGATAACATAGGACATGGAACTCAAAAGAACAATTATAAACATGATAAAAGAATTCAGTGAATTTAAAGAACACACAAAGAAATCAAAGAACTGAAGGAAGATAGGGATACACTACTGAAATATTGAAGAATAATCAGGATAAAATGAAAAAGGAAGTGAAACACTAAGTAAGACAATTAGAAATGAAGGAGAAAGCCTCACCAATAGGATGAATGAAATAGAAAACAGAATATCAAGACTGGAAGATAAAGTGGATGAATTAGACCACTCGAGCAAAGATTATGAAAAATTTAAGATAACACAGGAATGGAATATGCAAGAATTGTGTGACATCATTAAAAAAACAAACTTACGAATCATAGGCATACAGGAAGGAGAAGAATCTCAAGATAATGGTATGGACTAGATCTTAACAGGAGTGTAGAAGAAAATTTCCCAAAATTAAAGAAAGACATGTCCATACAAATAAATGAAGCATATAGGACACCAAATATACAGGACCAGAAAAGAAACTCTCTATGCCACATCATAGTAAAAACGCCAAATGTACAAAACAAAGAGACAATACTGAAAGTTGCAAAACAGAAACAAGTCATATATAAAGGAAAACCCATCAGAATTACAGCTGACTTTTCAGGACAAACTATGAAAGCCAGAAGAGCCTGGACCAAAGTATTCCCAATTCTAAATGACCACAGATGCCAACACAGATTAATTTACCCAGCCAAAATGTCTATTGTGGTCAAAGGGGAAAGACAAATCTTCCATGATATAAATAAGCTGAAAAAGTTCATGTCCACAAAATCAGCCCTTCAGAGAGTTCTTGAAGCAACACTAAAAGCTGAAGAAAGGAACAACTATACACAAGGGGTTACAGAAAGAAATTCAATGTGGAGAGTTCTTGAAGCAACACTAAAAGCTGAAGAAAGGAATAACTATACACAAGGGGTTACAGAAAGGAATTCAATGAAGGTATAACTGTGAAAATGCACAGCCATATTAAGAATGTGAACAGAAATAAAAATGATAGGGTTCAATACACATCTTTCATTAATAACTTTAAATATCAATGGACTGAACTCCCCAGTCAAAAGACACAGACTAGTTGAATGGATTAAGAAACAAAACCCATCTTTTTGTTGTCTGCAAGAAACCCATCTCACTTTCAAGGACAGGTACTACCTTAAGGTGAAAGGATGGAAAAAAATATATACCAAGCATATGGTACTAAGAAAAAAGCAGGGGTTGCAATTCTAATATCTGATAAAATAGATTTTAAACTAAAACTGATCAGAAGAGATAAAGAGGGCCACATCATTCTGATTAAAGGAACAATAAACCAAGAAGATATTACAATCATGAACATATATTCACCAAACTCTGGTAGACCCAACTTCACAAAAGCAGTGACAGGACTTTAAGACCCAGATTAATCCCAACTCATTAATAGTAGGGGACTTTAATACCCCATTGTCTCCATTAGATAGGTCAACAGGACAAAGAATAAGCAGAGAGATATCTGAATTAAATAATACCATATATCAATGGATCTAACAGACATCTACTGAATATTCCAACGAAGCACCAAAGAATATACTATCTATTCAGTGTCCCATGGAACCTTCTCCAAAATCAACTATATACTGGGGCATAAAATAAACCTCAAAAAATACAAAAAAGTTGAAATAACACCATGCATTCTATCAGACCACAATATAATAAAGATTAAAATCAATATTGGAAGAAGCCCTAGTAGCAACATGAACACATGGAGATTAAACAACACACTCCTGAATGATGAATGGGTCAAAAGAGAAATTAAGAAAGAAATAAAAGTGTTCCTGGAACTAAATGTAAAGGACAATACAACACAACAAAACCTCTGGGACACATTGAAAGCAATCCTTAGAGAGACTTTTATAGCTCTAAGTGCCTACATTAAAAAAAGAACACAAATAAATGACTTAACACTGCAACTCAAGACACTTGAAAAGCAACAACAAATGAAACTCAAACCCAGCAGACAAGAAGAAATAACAAAAATCACATCAGAAATTATGAAATAGAAACAAACAAAAAAAACCCCACAAAGAAGCGACAAATCCAAAAGCTGGCTCTTTGAAAAGATAAACAAGACTCACCCTAGTTAATCAAGAGAAAGAAAGAGGACCTCCAAATCAACAAAATCAAAGATGAAGGGGGAACATCACAACAGACACCCAAAACATCCAGAACATTATAAAAGAATATTTTAAAAACATATATGCTACTAAATTTGCAACTCTAAAAGAAATGGACAGGTATATAAATGCATGAGAATCACCAAAACTACACCAAGATATTAACAGCTTAAACAGACCCAAAACACATAAGGAAATTAAAACAGTAATACAAAACCTCCCAACTAAAAAAATCCCAGGACCAGATGGATTTACAGCAGAATTCTACCAAACAATTAAAGAAGATCTACATCCAATACTACTTAATTTAATCAAAAAGGTAAAAATGGAGGGAGAACTTCCAAATTCTTTTTATGAAGACAGCATCATTCTAATACCAAAACCAGGTAAAGATACATCCAAAAAAGAAAACTATAGACCCATACCCTTAATGAAAATAGTTGCAAAAATTCTCAACAAAATACTTGCAAACCACATACAGATACACAGAAAAAAGATCATCCATCATGATCAAGTCAGCTTTATTACAGAGATGTAGGAATGGTTCAATACATGTAAGTCAGTAAACATCATAAATTATATAAATGGGTTCAAAGGCAAGAATCACATGGTCCTATCAATAGATGCAAAGAAGGCCTTTGACAAAATTCAATATGCATTTATGTTCAAAGTCCTAGAGGGAATTGGTCTAGGGGGAACATACCTCAACATATTTAAATCCATATACAACAAACCCACAGCCAACATCATTCTAAATGGTGAAAAACTTGAAGCATTCCCATGGAAATCAGGAACCAGACAAGGCTGCCCACTATCTCTACTCCTCTTTAACATAGTGCTTGAAAATCTTACAAGAGCAATAAGACAAGAAAATAAATTAAAGAAGTAATAATTGGAAAAGAAGAGACCAAATTATGCATCTTTGCAGACAATATTATATTATATCTAAGAGACGCCAAAAATTCCACCAGAAAACTCCTGAAAATTATTAACATGTTCAGGAAAGTGGCAGGTTACAAAATTAATCTGTAAAAGTCTACAGCCTTTCTATATACCAATAACAAGCAATCAGAGAAAGAGTATATGGAAACACTCCCCTTCACAATAGCTGCAAAAAAATAAAAAAATAAAATATCTTGGAATAAACCTGACCAAAGACATTAAAGACCTCTACAATGAAGATGAGATAAACAATGCTTAGCTAGTTTTTAAAAAATCAGAGGGAACCATATTACTCCAACAACCTACTGAAAAATTATACATAAAACTAGATTAAAGAATATAATATATGTCTAGGCAAGGTTTATCTGAGAACGTTTGGTGTTTTCCCAAGCTTTAT
This sequence comes from Nannospalax galili, assembly GCF_000622305.1. NCBI lineage: Eukaryota > Metazoa > Chordata > Mammalia > Rodentia > Spalacidae > Nannospalax > Nannospalax galili. The sequence continues at coordinate 1,678,396 of NW_008353027.1, forward strand.
CTGCATGGCACATGGTAATTAAAAGTACCAGACTGGTGGAACTAACCCCCTTGGATTTGAGGGCTATACTAACTTGTTCAGAGGGACATAAAGGACAATTTTTGCTCCTTGCCCTCCTAGGTCAACTAAGTTCCAGGGGACTATGAGCATTTCCTGTAACTGTGGTGAGTCACCTGTCCTCTTGATCAAGGCCATGGAGACCCCAACAGATGGACTTGAACCAGTTTCTAGTCTACAAAGAGGAGCATCAACACAAAAGAAACATTTCCTCCATGCTTCCAAGCGAAGCCAGCCATGGTCAAGCAGAACATTTGACATATCTCCACATAGACAGAACTGGTAATAGAAAGGTGCCAGGGGCTCTTCCCAAGCCCATGTGACCCCTGAGGAACAGCTCTTCAAACAACCTTAAGAGTAAAAATAAATTGGTTTATCTGGGGCAACTTTAGGGTCTTAAACACCCAAAAGGAAAGTATAATCAAAGATTAAAGGGTTCAATATAATTTTTTTTAATTCCATATGTATAGCTAAAGGCTACATAACAACAAACAATGCCAGACAGGAGATACCTTCCTTCAAGTTGTTGGCCAGGATGGCCCAAAAGACTCTCAGACAGTAACCCAGCATAGAACTGGGAAAATGAATAGCAGACCCCAATCTTATCTAAATGAATATTGATAACTGATTGCTGCTAGATGAGGAACAGCTGA
>NW_008353027.1:1679520-1681424 GCF_000622305.1 Nannospalax galili
GGGGCTCCTCCCAAGCCCATGTGACCCCTGAGGAACAGATCCTCAAATGACCTTAAGAGTAAAAATAAATTGGTTTATCTGGGCCAATTGTAGGGTCTTAAACACCCAAAAGGAAGTATAACCAAAGATTAAAATTCATTTTTATGTCTTACAGGGTCTATACTGAATTCAATATTGTATAACTGTATTAATTAAACTGTGAACCTAAAAATTTATAGCCACTTTTGAAAGAGATATATGCTTTCTCTGAAAATTGTTATTGAATATGTTAAATCTGTAATGAAATGCTAAAGCAAAAAAAGTGTATTCTTCTTTGGTGATTGCTGGAATATTCTATATATATGTTAGGTCCATATCATGTAGTATGTCATTTAATTCAGATGTCTCTTTGTTTATTCTTTGTCCAGTTGACCTGTCTATTGAAGAAAGTGGGATATTAAAGTCACCCACTATCACTGAGTTGGTGTCAATCTCTGTTTTATAGTCTTGGACTACTGATTTTATGAAATTTGGTACTCCAGAGTTTGATGCATATATGTTCATGATTTTGCTATCTTCTTGGTCAACTGGTCCTTTGATTAGAATGAAGTGATCCTTATTATCTCTTCTGATGAGTTTTAATTTGAAGTGTATTTTGTAAGATATTAAAATTGTGACACCTGCTTGCTTCTTTAGGGCTATTTGCTTAAATTATTTTTTCCTATCCTCTCACCCTAAAATAGTGTCTGTCCTTGAAAGCAAGATGAGTTTCTTGAAAACAACAAAAAGATGGGTTTTCTTTCTTGATCCATTGCATTAGCCTGTGTCTTTTGACAGGGAAGTTGAGGCTACTGACATTTAGTGTTATTATTGAGAGGTGTGTATTGTGTACTGTCGTTTTTAATTTCTTTGTTTTTGTTTTTCTGTTGTTATACCTTTATCTTCTTTCTATAGCCTCCTGGGCGTCCTCATTCCTTTCCTCAGTCCTTTGTATTGCTTTGAGTATTCTCTGTGGTGCTGGTTTGGAAGGCATGAATTCTTTCAGCCTATTTGTATCATGGAAAATTTTCTATTCCCCTTTGACGATAGATACTTTTGCTGGATACAGTGTTTGGGGTTGGCATCCATGGCTGTTTAGAACTGGGAATATTTTGTTCCATGCTCTTCTGGCTTTCAGAGTTTGCACTGAAAAGTCAGCTGTAATTCTGAGTTTTTCTTTGTATGTAACTTATTTTTCTCTAGCAGCTTTCAGAACCCTCTTTGTTCTATACATTTAATGTTTTTGCTATGATATGTCATATTGTTGGGACTTTCAGGTCTGATCATGTCTTAATGTTGTTTGCTGTGCTTCTTGAATCTCTATAGGTCTATCTTTCCTTAATTTAGGAAAGTGTTCTTCTATAATCCTATTGCAGATCTGTTTGATGCCATTGGTTTGAGTTTCTTTTCCTTCCTGTATGCCTATAATATGTAGATTTGTTCATTTCATGTTGTCCCACATTTCTAGAATATTCCATTCCTGTGTTTTTTTGAATTTTCAAAGTCTGATTAAGGAGTCCAGATCTTCAACTTTATCCCCCAGTCTTGATATTCTGTTTTCCATTTCATCTATTCTGCTTGTGAGACTGCCTCCTGTTGTTTCAAGTTGGTTTATTGAGTCTTTCAGTCCCGTGTTCATTTCCATTTGGATTTTCTTCACTACTTCTATCTCTTCAGTTAATTTTCTTTTCAAATTATGAACTGTTTTTGGTATTTCATTAAGCCACATATATCTATATTGTTGAACTTCCATCAAAAGTTTATGCCTTTCCTCTTTGAGTTCTTTGACTTGTTTGTCTGTGTTTTCTTGTAATTCTTTGATCATGTTTGTGATTGTTTTCTTAAAGTCTGTGTCCTGGGTTTCTATAGGGTGGTTCTCACTGTAC
>NW_008353027.1:1681529-1699935 GCF_000622305.1 Nannospalax galili
GTCAGAGTCCTGACTGAGCAGGTCTGCCTGCCTGATCAGGATGCTGGGAAGTTGCTTGTGAGGGGACTGCCTGGGTGAGGACTTAGGAATCTATGGTAGGGTGTTTAGTTAATCTGGTTTGGGAAGCTAGTCCTGGGACTTGAGGTGAAGGAACTGGAGCCCTCCTGTGAGAGAGGCCGTCAGGTGACAGGATGGGGGTGGATGAGAGAAAATCAGTTTCTGACTCTTGTGTCTGGGACTTGAGGTGAAGGAACTGGAGCCCTCCTGTGAGAGAGGCCATCAGGTGACAGGATGGGGGTGGATGAGAGAAAATCAGTTTCTGACTCTTGTGTGAGACTCAAGCCTTCCTTTTTTGAGTTTGTTGTATAATTTATGTGCCTTTGTTGTTTTCTTATTGGGTATGAAAAACTGGTTGGTCTAGGCTTCAGGTTCTCTCTTTTGATTTTATATTGGAGGGGCCTTATGGCTTTAGTCCAGCTGTTTAGGAGTTCCCACAGAGGCCCAAGTCCGACAAGGATCAGATGCTCTCAGATTTCCTCCCTCTAGTCATCAGGCACTGTACAATTTTGGGAGGCTTCCTAGGTAGAGGTAGGATTCAGGCACTCTCAGCCAGGGGAGGAGGCTGTTCCTCCCAGGTAGGTTGGGGGTGGGGACAGCCAGGGAAGAAGGCTGGTCTCAGGTGTGCAAAGGCAAGTTAGGGGTGGAGGCAAGCTGTGAGATCTCTAGGGAAGTAGGCTGAAGAATTGGATTGATCTGGGTGCAAAAGATCAGGAAGCAGTGGTGGGATCTGGGCCAAGAGGATCATCCAGTGGTGGGGGTGCCTAGAGAAGAAGTGTGCCTGTGTCCAGGTCTAGAAGGAGACCAACATGTGGGAGCTGGGAGAATAAATCAGGCTGTGGGAGTCAAGGGCAGTGGGCAGGGTCAAACTTACTAGGGAAGCAGGCTAGTCTCAGGAATCCCAGGAAGGTTGGGGATGCGGACAGCCAGGGTGGAAGCCTGGTCTCAGGTGTTCAAAGGCAAGCTGTGGTGGGAGCAGGCTGTGAGGTCTCTAGGAAAGTAGACTGAAGAATTAGGTTAGTCTGGGTGCAAAGGATCAAGAAGCAGTGGGGGTATTTGGGCCAAGAGAGTAGTTTGGAGGTTTGGGGTGCCAAGAGAAGAAATGGGCTGTGCCCCAGGCTAGAAGAAGAATGGGATGTCTGTTTAGCCTTATTTATAAAATAGATTATACTTCTTCTTGATCTGAACTTTATCCTCTTTTGCTTCATAATCCCCTTGTGGGGAGAAATTCAATAACTTTATTAAATGAGGTTTCTAATATTTTTCATTTGAACCATCCATAGGAGATAGAACATTTGCCATCTCATCTTATTTGGCCAGTTTGATCACTCATTGTTCAGAGCTTTAAAGGCCTATTAAATCTAGTAACCAGATCTACAGGCACTATTAACTTACTTTTTTAATGGCTGTTACTTCTCACTTGTTCTAATTCTAAAATATTGATTTGGCTCAGAAAAATACAATAAATTAGACATCCAGTTTGAAATGTTTTCTCTATACCCCAACCTTTCTTTTTCTCAATTTCATTTAAATAGCCAAGGTACACTGATGAGGTTTTCTGCTGGACACAAAAGGTGGTCTGTGTTTTATTGGGATTAAAGAAAACTGTTGTTCTTTCATAGAAGGGCTCTCTGTGTTGGTCTCCAGGTCAGTTTTCTTGGGCATGATTTAAAGCAGATTTGAAAGAAGCAAGTCCCCACAGACATTGTTCATTCACGGGCTTCTGGAAAAGGAACATTTATGTTCTGCTTGGGTGCTGCAGGATCTTTTATGAGCAGCCTACTCAGAGCAAAGCATCAGTCTTCTCTCATTGCCTCAGATGCATTGATCTTTGGGGAGAAAATGGCACAATTGTGCACACAAGGTAAGCAGGCTGTAACATGGAAATACATCACCCCATGAAACACACACAGAAACACACAGGCACCATGTGGAATGTCTATAAATCAGGAAGGAAATTCTTTACAAGCCTCTTCCTCCCTGACAATATCTATCACCTGAAGAACCAGGAAAGCCTTAAGCAAGCAACAATTATTTCAGACTCAGAAGGCTGGCAGGTTCACTGACACCTGCCACTGTAACTGATCCCACCCAAGTGTTATGAATGTTTGCCTTCCTAGCTACCTGATATGTCTGTCTCTCACTCCACCTCTGTGCAGATAGAGAATGAAAAATTGTCAAATTCTTAAGCTTCTCTTTTGAAAGACTAAGTCCATTTTAAGTTCCTCTCAAAGGGAAAACCACACAAAAGTTCAATAATATAATGTGACTAACAGTTTCCCAAATGCTGAGACTGTGACCCTGGAACTGGGAAAGCCACGCGCTAGAACCTAAGGGAATATCTGTCAGGAATTTTTCCCTCAGCACTCACAAAGACTCTGATTTCATGTAGTGGCCATCACCATACCTTTTTCAACCCAACAACAAAGGAGTTATTTGGACTTATATCACTTATGTTGTCATGTCTTTCAAGACCATAGAACATTGTTTTATGTTTGTATCACCTAGTTAGCAAACATGCTTTCTATTGTCACCTGTTTCAGAAGTATTTCCTGTGATTTCTTGCTTTAACATATATGTGGCTTTCCCGCACTGACAACTGATATAAGGACAGAAAGGCCCATCTTGAAACAACACAAATAGTACATGTAGGCTTTGATGGGAAGGAAAGGCATCCATCCTTTATCACTCAAGATCTGCATGTACACACTCCCATTAAAAAAAAATGATGCTTGTATCTTGTTTAGGCCTTATGGAGGATCCATATGAAGGCATGTTTGTTTGAGCAATGGCACATAATCCCCAAGCCTTTGGTGGAACCCAGGGGATGGAGCTGAAAGTTCCTATAGTAACATGGTTGATTCCTCTGGCAAATAACCTCATCCTGAGGCAATCTAGGGTATACCTCACCCCATCCAAGACTCATGCCATTAACACAAGCTCAAGTAAGATTAAAAGCAACTTAGTATAAATAACAAAGATAGTCTTTTCATCTCCAGGAAATCACAATGGTTTCAGAAGCACTGTGCAAAGAATCAAGTGCTCAAATATGCAATTTTTACATCATAGGTAGCAATCTGACAAATGAAATGACGAGATATTCTAGAACAGTTTGAATGAAAGTATATGTGTGTGTCTTCAATTCTGGGAAATATATGTGGAGTACTGGCCATCTTTTAATATGTTATTTTCTGGTCTTATTTTCTTTCTTCTAGATTTCTATTATAGATTATCCATTATTTGAGAAATTTCTCCTTCTGTATCTTTCAAGTTATTTTTCATATTTCTATCTCCATCTTTCTGTGAGGTTACCATAAGAGGGTTCTTCAAACATACCTTCACACTTGCTACTTTTTCTTTGTATCCAGTGTGTTATTTAGACCCTCTATTGAATTTGATTTCTCTAGAAATTTTTTTCTCTTCCATAATGTTGGATTATTACATTAAAAATTTCTATCAGTGGGCCTGGAGACTTGGCTTAGTGATTAAGAATGAAAATAATAAATAATTCTATCATTGCTTGTGCTTCCTTTACTATTTGACCACACTCATTTTGATTTTTCTGAAATGCTTTTTGCATTTGGAGGTACAGTTCCTAGTGCGATTTTGTTTTGTAATTCTACTCAGGATACTAAATTTCCTAGTATTCTATCTGAATTTTTTCTAATTTTTAATATTATTTATTAATTCGTATTTTTGTGTATGTGCGTTTTGCTTGTATGTATGTGAGTACACCATGTTCGTGCCTGTGAAGACCAGAAGAGAACATCAAATCCCCTGGTACTGGAGTTTGGAACAGTCATTAGCTACCATATGGGAATTAAACATGGGTCCTCTGAACAAGCAATCAGTGCTCTTAACTGCCCGGCCAACTCTCCAGTCTTTCTATATGAACTTTTGTCCTTGTGTCCTACTTTTAGAGTAAAGTATCATCTGTCAGTGCTGAGCATAATAAATTTCTTGGCATAATATATACTGTCTGGACTTCACCAGGGGGTGATTTGCTTTGGAAATTGTCACTAGTGTCTTTCGCAGGTCTGTTTCATTCTATGATCTATAGAATTCTCAATCACAATGGTTATAGGAATTTAAGGCCTATGCTGACAAATCATGCTGTTTAAAGGTTCTGGTACATCTAAATCAAAAGTCTTACAGTTTCTGTTGGAGATAGATGACTTGCATGGATCGAATAGATGCATTTCTCAAGTTTTATATGTTGGAAACTAAAACCCAAAGTTTAAGACAGTATTAAGAAGTGGGGTCTTTAAAGTGACTAACTCATAAGTATTCCACCCCATGAATGGAAGAAAAAATAAAACCCTTTAAGAAAGTCATCACAGAGCCACCAGGCTCATACAACTCTTCTGCCATGTGAGGATCCAGCAGTGCCACACCACAGTAGGAGAGACATGAGCCTTAGGACCAAGAGTTTAGATTTCCCAGACCCCACAGCCATAAGGAATTAAATCTGGTCTTAAAAATTATCCAATCTTGGATATTCTTTAGTAGTAGGAAAGGATAAAGTCAGAGAGCCATGCTTTTTGACCTCTGGGAACAAGTCCTAACAGTTTCATCACCATGTGATCTATATGTTTTGAAATTTTTAATTTTTTACTATAAGCTACACATTTGCATCAGAAAATTGCTGTGATTTTTTTAAAAGTTTGTACTTACAAATAAGAAAACTTAGTAACATGTTTGCATAATTTTTATGTTCAAATGTTTCAGAATATATTAGATAGTTTATTTTAAAACAATATTTTCTTTAATTACAAAAATGCTACTGGAAAATACCAAGGAGCCACATGATTATATGACTATTTCTTGATGGTTCAATAGTTTGCACAAAGTATATAAACAATAACTATTACTTACCATATATATATCTTTTTAAATATTTTATTTATTTTTATTTTATGTGTATGAGTGTATTGCCTGTATGTAAGTGAGTGCACCCATGTCATGCAATGCCGCAGAGGTCACAAGAGGCCTTTATATTCCCCTGGAGCTGGACTTAAGGATGGTTCATAGCCACCATATGGGGTGCTGAGAATTGAACTCTGGTCCTCTGCAACAGCAGTCAGTGCTTTTAGCCGCTGAGCCATCTCTCCAACCCCTATATTTATATCTATGAATGATTATCTTCTCAAAATATCTTTCAAAGTAGTCTATCTCAAGAGAAAAATAACTCAGTAATTTTCTTAAGATTCCATCAAGAACAAAATTTCAGGAAGTATTCAGTGGTGTGCTTTCATCCAGTTTCCTCCCATTAGGAAAACCAAGTTTAATTGCTGTTCATTTACCTGTTTGCCAATGTGGCAGTGACAGTGGTGATTTATTTCTCTTCATAAAGAAGTTTCCCTAGAAACTTATAGTACTGGAAGATGCTAACAAAAGAGAAAAGTAATTATCAACATTTCCTGTAAGCTACAGTGACAACAGGTATAGCAAGGTACCCACTGGTACAAAGGTGGTGTGAATGTTATGATAGTAACCAATCACTTTCTGATTTTATTCAAGATCAGCTCACACTTGATACTAATATCAGGCCTAGGAACCTGTGGCTCTTCCATAGGGCAGAGCCTACTACTATTATTCTGCTCAATAGACTCTGAACTGACTCCTAATGATTTATTCTCATACACTAATACATCTCTCAGTTCTCATCAGGGATGTGTCCTCATGCATCAGATATCCACAACTGGCCAACATGCAGAGAATAGGAGACTACATAGTGATTAACCCAGAATAGGTCACCTATATCAAACTTCTGCCTCCCAAGTATCAGAAATCATTGTGAAAAAGGATATAAAGATTGTATAAACCAGAGGTAGTGGATGATCTCAAGGAAATAAATTGTCCAGACAACTGGGGAGTTATTCATATGAATTCACAGATATGGTACAGCATGTACAAGTCTCACATAAACTCAAGCTCCCCCCCCCCGCAAAAAAATCCCAGCATAGAAGTGTGAAGGTAGAAACCCAAACCCTCTTTGAGGAACTACAACAAATTATAGCTGCTGAGACTCAGTCTTCTTTAAGGGTGAGACTCTGGGTAGATTAGTAAGGCTTCAGTGTACAGACCCACATCAAAGGACTTTTAGGAACATTAATTTGACTTGAGAGGCAATAAATATAAAATAGAGTACATGAAATTTGGCAAAGGGCAGTAAGTGGTGCAGTTAAGGAAGGGGTCTAAATATGATCAAGTATATTGTAAGAAATTCAAAAAAATTTATTTAAAAACTTCTTTAGACAATTATCTACAAGGAAAAAGAAAATGAAAGAAAATTTTGAGCAACAAATAACAGTTACTCATGATAAGGCTAATTTCAAACAATGATATGACATTTTTATAGTAATCATATACCCCACAATAAGAGAAAACCTTCTTATTTTCAGAATTTAAAAAAAATGGAGTAAAGGCAAAATTTGAAAATCACTGGATTCGATCCAAACACCTTATATGCATATATGAAATTCTCAATAAATTATTTTTTTTGAAAAGAAAATCACTGTTTTGTGGCTTTCAATAAAATAATTCAATCGGGTAAAGCTTATCTACAGATGCTAAAACAAATAGATAAAAGATGCATAATATAGTAACATGGCACCAAAGTATCAGTCCACAATATCTCGTGAATTACAAAAAGGAAAATCAATTATTAAAGGAATAATGAGGTAGTCACTCCTTTCTCCAAGCAGTTAACCACACCACTCACTATGAGGTCCCAGAGCATTAGGGAATTTCTGATATGATACAAAATAAAAGCACAGTTTTTTTCTTTGAAATGTTCTTCAGGAAAATGTTGTCCTGATTGGAATCAAGGCACATATTTAATTTGGGCTTATGATGGATAATCTTGATTGTCAATTTGACTGGATCTGGGACTCACTGAGAGACTTTCTGAATTGAATTGAAGCCAGAAGATTCACCCCAAATGTAGGTGTTACCTGCTGATGGCAGCCCATATAAAAAGTCATGACAGAAGGGTGCTTGCCTTTTCTCTCTCACTGGCAAGTTTCTCTTGGTGCTGTGGCATTCCTTCCATAATAGTAGAGCCCATTTTTTTTTTATTCCAACATAGCCTGAAGACTAGCAGACCTCCAGGAATCCTTAGGCCTTCAGCGCCAGATTGGGGCTGCTGAGACATTCAGTCTCGTGGTCTAAGTAACTACCAGATTATCAGCCCCTCCAGTGTGCTACAGTCATTACTGCACTACTCAAACTCTATCCCATAAGTCAATATAATAAGTCCCCATATATTGACTTTATAAGTTCTTTTCCTTTAGAGAATCCTGGCTAATACTGAAGTATAACTCATCTTATCAAAATCCTAGTCCAAAACATTTCAATCATCTTTAAATACCCATCCCCATCTGCACCCTCCCATAGCCCATGTCAGTATAAAAACATTCAAAATAGATAAAGTCAGGCATGACACTTATTCCTAGGACTTGGAGCGTGAGTTTGAGGTCAGTCTGAGCTATATCATGAGACTCTGATGAATATGCATCATAGAATACCAAGCAAAATATGAAATGCTACATACACTATAGTTGCATCTATGTATAACATATGCAGAAATAAACACTGCAAGGCAAGCTGCAAAAATGAACAGATGAACAGTCGTATGCAAAGAAGTATTTAATTTCTTTCAAATGTGTTATTGCTATTGCTCAGTTTTATAATAAAAATTGAGATAAAATGACAAAAAGTCAGTCCACTATAGGAAAGAATACTAAGATGGCTGCTCTAGGATGAAACATGGTGAAAACAAATAACTAAAGTCACATGTGACTTTGATTTGAAGCCTGATTTATGGGGCGCGTGCTCTCTCTGGGTGCACTCCCAGAATGGCACGGTGGATCCGCAGGCTTTTCCCGGCGGCTCGGGTCCCGTGTCTCTGGAGCTTCTCTGCTACAGGAGCGTTTTCCTGCTGAAATCCTGTCCCTATTCTACCCGTGTACTTTTCCTCAGGATGCGAGGTCCACTGGCCACTGAACCCCACGGGAGAAGTACGGAGGCAGTGAAAGCTAGGATGTCCACGAGTCGGTAACGAGGGAGTGCTGCCCTCTGGAGAGATTGGGCCGCCGGTAGTGACACAAGACTCAAGACTTGGCTCAGTCTGTGCTACAACTTTATTCTCTGAGACCCAGCTCTCTGTGTTCCAGCTTTCTGTGACCCAATTCTCTCACTATTAAGAGAAGACTAAGACGTTTATACCATGGGGGTAGTGGTAAAAGCTTTGGCTGTAAGATGCTTTGTGAGGCATTCCATTTACATATGGAATTGGATTTCTGCCAGACTGCTGTCTGCCTGGAGAAATTACAAGAAGGCATGGTACCTTTCAGAGCCAAAGGCATGTTTATGTTATGGCATTTGTGGCGGACACTTCAAAAGGAGAGACAGGAAAGATGCCAGGAAAACACCCTGCTATGAAAGGAGCCCTCAGCACATGATCCCGAGCTGCATGAGCTGTCCAGTCGTGAAGGGACTTCTACTTTGCATAACAGAGGTCTCCAACATGATTGATTACAGAAAGTAGAGACAAAGGATATACTGAGGAAAATTAGGGATATTTTAATGTAGTCTATGAAATACATGGTATCAGAAAGCTGTGATTATGTTGTAAAGGTGATAATAGTACTATGACTATAAGATAATACTGTTCTTAGTGACTGCATGGTGAAGTAGTTATCTGTGTTGTGTCATGTTTTCTATTGCTTATTTTCAGGTAGTACAACTTCCTTTCCTCCAAAAAATGTTAGCTAGTAAACCCAAAATGTACATTTAGGAAATTAATAATTAATAAGACAGGTGGTGAAAATTGAGGAGTGGTTTTCTACGTCCATAAGGGTTGGATCACATATGTGAAATCAACATGAGTGATTTGATGAGTCCCTTCTTCCCTGAACCTCTACAATATAACCTCTACAACTAAGGCTCAGGGAACATAGTAGAACAGAGGGAAAACATATTAATGCATCTCTTAAATTTTTAGTTTGAGACATGGTCTTTCTGAATTGTCCAGGCTGGCCTTGAACTACCTCCGTAGCCCAAGCAGGCTTTCAAAATTCCAAACCCTCTGCCTCAAACTCATGAGAAACAGTCATTACAACCATGTGCTGCCACATTTAATGGCAAGTATTAAGGTCAAGAGGGGCATCTGAGATTTGGTGTAGAGTTTCTTCATACTAACAATGTAATGAAGAAGGTCTCCTGATTGAATTTTGGGTAGTCTCCCAAAGCTAGGCTAACATGTCTAAGCTCACAGGCAGGTTGTCCTATCCACCATGGTCTTCGTGTAAAGTGTCTGTAATGCAGCATCACTTTGTAGATGTTCTATGACTAGAAAGGTTAGGAAATACTATCTGCTCTACATAGCCACCCTGGTTGGTGTACGGACCCGACTATACATTGACTAGAAAGATAAAATTTTTAAGAAGTAAAAATAAAATCACCAAAATATAAGGAAAAAAATAAAATTTAAGGAAAATTTACTTTAATAATAACATAATTAACCAATAAATTTCTTCATCATTTTTCCTCAGACAAGTAACATACACTTTAATAATAAAATTAAAATGATAAAATGGGTAAATGTTAAAGAGAACATTTTAATCAAATCTCTTGTCTTTCATCCACTTAATTACTTTTTCTGGAAGAAATCATTCTTTCTGATTAACTTTTCATTTTTCAGGATATATTCTATATATAAACTTTGCAAAAAATATTAGCATAATAGACCTGAGCTTGCATGCATCCTTACAAAGACTAGATTGGCCACCAACTGATGTGGGAAACTTGGATTTGAGGAATGTTTCCACTTGACCACCACTAATAAGAATATTCTTAGTGTGCCTACACTTTTCTGCAAGCAATGAGATTTGTCATAACTGTTCCTTTTGAAAATCTGAAATTTTGATACATGTTAGACTGGGGTACCTAAATACTCAGCCCCAATAGAAACCCTGATGATTTTTCTGGTAAATAACACTTAGACACAGGTCACAATTATACCTGGAGGTAGTGGGTGTCCAGTATGACTACTGCCTGGTTTCCTCCAGACCTGGCATGCATACATGTAGGAAAAAACACTCATAAATAAAGTAAAACTAAGTAAGTACTAAATATATATACTTAAAAGCTAATACCTTTCATAATATAAGTTGAAAATAATTTCCCCAACTTGCTGTTCATCTATTGCTTTTATCCATGATAAATTTTTGATTTATTTATTTTTATTTTGTGTATGTGAGTGTATGCCTGCATGTATGTAAGTGCACCCATGTCATTCAGTGCCCGTGGAAGCCAGAAGAGGGCATCAGATCACCTGGAACTGGAGTTAAGGACAGTTGTTAGTTGCCATTTAGGTGCTGGGAACCAAATCCAGGTCCTCTGCAAGAGCAGACAGTGCTCTTAAGCACTGATCCATCTCTCCAGCCCTGTCTATGATAAATTTTAAGCAGAAGTATTTTATGGTTTTGTAAATTTTTATGGCTTCTTAGATTTATATCAAAAGTGGGGATTTTCTTTAAGCCAAGGTCCTTAAACAATATTTAAAAGTTATAGTTCAGAGTACCTAACTTAAATATAGAGCTACCAAAACAAAACGTTGTTTAAAAGAGAAACCTAAAATTTTTTAGAGTCCATTTCGAATAGGCATACGTTGGCAGCTTTTCTCTGCATCCTGTTTACCCCTTTATCGTCTACCACCAACATCCCTGCCATTAACGTCCCATGTGACAGTCTCTAAGGACATCATATTTTTAATTGTTTTGTCACTAGCACAGACATAAGTCTTAATTTCAAACTTTAGTTGACATTTCAACTGGCTATTATAAATTATTTGAATTCTTTTGCAAGTGAATTTTATTTTAAAAACCTATAAAAAGAAGCTGATCAAAGAACAGCAAGTGTTCTTAACTGCTCAGTCATCTCTCCAACCTCTTAAAGCTTATTTTCTAGTGCTTTAAAGTGATAACACTTGTCTTATTAACTTATTATAAACATCTCTTTTTAGTATTCTTGCCTAAATCCCTACCTCCAGTCTAATCATGATAAATCTCTGGGAGAACTCAAATCAAAACATTTACACAATATATGACCAGTACTCTTCAACAGTGGCAAGGTCATGAAAAACTTTATGAAAAACTGGGAAAGCATCACATGTTGGAGAACATAGGGCACCTAAATGCGGGATCCTGGATTTGACTCCACATCAAGAAAATCACTGCCGGAGAAACTGGTGAGATTTGGATTTTGCCTACAGCTAAAGTAACAGTACTGTACAAATATTAAGTTTTTGGTTTTGATAATTTTACTACAAAATAGCTTAATGAAAGCTATACAGGATTTTTTTTGGACAAATTTTGCAAATTTGTAAATCTTAAGTTACTTTACAATAAAAATTTTGTCATGAGGAAAGAGGAAAAAAGAAGCTAATGGACAGGATGTGACAGTGACCAATCTCTACAGTCTCTATAAATTTCAGGAGTGTGTATCTGAAATCTCTCAATAGTCATTTAATGTGCCTGATAGGAATTAGATTCAAGAAAAAGAAAAATATAAATGTGCCCCTTATAGATCCACTATTTTACTTGCTCACAGAGATACTAAATTAAAACACAAGCAAAAATATCCATGTTGATACATTGTTTTTTCCCTTTCGTGCTCCTCCTTTCTAGCCTCCATCTCTCTCTCTCCCTTTCCTCGCCTCCCCCCCGCCCCCGTCTCCACTCCCATCTACCCTTTCTATTATTTATTTCTTCATGACTCATGGTAAGAGCTAACTGGAATACGGGGTTCATGGTGAGATCCCTGCACAGAGCTTTCCATGCATTGCACATCAAGTGAGTTGTATTTATACCCTCATTTTACAAACAAGAAAACCAAGGCCTAAAACCATTGAATAGTCTACTATCTCCCTAAATTAGATGGCAGAGAGTGAAATTCAGTTTTGTCTAATTCTTGCCCTTGCCCTTTACTACCACTGTTTGATGTGTTCAGATGTAAATCACCAGATGCCCTTTCATTTTCATGTGTGTGCACACAACTTCATATTGATTCTTTTATCATGATAGTCAAGGAGAGAGAAAATCACCTAAAATTCAATTAAAAGGGGGCAATATCAATATTACCCACAAGTACTATACTATTAATTTATTGTGTGTTCCTCACCAAACGGTCATAAATAAGGAAATAACTTGATTACAAATAGTTTCCTATACCCTTTACCATTAAAATACAAACCTTACACAGGATTAGAGCAACATTAGAGACTCCTTCAACCCTCATTTGCCTGAGTGGCATATATTCTCAAGTGTGTGCCACTGAGGTGTCTCTGAGAAATACTGTGTCCTTGAGAGCAGTTAAAAGGAAGCCATTTCCAACAGACATTACTGTTGTTTCGTCTCATGAAATAAAAATGCCTACACTGTTGAAGAGAAGCTGGCAATTTGGCCCTAGGCAGCTTTTCCATGGAGAGAAAGCTCAATCAGGAACTCAAGCTGAGTTCTTCAAATTCCCCAGTCTGTTTCTGCAGGATGTTTGTAAGTCCCTGATTTATGGTATTGCCTTTTGTGTGCTCTCCCAATTAGGCTACTCTAGTATCTCTCTGCTATCTCTCTATTGCTTCTATCTGCTATTCACTGTTTATTCCTTTTAATAACTCATTTGAAACCAAAAGCGCAACTATGGTAGAATGTTCTCTGGGTGTGATTTAAACACGGTTTCCTTTAATCCCAGAATGGACGACAATGGGCCTTTTTTGACTCCTCACTAGGTACATTATGTATGCACATACTGTACTCTCCATTGCTTATTTGTCATACGATCATATACATTTCAGTCATTCATGTCTCACATTGAAATTTATTAAAGATATAGTTCATTCAGTATTTCAGTTTCCTAGTGCTATTTTGTAAGACTACATCTATTACTGACCCAAATCATGTTTTTAAAATTGGGGGTATATACCTTTGTGCACGTGTGTGTGCAAATGCATTCACCCATCCCAGCTGTCTTTATTGCTCTTGTCTCACTGTACCTGTAGCTCCTGTTTGGGCCAGCCTGTGAGGTTCTGAGATCTACCTGCCTCCTTCCTCTCCCTTCTCCCACCCCTCAGCTAGAGTTTCAGAAGTTCGTGCTTCTACACCCAGCTTTTTTGTGGATGCTAGGGATTCAAATCCATATCCTCAAGCTCATGTGACAAGCACTTTACCCAGTGATCCATCTCCCCAGTCCAATCTGAAGAGTTTTAACAAGCAAAAAAGTAATAATGAAATGTCAAGTAAAGCAAATATCTGAATATGAAGTTCTGCTAATAAAAACTTCATTGACATTCCCGTGATGATTGTTACTCTAACTCAATCCAAAAATGTCTATTTCTAAGTTTTTAAAAATCACCATATATATCTTTGTTAGTAAGTCTCTGATATTTCATGCCAATAACCAAATTATCCAACACAATTAAATCTATCCTTCAGAAATCTTTATAATTACTGATTTAACCAGGAATAGACATTTTATTTTATTCATTAGTTATTTATTTAAATTATAGACGTGCTGCCAGCCTCCGCCTAGACCTTGGCAGCTGTCTAAGTCATCACAAACTCTGCCGTGGCTAACATGATTTTCATTTGGATGAATGCACCCTTTACTACGTTTTTCTTTTTAATTCAAAGTCTAGCACTTTTATCGTAGGTTCTTCTGTTTGTTCTCTGGTTGGCTGGTTTATTATCCCCTTTGGCTTAGTCTCATCCACTAACAGCCTCACTGACGTGAAGCAACTGAATCATCAAAGATAGGCCCCAGATTCATCTTTATACTTTTCACAATCTTTATTTTAACTCGCTCATCTATATGATGAGCCCTTGGATTGGATGATTTCCAGAATCCTTTCAGCTTGAACATCCCATGTGCTTCAAACTGATAGTAAACAGTGTGCTGCTCAAGCATAGAAAACAATTTTCAGGCCTAAATACATCATAATTTCAAACCCGGCAGTTACTGTCTTAAAAATTTACCCAGAGTTTTACATGTTTTCTGGCTTTTGTAAGGCCACTTACATTTCAAACTCTAACAAGTTCTCATGACAATACCATTTTACACATATGCAATTACATATTGAAAGGGAAGACATCAATGTTGTAGTAAAATCCAAACAAGAGTTAAATTTAACCAAGACAGCTTAAAAGCAGTTGTGTGTCTTAGATCCATTGCCCATTTGCCTCTCAGTCTTCCTGACGGTTACCTCCCCTTCACCTTCCCTCTGATCTTACACTGTAGTAATACGTCATTTACTGCTAGAGAAATCTCCTACGGGGGTTTCACTAGAATCTCAGTCAGGGCTTACAGCTCACCCCTTTTGTTTACTACATTCTTTAATGTATTCCTTGGCAGATGGTAAAAATGAAGTAATTAAGGAATACAGCTTTATTACTGATTATGGATTTGATATTTATGACCAGAAGGTAATTTATAATCTTTGATTCTAAATACCATTATCCCCAAACTGCTTTATTTATACATTTGAAGGCATAGTAACAAGATATCAAGGCGCACTGAGTAAAAAAACACATAAAAGTTTAACATCATCCTTAAATTTTCATATTTCTAAGTTCTGAAATAACAATTGTAAAGTCATGAGATTTTCATTTTCTCTTTGTTTCAAGAAGCTTTCCAGACAATTGAGACAGAGGAAAGAAATGAGTAATGAAGCTACTATACAAGAAAGGGGGAAGGACCTGGAGAAGCAGTAAAAAGTCAATAGAAAATTTGGTTGGAAAAGTCTCCATGAAAGAAAGACAAGAGTCATTAAGCACTTTGAAGCCAGCCGTCCACACTTTTAAAAGAGGGAAAAGAAGAGGAAAACATACTTACAACTATCTGAGTTAAGTGTTTGAGTTTTCTAAGAACCAGTCAAACTACACTCAACACAGTGTGTCTAAGGTAGGTTTGGTTATAAGGAGAGCTGCAGAAGGCCTTTGACAGGTGACTGCAAGTGTGGCCCTTTCTGACATCACAGTCAGAGTTTACAACTACTTCAGTCCCATCAAAGTTCAAAAGTGTATTTGTAAGAATCTTATAAGATCTCAGTGCAAAACTATTTCTTGCAATGGGTGATATTATTATGCAAAATGTTCCTATGAATACAGGAATATCATGCAAAGTGGTATAGCTAAATCACATGGTAGTTCTATTTTAAGATTTTTGTGGAATCTCCATGTTGATTTCCATAGTGACTATACCAGTTTACACTCTTACCCAGTAGTTAGGGTTCCTTGTAGCCCACACCTTCACCAACATTTATTATTGTTTATTTTTAAAGATAGTTATGAATCTATCCAAAGGAATTCAAGTCATCACACAATAGAAACACTTTCATCTGAGTTTTGTCCCCCCCCCCCCGCCATGGGATCTGTTTGTTGCTGTTAACTTGTGGCACTATTCATAATAGCCAAGTTATGTAATTATGTTAGATGCTCATCAATAAGTGTGACATAATAAAAGTGTGACTCTTGGGGCTGGAGAGATGTTTCAGCGTACAAGAGCACTGACTGCTCTTGCAGAGGACTGAGGTTCGATTCCCAATAGCAACATAGCTGCTAACAACTGTCTGTAATTTCCAAGGGATCTGATGTCTTCTTCTGACCTCCACAGGCATTATACAACATGGGTGCACTAACACACATGCAGGCAATACACTCATACACATACAAAATTAAAATAATAAAATATTTTTAGAAAAAGAAAATGTGACTTTTATGCACATTATTTTATTATTGAATGAAATAATATCATTAATAGGAAAAGAAATGGAGGTGCAGATAGTAGTAAATTTAAAAAAATCCCAGACCCAAAATGACAAATATTGCATAGTTTCTTTTATATTTGGAATTTACACACAAATATATACAAATATGCACATGGATGTATAGACGCACGGTATTAAAAACAGAAGGAAGATAATTTTGGAAGAGGAAGGAGACTAGAAGGCAGAAGGAGGGGAAAGGACAGGGTAATAGGGAGTGAATATTGTTAAAGTACATGACGTGATCAAATAGAAATGACATTATGAACCCACTGCTGTGCAGGATGAAGATATGGTAGCATTTTTTACATAAAAAAGAACCGCATTCAGAGGACGGCAATGGCACCACAATAAAAATAAAGGAACTGAGGATCTTTAAATGACTAGTGAATGTATTTCTTAGGTCATGGCCTGTATATTTGCATAGAACGTTAGGCAGAAATGCCTGCATTCTTTTTTTTTTTTCCATTGAAAGAAATACTAATCCTCAAACTCACAGATAAGTGTACCTCTCGACCCTCATTAAAGAAGCTTCTTTATGCAGCAGACGGCAAACCGTCACAAAGATCCCGACAAACCAGTCAAAATGCAGAGAATAAGTGACCATAGGTGCCCAATTCCAAATGGTACATCTACAGTTCAGCCCCAACATACAAGGCTCCCATAACACTGCCAAAGCAAGGGCAGAAAGATGGCCAGGACCAGACGCCCAGGACCCCTGCTGTGAGATGCTGTCTTCCATAGTGATACAGAAGCTGTTCCCACGAAATCCCAACAATAGGGTTGCCTAAGCAAGACTTGCATAGTAACAAGATCAACTGAGTTGCCGATACGGATCAGGAAAATTTCATAGGGCCTCACCCCTGGACGACGGGTCACAGGCGATCTATGCTGAGTGAGGGAATCAGTTTTCTCCAGGGATGAGCTCCCTGTTAGTTCTCCGATCCCAAGTAAGCAGCCATAAATACAAATACATAAAGAAGTCATATATATGATAGATGTGTACATGTGACAATAATAAAGAAGAGGCTGCGAATTTGAGGGTGAGTCAGGCAAAAAGGAACAGTAGAAAGGAAATTACCAACAAAACACATGTTAAATAAAAGTATCTTTAAATTTTTTGTTATTTTCACCAAATGCTTGTACTTGCTTCTATGAAAGAATAATCAGAATAATAGTGGCTGCTTAGTATCTCAGCAGAACCAAGTGACTTTGCTAGCAGCAAAATAAGAGAATGAGCAATAATAACTATAATAATAATAATAGAGTGGAATGAAATGGAGCGAACTGAAGAGTGAGGTGGTGTCTGACTAAGACCCCCTGTCATCTCTTCCCAGAGCCATAGCAGGAGGAGCAGCAACTCATGCATCAAATGACCAGGACAGGAAGAAAGGAAATCGAGTTAGGTCATAGTGCCTACTGTTATTATAACAAGAACGCGTACAGCACTCCTCCCCCAACGCTATAACTCCAAACAGCCCAACATGGAGAAACACCCCTCTTACTCAATAGAAAAGAGAGCTAAACTCGAGACGCTAGTCTTGAAACCTAGTACCAGTCTACTCATGATGAAACCCAGTGCTGAACAAGTCCATATCACTTTACCTCCCCCTACCACCAAGCCAATACCTGAGGACTGAGCCCCTGCAACTGATAGGCCAGGAGTCAAAGAGTCTGCCTCCATTAGTCCTCCTTCAACCTCAGGCAACAGAATAAGGAGCAGAAATTCATGAAAGCCAACACAGTGGGGCTTTGTCTCAGAGCCCAATCTCAGGCCCACCACAAATGAGATTAAGAATCCAATAAAAAGAGAAAGTGTCACATACAGGAAGATCTCACAGACAGAGCCTTGGGACCAGCCCAAGCAGCAGGAAGAAACCTGTGTGGCACCAAGAAGGTGTCACATAGGTACTAACTTAAAGTCAATCCGGGGAACACCAATACTTCTAAGACTGCGGGTCCTTGAAACTATGAGATTCACACATTGCCCAGATTACCATCAACTCTGATCATGAAGAAACCATCTCCACTATCTCTCCCCCAACCTTGGACAGCAAAGTTATCATCAGGCCACTGCTCAGATGGAGCACTAGCTTGTGTCCCAGAGGGACAGATGTGCTTACACTTCCATCACCAGCAGCTGTGGTGTGTACCTAAATGATTGTAAACCTAAGACTGTGCAGTTCTGTGGCTGACACTCAGGTAAGACCTGATTTATTATCAATCCAGGTAGGCAAATATCTATCTCCCCATCACTACCCCATGGTGTACCATGGCACAAGATCAAATTTGGTGGTGGTAGGCTACGATAGTAAGCATAAAACTTTTTCCTGGATCTTGGTATTAAAATGGCTAAACTTTATCGTAAGGAAGGTCTCATCAGTCCCATTCGTAGGCCTGCCTGTGAATGGAGTCTCTCTGAAACATATTCAGTACCAGGGGATAGCCAAAAAGAGCAAGCAGTATTAACAAGCACAAGCAAAATTGTGCAAAGAAAAAGAAGAAATGAAGGGAGGGAGGGAGGGAGAA
>NW_008353027.1:1700440-1719409 GCF_000622305.1 Nannospalax galili
GGGAGGGAGAAAAAAAAACAAGCTGGATATTTAGATTTTCAAAATATCTCCAAGTTTCTAAACATTGCCAGTCAGTTGCATGCTAGTTCACATTGTTCCAAAAAAATGAAACACATTTTCATGTTGGAGCCTCCAAAAATCAATGGGAGCAAGTTCAAGTTTGTAAATCTGCTCCAAACACAGTAATTGAAGCGGAATCTCCGACCTTAATACTATTTCTGATCACACAGTTATTTCCCTGAATAATCACTCTCATAGACAAGGAATCCCTGGAAAATAGTGGGCCTATAATTACCTGTGTGTGACTTAATCATACACAAGCTGAACACTTCCTTAGCTACACCAAGTATATAATGAGTGATTATTATGTGCCAGACAAAAGCATCTTCTATTCTCTTCACCTTCTTAATTACTAGTATTCCAAGGCAAGAGAGAAAGTCAATGAAGAAAAACTAGGTTAGAGGTAAAGAAATAAAGAGAATACCCTAACATTTGCCTGGAAAGGTATAACTTTGCAGCATGTTGACCTAAGCACAGAGCAAGTTGAGATGTCAGCACCTTTTAAAAAGCTTTGGATATTTATTGCTAAAAATGAATTTTTATTTAAAAATACATGCAAAAAGCAACCTTTGGTTATAACTATTTCTATTTCAAGTATTTTACAAATACTTCATTTCACCAACTTGCTTATATTACTTCATATTTTATTCATATTTTAAATGAATGGCAGATGTCCAAAGCTGATGGATTATCATTGCAAAGGCAGAAAAGTAATATGTATTAAAAATTCTTTTTTTTTCTCTTTCTGAAAACTTTTTATATGAAATCTTGCAAATTCCATAGAAATCTTGAGATACCAAGGAATTTTAAGAAAAGGAAATATATGAGTAGGAAATAAAAGCAAGAAAATCCAATTCTTTATACCATGTTTCTTATTTCCAGCAAAAGCTGTCTTTAGACCCTAAGTGGTTTAAAATTGGAGGAGAATCAACCTGGCTTTTCCTCCAGCGGAGATGGGCACCATCTGCCAGGTTTCTAAAGCCTGAGAAGCAGAGAACTCTGCTTATTCATACAGAAATTCATTGAATTTCATTATTCTAGGAGCATCAAATCTGAGACACTTAAAGAGACAAAGCTGCGTTATAAAGCACTGCAGGTTCAGAAATACAGACTACAAATTTCCCAATCCACTTGAAAATTAGTCTCTATTTTTAAATTAAATTTATTAATACACAATAAAATTCAACATCTAAGCATACACATTGAGAAAATTTGGTAATTATAGACAACTGTGTACCTTCTGTTACAATTAAAATACCTTCAGGTTCCAGGATTTAAAGGCTGTCTCACTTGCCCTTGCAGCTAGTACCTTCCCCAGTCTCCCAGCCACCAGACGCCACTGTGCCGTTCTGTACTCTAGTTTCACTATCCTGGAGTTCAGCGATGTAGAATTAGACAGAATGTAGTTTTTCACTTGAATTATTTGCTTATCATAATGTTTAATCCATGTTGATATCTACCAATATTTCTCTCCTTTTCAACTGCTGAGTGTTACATGACTTCTCCTAGGGACATATGATCAAACTTGTACTCTCTCCAGATAAGGACTAAAGACAGACCGAAAAAACAATCCCAGACTATTCTAACTTAGTGAACCAGTGAATTTATTAGAGTCATGTACAGGACAGATGAAGGGTTATTTGCAAGAGCATGGGATGAATCAAACATATAAAGCCTACCCCCACACGGGTGATGATTACCAGCAGTTACATGCCAACAGAGCTCTGTAGAAACTGTAGGCAATATTGGCTGCCTAAAGAATCTCACTTTTTTCAGCAATTGTTACTGTTTACATAATTTTGGAGAACAGTCTTAAGAATCTTGTAAATTTTAAGAGCTTTCTGTGAATTCTAAGTCTGGTTTACTTCCGAAGCCTAGTAAATATCAGTACTTTCCTAAGTCAAGTAGCCTTGTTCCAGAAAACAATATTCCACTTCAAAAGAAATGTCTTAACAACACTACCACTGCCTCTGACTCTGAAATAAATGTTAGACTGTCTCTCCACTTTGGTGGACTATTGGGCCACAATTGCCCCTTACCCCAGAACCCGAACCAATTATGAGTATCTACAGCATACCTCCTGCTCTAAAACAAAAGCTTCACTTAAACTTTGATATCCTGATATATAGTTTTGTCTTCACAGTGGTGCATTATGCCATCCAAAGGCCCGTGTGTCATCACAATGCTACGTGCCATCATAGTGCTCCGTTGTACCATCCCGATGCTCCACTCCACCATTACCCCATTACAGTGCTACACTGTGCCATCACAATGCTCTACTCTGCCATCTACATTTCTCCAAACTCTCATCGTAATACTACACTGTGCTATTGCAGGGCTTTACTGTGTCATTGTAATATTCCACGATCAAAATACTCCAAAATTTCATCACAACGTTTGGCTGTGCCATTACTATGCTCTACTGAGCTAACAGAATACTCAACTCTGGCAGCATAGTTATTCATTCTTCCATTCCAGTGCCGCACTGTGCCATCATAATGCTCTACTGTGCCATCAGAAATCTCTGTTGTACCATCACAATGCACCACTGATCCATCACGAACTTTTGCTGTGCTGTTACAGAACTCCCCTGTTCCATCACAATGCTCCATTATGTCATCACAGTCCTGTGCCCACACAATTCTTCACTTTACCCTCACAATGCTTCACTGTCCCATCACAGTGCTCCACTGTGCCATCAGAGTGCTCCATTATCATTACAATGTTATAAGCTGCCATCAGTTTTCTACCATGTGATGACAATAATCTACCTTGACATCATGATGGTCCACTTGGCCTTCACAATGCTCTAAAGCTTTATGGTAATGCTCCACTGTGTCATCACAGTTCACCACTGTTATGTAACAGTGCTCTACTGTTTCAGCACAGTGTTCCACTGTGCCATCAGAGTGATCAACTATGTAATCACAGAACTCTTAAGTGCCATCACAATGCTCAGCTTACCATCACAATGCTCTACTGTGCTGTTACAATTCTCCATTGTGCCATCACAATGTTCCACTGAAATATGTCACTGAGCCATCACAAAGATGCACGTCACAAAGATGCACTATGATCACAGTTCTCCACTGTCCTACCACAATACTCCACTGTGCCATTACAGTCCTTTACTGTGCGTCACAATGCTCCACTTTGTCATCACAGTGCTCCATTGTGCCATCACAATGGTATGCTGTATCATCAGAAAAACTCTACCATCACAGTGCTTTACTATGCTGTCACTATGCTTCACTGTGCAATCAGGTGTACCATTACAATGCTCAACTATGCATAAAAATATTCCACTATGCCACTACAGTGTTCTAAACTGGCATCACAGTGTTTTACAGTGCCGTCACAATGCTCTGTTTACCATTACACTGATTCCTTGTGCAATCACAGTTCTCCACTGTGACATCACAAATGCCTCACTGTGTCATTACAATCCTCTACTTTGCCATCAAAATCTTTTATTGTGTCATCATAGGGTGTGCCATTAAAGTTCTGCTCTGTGTCATTACTTATTCCAATCTGTCAATACAATATTATAAACTATCATTATCATGTGCTATTGTGTCATTACTAGCATCTACTTTGCTATCACAGTGCTTCTGTGTACCATCACAATGCTCCATTTCTGCCATCACAATGCTCCATTCTGCTATCAGAATGATCACCATCACAATGCTCCATTCTGCCATCAGAATGATCACTGTCACAATGCTCCATTCTGCAAACTGTGCCATTACAATTCTGCACTGTGTCATCACAATACTCCACTGAAACATCACAATGCCACTGAGCCATCACAAAGGTACACTGTGAGATCACAATTCTCCACTGTCCCAACACAATGCTCCACTGTGCCGTCACAATGTGTAACTTTACAATGCGCCACTATACCATCACGATGTTCCACTAAGTCATTACAATGTTTTAATCTGCCATCACAAAGTTTTACTGTGCCTTACAAGGCTGCAGAGTGCCATTGCATTGTATCATAGTTCTACCCTCTCCCATCATGATCCTCTACTGTGCCGTCTATCACATTGCTTCACTGCTCCATCACAGTGTCTGCCATTACAGTACTCCACTGTCATCACAACACTCCATGATGTCATTACAGTGTTCTAAGCTCCATCACAAAGTTCTATTATGCCATGACAATGCTCTAATTTGTCATTACAGAGCTCCACTCACCCATCACAATACTTCAAAGTGTCATCACAATGCTCCATTTTGCCAGTACAGTGCTCTACTGTGCCGTACTAATGCTCAATTCTTAAATCACAGTGCTCCACTATGCCAGCACAATGTGTACTTCAGAATTTTCCACTATGTCATCACAGTATTCCACTAGGTCACTGCAATGTTCCAAACAGCCATCAGAATGCTCTACTGTATCATCACAAAATTGTACTTTGCCATCACAACGCAGGTCTGTAACTAGCACTGCTACAGACTAACAGCACAATATCACAATGCTCCATTCTGCCATCACAATCCTTTTCTGTGCCATCACTATGATCCAGTATGCATTCATAGTACTCCACTGTGCTGTCACTGTGATGTGCTGTCCCATCACAAGGCTCCACCATAACCTCACTATGCTCCAATGTGACATCACAGTGTATACCATTACAAAGCTTCAGTATGACATCACAATGTTCTATTATGCCACTAAAATGTTCTAGATTTAATCACCGTCTTTTACTGAGCCATCATTAAGGTCTACTTTCCATCACAATGCTTTTCCAGGCCAAAACAATTCTCAAATGTGCCATCACAGTGCTCCACTGCACAATCACAGTGCTCTACTGTCCCACACAATGTTCCACTATGACATCACTGTGCTCCAATGTGATATCACAATGTGTACCATTACAACACTCCACTATGCCATCACAATGTTCCACTATGCCATTACAGTGTTCTCAAGTATAATCACAATCTTTTACTGTGCCATCACAAAGCTCTAATTTGTCATCACAATGCTCTGCTGTGTAGGCACAATGTTTTCCTGTGTCATCACAAAGTTCCAACTGTGCCATTATAAAGCATCACTCTACAATCACAATCTTCCACTGTGCCATCATAATTGTCTTCTTTGCCATTACATTGCTCAATTGTGCCATGGTAACACTCCACTGTGCCATCACAAAGTTCTACTATGTCATTACATTGTTCCACTCTGTCATTACAATAATCTTAACTGTCATCACAATGTTATACTGTGACATCACAATATTCTACTTTGCCAATACACTTCTCCACTGTGCCACCACAATGATCCACTATGCCATCACAATGCTAAAAATTTTCATTACAGTACTCCACTGTGCCATCACAGTGCTCCACTGTGCCTTAATAATGTTCCACCCTGCCATAACAGTTCTGTACTGTGCCATTAGACTGTTTCAATGTGCCATCACAATGCTTTATTTTGTCATCACCATGCTCCACTGTGCCATCACAATCCCCCCAATGTGCCATTAGAATCCTCTGTGCCATCCCAATGCTTCATTGTGCCATCAGAGTGTTCCACTGTGCCTTAATAGTGCTCCACCATGCCATAACATTTCTGTACTGTGCCATTAGAGTGTTTTAATGTGCCATCACAATGTTCTATTTTGTCATCACAATGCTGCACTGTGTCATGACAATGCTCCATTGAATTATTGAAATGCTCTGCTGTGGCTTCACAAAAGTCCACTGTGTCATCACCATGCTCCACTGTGCCATCACAGTGGTCAACAGCATCTTCACAGTGCTCTTAAGTGCCATCGCAATTCTATTCTGTGCTCCACTGAACCATCACAATGCTATGCTGAGCCATCACAAAGTTACACTGTGTAACCACAATGATCCATTCTGCCATCACAATGATTTCTTGTGCCATCACAATGTGTGCATTCACAATGCTCCACTATATAATCACATCATTATAATGTTCTAATTTTCCATCACAGTATTCTACTGTGCCATCAACATGCTCTACTTTTCCATCACAATGCTGCAATGTGCCACTGCACTCCTTCACACTACCATCACAATGGTCCATCCTGCTATCACAATGCCCCACTGCCATCACAGTCCTCTACTGTGTCATTGGCATGTCGCCATTATATCATGACTATCCTCTCCTGTGCTATAACAATGTTCTACTGTGCCATCACAATCTAATAAACTACCATCACAATGTTCTTCTGTGCCATCAGATTGTTCTTTGCCATCACAGAGCTCCACTCTGCCAGTACAGTTCTCCAAAGTTTCCTGATCATAATTCACTGCGCCACCAAAAGGCTCGACTATTCCATCACAATCCTCCACTGTGCCATCATAATGCTCCACCCTCGCATCACAAGTCACCTCTGTGCCATCACAATGTTCAACTGTATCCCAACAGTGATCATAACTCACCAGTGTTTTATACTCTGCCATCGCAATGCTTAGTGTGCCATTACAATGTTCCACTGTGCATTCACAATATTCCATGAATCATCACAGTGCTTTACTTTGCAATCACAGATCACTATGCCCTCACAATATTCTACTTTGCCATCACAATGCACCGCTGTGCCATCACAATCATTTACTGTGCATCATCATGCCCCACTCTGCCATCACAGTGCTTCATTATGCCATGATGCCATGACAGTGCTCCACTACCACATTACTCCACTATATTATCGCAATTCTCCACTGTGCCATCATAATCTGTGCCTTTACAATACTCCATAATACCATCAAAATATTCCACTATGTCATTACATTGTTCTAAACTGCCATCATAATTTTCTACCCTTAAATCACAATGCTCTAGTTTTCCAAAGTAATGCTGCACTGAATCACAGCATGGTTCCACACTGCCATCACAATGCTCCATTCTGCCTTCAGAAAACTCTACATTGCCATCACAGTGCTCCAAAGTTTCACCACAGCAATTCATTGTGCCTTCATAATGCTCCACTGTGCCATCACATTGCTGTACCATGCCATTACAATGTTTCTCTGGGTCATTGCTGTGCTCCATTGTGCCTCATGTGAATCCTGCAAGCTACAGTAATGATCAGCACGACAAGATTTGTCCATAGGTGCAATAATGGCATGAATATTATTGGGCGTAACCAACCACTTTCTGACTGGTTAGGTCCACTCCAAAGGAGAAAACAAATGGCAAGCACAATACTACATTATGATATTATAGCTCCACTATGACATCATAATATTCCCTTGTTCCATCACAATGCTGGTGTGATATCTCCCCAAGCATAATGATGTCAACAGGCTGGCTTGTGCAACACTGTAGCTGGCCATGCCTCTGAGTGGAGCCAACCCCCTAATTCTGGCAGTCTTCAGGACAGAACTGTGGCCCTTTCCTTTGAATTGGCTACATATAGCTACTGAAAGAGTTCTAGGCTCAGTGCACCATTAGTATCCACAAAAGAGTTTATATCTCTAGGTACATAATTGCCAACCCCTAGAACAAGTTTAATCTTTTCTTCCAAGAACTGTTGGTCAGGAATTAAAGCCTCCCAGAAGCTTACTAGCACAGCATTTGGCTTTCTGTTGAATTTTTCCTTGGAACTCCACTTCAACACAAATCTTAACTCATTTACTTTTGAGTGACCTGGATAGATCTCTTTGCCAACTTCTCCCTTCTCTCATTCCCTCCTGCTTCCTTTTGTACTTCTGAAAACCAATTTGCATGTGAGTCAAACTCATTTAGATCTGGGGGCACTTCTCCTACCTCATAAATTTCATGACCCACCATGGGCCTCAACTAAGCCAATAAAACCTTGTATCAGTCCCATGGTTCCTGCTAGATCAAGCTCTTTCTTAACTTCTGTAAATACACCTCTATCCAGTACAGCAAGTGGGATTCAAACATCACCTCTCTTATGTCCAACTCTCCTTAGTAATTTTTATCCTTCCTCTGTTGTCTTCCAGTCACTGGGATTCATGGTGACATTAACCAGTGACAATGAAATACCCTTAATGGCTCTTATGTCCCCTGAGGAAAGAGACAAGGGGGAAAGGAAAGTTGGCCATTTCCCTTCACCTGCAGTAAGCTTCTCTTCTCCCTGTTACACCACAAAGAAAAGGGGGAGGGTTTGGGAACCCTCCCTAAGCGTTACCAACCAACAGTTGTTTCCATGCCCCAAGACAGAGGACCTTTTGTTGCTGTTTCCAAACTCAAACACCAAACAAAAGATACTATCAGCACATAATCATCTCACATGGACAGAAGCAAGTGATACAACCCCCACGCCAGAAGAGGCATCTGAATACCTTAGATGAAAGTCACCAGGGGCTACTTGAACTCAAAACAAACAAACTGGTCCCCCTTAAAGTCAGTAGTGCCCATTCTGGGACCCTTCCTCTACCTTAGGAGAATGCACTACTTGTTAATAAATTTTATTTTCGAGCTTCCTGTGGTCAGCTTCTTTCCTGGTTAAGTTTGGCCATGCACCCACTGTGCCTTGACTCCCCAAAGTGTTGTTCACCCTCCAAGCTCCTCCACCCAGTCTCTGTTCCTAACCTGGACCCTGGCCCACTTCTTCTCTTGGAACCCCAGACTTCTGGACCCTCCTCTTGACCCAGGATCCCAATTGCTTCCTAACCCTTCGCAGACAGACCAACCCAGTTCCTGCCCCTACTCTCCGGGAGCCCTCTGGGCCTGTTCCCGCCCTCACATCACCTTTGCATTTCTGGGTGGCATGGACACCAGGTTCCAGGGACTGGCTTCTCTCCTGGACAAGTTCCTTCATGCTCACTGTGCCTTGACTTCCTCAGCCTCAGTCACCCTCCCAGCTCCCCTACCCTTTCTCTCCACTGGCCACTAGTCCATTTCTTCTCTTGGCACCTTTATTAGTCGCTTTTCTGTTGCTGTGATAGAAACACTGGCCCAAGCAATTTATAGAAGGAAGAGTTTATTTGAGCTTACGGTTCCAGGGTAATTACAGCTTGTCATGGCAGGGAGGCATGGTGGTCAGAGGTGGCTGGAGCAGGAGCAGCAGAAGCAAAGCTCTCACATCATCACACAAGCACAAGAAGCAAAAGGGTGACTGGAGATCTGGCAAGGCTTAAGAACTCTGTAAGCCCACCCTCAGTGACGTACTTCCCCCAGGATAGCCACACCTTCTAAAGCCTACTAAAACAGCACCATAATCTGGGGACAAAGTGCCCAAACACTTGGAGCCTATGGGGAACATTTTCATTCAAACCAGCACATTCCATCCCCTGGCACCCATAGGTTCATGACCATATAAAATGGAAAATCCATTTAGTCCAACCTTAAAAGTCACCATAGTCATTATCAGTCTCAATACTATTCAAACTTCCACAGTCTCTTCTGAGACCCAGACATTTTCATTCAAAGCAGCACAGCACCCCAGACCTCTGGGTATACCCTTGGCCCAGACACACCACTACTGCCTGACCCTTGGCACACAGACCAATGCAGTTCTTAGGTCTAGTCCACAGGATCCCTTAGGGCCTGTTCCCTCCCTCACCATGTGTTTGCATACCTGAGACAAGCCCTGGTCCCAGACTAGCATAGGCCCCAACTTCCTGAGGCCAGCATCTTTCCTGGAGGGATCCAGACCTTAGGAGAAAGCCTGAGAGCATCTGATCCTCATCTGACTTGGGCCTCTGTGGGAACTCCTAAGCAGCAAGAGGAAAGCCATCTAGCCCCTTCAATACAAAAATCAAAGGAGAAAACCCTAAGCCTAGACCAATCAGCTCTTCATGTCCAACAAGTAAACTACAAAAGCACATAAAGTTTACAAAAAGAAGCAGACCTAAACTCAACAAAGAAAGGCTTGGGTCTCACACAAGAAAAAGAAACTACAAAAGTAATCCACATGTCAAATAAAACCCAAGTAATATATTCCCACCAAGTACCGACAGTCCTGTAGAGGAGGAGTACAATGAGAACCCCCTAGAGATAACATAGGACATGCAATTCAAAAGAACAGTTATAAACACGATAAAATATTTCAGTGAATTTAAAGAACACAGAAAGAAATCAAGAACTGAAAGAAGATAGGGACAAACTTCTGAATGAATTCAGAAAAGATTTAGATATACTGAAAAATACTCAGCTGAAATGAGAAAGGAAGTGAAACATTCAATATCCCAATTAGAAATGACAGGAGAAAGCCTCAACAATAGGATGAATGAAATGAACAACAGAATATTAAGACCAGAAGATAAAGTGGACAAATTAGACCAATCAAGCAAAGATTATGAAAAAATTTTAAAAACACAAGAATGGAATATGCAGAAATTGTGTGACACCATAAAAAGAACAACTTGCGCATCATAAGCATAGAGGAAAGAGAAGAATCTCACGATAATGGTATGGACCAGATCTTCAACAGGATTGTAGAAGAAAGTTTCCCAAAATTAAAGAAAGACATGCCCATACAAATACAAGAAGCACATAGAACACCAAATAGACAAGACCAGAAAAGAAATTATCCACGGCACATCATTGTAAAAACACTAAACATACAGAGCAAAGAGAGAATACTGAAAGCTGCAAAAGAAAAATAACAAGTCATATATAAAAGAAAATCCATCAGGATTACATCTGACTTTTCAGTGCAAACTCTGAAAGCCAGAAGAGCCAACCTGGACCAAAGAATTCTCAGGTCTAAATGACCACAGATGCCAACCCAGACTCCTTTACCCAGCCAAAATGTCTATCCATAAAACCAGCCCTTCAGAGAGTTCTTAAAGCAATACAAAGAGCTGAAGAAAGGAATGACTATACTCAAAGGGAATCAGAAAGAATATTAAGGTATAATTAAATGCAAAACTACACCAAGAATGTGAACAATAACAAAAATGGCAGGAATTAATACACATCCTCCATTAAGAACTTTAAATATCAATGGACTGAAATCTCCAGTCAATAGACACATATTAGTTGAATGGATTAAGAAACAAGACTCATCTTTTTGTTGTCTGCAAGAAAGTCATCTCACAGTCAAGGACACAATACATCACTTCCTTGGTTGCTTCTTTTGATATACAAAAGCTTTTAAGTTTAATGAGGTCCCATTTGTTGATTCCTGACCTTGTTTCTTAGGCAGTTGATATCCAGTTTAGAAAATCCTTTCCTACACCTATATCTTGTAGGTTATTGCCAATGCTTTCTTCTAACAGTTTCAGAGTTTCAGGCTTCATATTGAGGTGTTTGATCCATTTTGAATTGACTTTTGTGCATAGTGAAAGATAGGAATTTAGCTTCATTCTTCTACAGGTGGAGATCCAGCTTTGCCAGCACCATTTGCTGAATATGCTATCTTTCCTCCAGTGAACATTCTTGGCCCTTTTGTCAAACATCAGGTGGCTGAAATTGCATGTACCCATATTTGGGTCTTCAATTTCTTCCATTGATCTATGGGTCTATTTTTGTGCCAGTACCATGTTGTTTTTATGACTATAGCTCTGTAATACAGTTTACTATCTGGTATAGTAATGCCCCCAGCATTGATCTTAGTGCTCAGCATTGCTTTGGCTATCCAAGGTCTTTTGTGCTTTCATATGAATCTTAGGATGTTTGTTTTACAATTCTGTGAAAAATGTCATGGGGATCTTGATTGGCAGTGCATTGAATCTATAAATGGCTTTTGGTAGGATGATCATTTTCATAATATTAATTCTTCCAATCTGTGAGCATGGGAGGCCTTTCCATCTTCTGATGTCTTCCTCAATTTCTTTCTTTAAATATTTAAAATTTTCATTGTAGAGGTCTTTATTGTCTTTCGTCAGGTTTATCAGAGATTTTCTTTTTTTTTTTTTGCAGCTCTTGTGAAGGGGAGTGTTTCCATGTGCTCTTTCACTGATTGCTTGTTATTGCTATTTAGAAGACTTTTGTAGGTTAATTTTGCAACCTGCCACTTTACTGAACGTGTTAATAATTTCTAGGAGTTTTCTGGTGGAATTTTTGGTATCTCTTGGATGTAATATCATGTCATCTGCAAAAAGGGATAATTTGATCTCTTCTTTTCCAAGTATTACACCTTTAATTTCCTTCTCTTGTCTTATTGCTCTTACAAGTGTTTCAAACAGTGTTAAAGAGGAGTGGAGCTAGTGGACAGCCTTGTCTGGTTCCTGGTTTCAATGGAAATACTTCCAGTTCTCCATTTAGAATGATGTTGGCTGTGAGTTTGTTATATGTGGCTTTAATTATGTTGAGGTATGTTCCCTCCAGTCCAGTTCCCTTTTGTCAAAGGCCTTTTCTGCATCTATACTAAATGAAGTAAGACAGACTCAAAAAGAAAAAAAAAGAAAAAAGAAAATGACCCATGTTTTCCCTCATATTTGGATCCTAGCACCAAATCCTTATAAGTGATTATGTATCCAGACAAAACTACAGGAACAAGGATAATGAAAATGAACTAGGGAGGTAAAGGAAAAGAAAGAATTTGAAAGAGAAAAACAGTAGGAAACTTTTGTTAATAAGAGGGATATGGATAAAAATGAGGTTATTTAAGGGGAAGGGGGAGGAAAGGTTATACAAGAACCTAGGGGATAAAAGGAAAGAAGGAGCTCAAGAGAGGTGGGATCATAGAAGAAGGGTATTATTAAGGAAGAAATGGAAAAAATGAGGACACCTTAAATGGAGAAACCATGATGGAGGGGTTAGACAATGTGAGAGATAAATAATGCCTAGGTTTATCTGAGATCATTTGCTCTTTGCCCAAGCTTTAGCTACATGGCACATGGTAATTGAAAGTACCAGACTGGTGGAACTAACCTTCTTGGATGTTTAATAGCCGTGCTATGAGGCCTATACTAATTTTGACAGAGGGACATAAAGGACAGTTTTTGTTCCTTTTCCTCCTAGGTCGACTAAATTCCAGGGAACTAAGGGCATCTCTAAAAATGTCCTGTAACTGTGGTGAGTCATCTGTCCTCTTGATCAAGGAAGATGTGGAGACCCCACCAAATGGACATGAACCAGTGTCCAGTCTACAAAGAAGACAGTCAACACAGAGGAAACATTTCCTCCATGAGTGCAAGCAAAGCCAGCCATGGTCAAGCAGGATCTTTGACTTATCTTCACATAGAGGGAACTGGTAAAAGAATGGAGCCAGGGGCTCCTCCCAAGCCCATGTGATCCCTGAGGAACAAATCCTCAAATGACCTTAAGAATAAAAATAAATTGGTTTATCTGGGCTAATTATAGGGAGTTAAACACCCAAAAAGTAAGTATGACCAAAGATTACTGAGATCAATATAATTTTTTAAGAGTCCATATGTATAGCTGTGGGGACCTAAAGGCCCCACCTTGCAGAGGTCTGAGAGGAAGTTGCTGGGGCACAGCCTGACTTGTTTTAAACTTCTGAAGGATACTACCACACTGCTGAGAAATGCATAATCAGCATGTGACCATCCTTAAGATACACACTCAGGGGGGAGGGGGATTTCCAGATGCCTTTATAAGCTCTGTAACACCTGCAATAAATGAGTTCGTGCTTGACTAGGCTCCCTGTTGCGCTTGAGTGTTCCTGGTACTGGGGGTGGCATGTCCTGGCGAATGGCGCACTTACTCATCCCCAGTCATCATTGGGCAGGGGGGTCGCTGGCTCGAACCCCCCACAACTGGGGCCCAGCATGGTGCTCGAAGAAAGGTGAAAAGAAGAAAAGAAAGAAAAAAAAATGGATTGGGGCCAATTTGGAGTTCGGGGTAAGCGAGACCTGAAAAGATGGGTAACACAACTAATAAGCCTGAGGACCCGGCACTTAAAGCACTGAGAGATATGCTTAAAAGTAGGGGATTGGATCTGTCAGATCCGGTAGCTCAAAAATTTTGGGCAGAGGCTGTTCATTTGGCTCCCTGACTACTTGGGGCTAATGTTTTTACTGGGGATACATGGGAATCATGGGAAGAGTTTAAGGAAGAACACAGAAATGCAACAGAAGTGAATCCAAAAGTGGCCAAAGTAACAAGCGGCACCTCAGGCATGCCCTGGCCAGCTTCAGGGCTTCCCAGGACCCATGCTCA
Source organism: Nannospalax galili (assembly GCF_000622305.1). Lineage (NCBI taxonomy): Eukaryota > Metazoa > Chordata > Mammalia > Rodentia > Spalacidae > Nannospalax > Nannospalax galili. Next base: position 1,714,524 of record NW_008353027.1, read on the forward strand.
GGACCCATGGGTTCCTTTTTCAGAAAGGCGGGGTGGAGTGGAGCGCACAGGTTCAGCAGTGAAAGCTGCCCACCAGACCTGTCTTGAAACATGGACCAAGGAGTGTAACACGTGCACGAGTCAGGGGCTTGAGTGAAAGCCGGGTGGGGGACTGCCTCCCAGCCCACTACTAGCTGCCACTAGGAGCATTTGAGAAAAAAAAAAGACACCATTGGCAGTGCACCGCGACCAGCTCCGGGACAGCTGGAAGGCTGGGTTCAAGGAAAGTGGCTCGGGGGAGCGTCCCATTCATTCCACGGGCAGCTGGGGATCCACCCCGCCCCCGAGTGTTACAGCCCTGCTGGCAGCAATGCTAGCAGAATCCCAGGGCTGAGGGAGCCCTTAGTAAAAGCCTACAATGTTTTGACTGACGGGGTTGATTTGAAGCTGCAGTAGTAGTATGCCCAGGGGCAGATGAGAAACCAAAAAGATATGTCCACACTTGTGATGGCTCAGCTCAATTCAAGGAACTCATGGCCATTGCTTTCTGACAGTATTCAGACTCGTACACTCCTTAAAGAGAGAGAAGTGCCTATCTTCTTACAGCATCTTAGGGGGCACCAAGGATTGCCTGGGCTTTTATGCCAAGGCAATGCAGAGGCAGACAAGACAGGTACCACCTCTGCAACAGCCAGGGGTAAACCCCATGGGACTCAAGCCCAATTCCTTGTGGCAAACGGATGTCACACACTATGCTCCTTTTGGAAAGCTTAAGTATATTTTTGTGTCCATCGACACATTCTCACATGCCTGTTGGACTACCACTCATACAGGAGAGAAGTCTAAACATGCTCAGTCTCATTTTCTCTAGTGCTTTGCTACATTGGTATTGCCCTGAAGAATTAAAACTGATAATGGACCATGTTTTCTGAGTAAAAATTTACAAGATTTCTTTTTACTTTGGGGAATTCAACACAATACAGGAATTCCCTACAATCCCCAAGGTCAAGCCATTGTAGAACGCAACCATCAAAACCTGAAAATTCAATTACAAAATCAAAAAGGGGGAATGAGCCCCCACCAACAGTTGGGTATGGCCTTATTCACTATTAATATTCTTAATTTTCAAAAAAAATCAGTTGGAATCCTGGTTTTAGAAGCGTTGGAGATGACAGGAGCAGAGACCTGAGGTACGGGTAAGGTGGAAAGACCCCATTATAGGACAATGGAGAGGCCGAGATCCATTGCTAACCATGGGTCGAGGCTTTGGCTGTGTCTACCCTATAGGAGATTCAAGCCCCATATGGCACCCTGCAAAAAACCTTAAGTGGGTAGGCCAGGATCCGACTGACTAGCATGACGGTCCATAGACAATAGTTCATGAGACAAAATTCCTCTCTTTATTTATATACATCTGAGGTGAAGGACCCAGCTCCTTGGTTTCATTGCCAGTCAGCCTTTTTGACAACTGGCTAATTGGCTAAAAGGTACATGGTTTCAGAAGTATTTCTACTTGTCCTATACCATGACTTCCTTTGTTTCTCTTGATAATGCTTATCTTTAAGTGTCTTTACCAGATAATTCAGTGACAGAGGACCCTTGGAACTGCCATGGCCCACCTCCTCATGATTACGGACTCCCCCAGGAATATACCCCCTCTGGTTGCCCACACTTGGCTAACTGAGTTAGGCAGAGACTAAGACTGTCACGGGCTGGCATTACCCATGCAGCTTCCCTTAATCATGATGCATTTTTAGCCAAGGATGGGTAAGATGTCCCATGACAAGCATTCCTAAGACAGGACATGCACATGGCCAGGTGCATGGTCCAATGAAGGGCAAGGCTTGGTCAGAGGTGACACAACCTAAGACAGGCAAAAATGCATAAGATTAGAGGAAGGAGATAGCCATCTCTCCTCAGGGAGCCACCTATGAGATGTGTAACCCGTGAAATAAAGCCAGTTCAGCCTTAAAATGAAAATAAAAAGGGGGAGATGTGGGGACCTACAGGCCCCACCTTGCAGAGGTCCGAGAGGAAGTTACTGGGGTGCAGCCTGACATGTTTTAAACATCTGAATGATACTTCCGCACTGCTGAGGAGTGCATGATCAGCCCATGACCATCCTTAAGATATACCCTCAGGGGGGAGGGGGATTTCCAGATGCCTTTATAAGCTCTGTAACACCTGCAATAAATGAGTCCCTGCTTGACTAGGCTGCCCATTGCTCCTGGTACTGGGGGCAGCATGAGCTGGTGAATGGTGCGCTTACTCATCCCCAGTCATCATTGCACGGGGGTCGCTGGTTCGAACCCCCTGCATATAGCTAAAGGCTGCATAACAACAAACAATGCCAGACAGGAGATACCTTCCTTTGAGTTGTTGGCCAGGGTGGCCCAAAAGACTCCCAGACAGTAACCTAGCATAAAACTGGGAAAATGAACAGCAGACCCCAATCTTATCTAAAGGAATATTGACAACTGATTGCTGCTAGTTGAGGAACAGATGATCTTCCTAAAACAAGGATCTCTAGATAGACTCACTAGATTCAGCAGGCGGACAAGCACTGGGGAATGGCTGGGGGCACCAACAACACAGTGGACAGTAACAGGGATAACAGAGTGTATGGGGTCCAGTGGGGGGGTGCTATTGGAGGGTGCCATTTGGGACATGGGTATGTAGATGAATTAGATTGTGTGGTATGTTCTCTATGATATACACACAATAAAATCAACAAATTTTTACAAAGACATATCTGAAGAGGAAGTATAAAAATTTACTTCATGTTAATTAGTAGAGGTGATAAACATTACCATTGAAATCTACCTGATGACTTTATGTCCATACTCAGGTGTAAAGGATCTGAGTATAACTAACTGTGACTAGTAATAATCAGATACATAGAGATTAAAGACACATGTGCAAACAACTAATGTTAGTAGCATTAAAAATATAGGAAACAGCATATTTTAAAATGAAATGGAGATCTTCTTTAAAGGGTAAAAACTCATTGTCTTGCAGGGTTTATACTGAGTTCAATATTGTATAAATGTATTAATTCAGCTGTGAACCTAAAAATTTATACCCACTTTTGAAAGAGATGTATTATTGCTCTGGATATTGTTACAGAATATGTTAAATCTGTAATTAAATTCTTCTTCTAATCATGTGGTTATTAAGTAAAGAAAAAGATGTAAAAAAAAGTAAATTTTATTTTCTCTTTGCTCTGGACTTTCTCCCTATTCTTTTGATTGATGTACTTTAGGCCTATCATTTATTTTTAATTGAGCTAGTTGTTTTAAGCTCTATTTTGGAGTTTTTCATATATTCTGAATGTTAACCTCTTGTAAAATACAGTTTCCAAATATTTTCTCCCATTCTGTAGTTGCCTCTTGAGTCTATTTTTATAATCAACTGCTGTGAAAATTTTTTTTCAGTTTTTTATAATCCTTTTTGCTTCTGATTGCTTCTGTTTCCTGGCTTTAAGAATCTCATTTAAAAAAATCCTTCCAATGTTCTGGAGGATTTCCTGTATGTTCCTCTCATCCTTTCATAATCTCAGGTCAGGACATACAATTAAGTCTTTAGTGCTTTTAAATTTTGTTGTGTTTTGCATTGGGCAGTGCTAAGGACAGAACTCAGGTCCTTGGGTATGATATGTTCCAGTTTGTGTTTATTTTGCTAACTAGTAAGAGACAAGATATACATTAGGTCCTCTGCATGTTCTTGTCTGATTTTTCTGACATCATTTATTGGAAAGACTTCCATTGCTACCATCAAGTTCTTAATAACTTTTCTAAAAATCTGTTGGCTGAAGACATGTGATGCAGAGACCCAAGTCTGCCTTGTTCAGTGGGGGAGCCTCATGTCTGTGAAGGCAGTACTGATTGTTGACAGAGTCCTGGACTCTGGGACTTGTGCTTTCGTTTACAATAAGCCATTTATTTTTAAAAAATCAGAAGGGTTTTATACATTAAAAGGAACTGGCAGTCATGTGAGATTTTGGCTGTTATGTACAAAGATTTAGGGCACAATTAGGCAAGAAACAGAACATATAGCTTTTAGATGGCACCAGCTAGGGGCAGTTTGTAAAGCAGGATGCTTAAACTTTTACCAGTGCCTATCTGGTAATTTATTGGCCATAATTTTTTCTTTCTTAGGCCTAGAGGAATAGTAAACATTTAGCTTTTAGCCCCGGAGTAAACCTTTAACCTGGCCTATTCTTTTAGTTATCAATAGCTGAGTTATTTTTCCAGGCAAGGAGGTGTGCTGAAGGCTATTGACCAAGATGGTTTCCCTCAGAGCAAGAAGCTTAAACTTTAGGCCTGGCTGCTTGTCTCCTGTTAGCCTTGAAGTTTTCTACAAGACAGGGATCTTGGAGCTTCTGTTTCTAGCAACCCTCCCTTTAGCAGAGAATGTAGCCTGGACTTCAAAGTTTTAGGCTCATCTTGCCCTAGGACATGCCATCCTGGTTTTGTACAGAGCTTTTTAGGTTCTAATTGGTTCCAATGATCTATAGGAAAATATTTAGAGCAATATCATCCATTTTATTAATCAGCTTGTAGTGTATTTTGAAATCATTTATTGTAACACTCCATGCTTTGTTCTTTTTGCTCAAATAGCTCTGAGATTTTCTTTTAAACACTTCTAAATAAGTTTTGGTATTGTTTTCTAGTTCTGAAAAGAATGGCATTGGAAGTACTAGAGAGATGGATCAGCAGATTCGGAGCACTTTCTCCTCTTCCAGAAGACCCAAATTCAGTTCTCAACATCCCTCTTAGGCAGCTCACGCCTACATATAACTCTACCTCCAGGGAATTCAATGCCCTATTCTAGACTCCATGGGCCCTACACTCATATGTACACACACACACACACACACACACACACACACACACACACAAATACAA
>NW_008353027.1:1720154-1722456 GCF_000622305.1 Nannospalax galili
ATAAATATAAACTATTTTTAAACAGAATGTCATTGGTGTTTTGGTAGGGATTTCACCAAGTCTGAAGACCACCTTGGATGGTAGTAGCATTTTTTCAATATTGATTCTTCTGATCCACGAACATCAGATAGCTTTCCATTTTTTTCTCCTCATTTTTTTTAATCAATGATTTGTTATTTGTAGCAGTCATTCACCTAGGTGATTAAATTTGATTCTAGATATTTTTAATTTATTTTTGTAGTTATTAAACAAATGCCTTTCTTGATTTCTTTTTTTTTTTTCCTTATTACATGGCTTTAAATTGCATTTGTCTTAGTTATGTAGACAAATGTTTCAAGTGTTTCGGTCATTTGTACATTTTCCTTTGAAGAATCTTATAAAACTGTGTTTTGCTAACTTTATCGCTATCATTATTTATTCATAATATTTCTAAGTGTCTCTCAAATAGTCATTTTCTTCTTTACTGCCTCTTTGTCCCATACGTTTTCATTATACTACCCCTGTTCTTTTTCTGTAATTAAACCAATATTTACCTGTCTTCCACATTATACCCTTCTTTGTTTATTGAATGCCTTTTTTCTCACATATATGTAAGAGTTGTAAAACTGCACCAAGATTTCCCAAACACTCATCACCCAATAGCTCCAATGTCAAGTTGCAAAACTATCATATAATATGAAAACTAAGATATTTCCTTAATATCCCACAACCTGTGACATCTCCCAGTCTTACTGTGTCCTTCATACTGGTGACACCTTGCATAGTACTGCTCACAGATTTGCCTTTTTCTTCATGCTGGTAACACACTGCACAGTACTGACCATGCGTTTGTAGTCTGTCCTTTGATATGGGTGTGTCATGCTAAGATTCAATTAATATTTTTTACGTGAATAACACACAAGTTTTAACTTTTGAGCCTTGTATCAAAGGCTGGTTTTTTTTAAACAATTGCTGGTTTTACACAAAAGGTCACAAATGTGCCCTACTTTTTATAAACTAGAAATGTATCTACTCTTCATACAAATATGATGACCAAGGATTCACTATACAACTTTGTAGTTACATACTGTCTTTCACGCATGAGTCTATCTGCATGACAGTTTCTTCACTGTGGGGATTTTGAATCAAAGCAGAATTTCTGGACTGTTTCATAGCTATTGCTATGTAATGTCACATAGTTAATATGTCTTTACAGTTTCATTAGTTTTTTCATCAACTTTTAAACAAACTATACTTTTCCCATTATTATATGTGGATGGTTTTTAATCTTATCTTATAGCATAATAATTTGCAAACATTTTTATTCTCCTTAACATAGGGCCATGCTTTTGACGACTGACTGTGTCTCTCTATTTTTCTGAAACAGTATATTCCATAAGACAAGAACTCAGTAAATATTCACTAAATGGGTGAGTAAACAGAGTCAGGGCTAGACCCTTCATGCAGGTCACTTTTTTCTATGTGCTAGATTATGATTATTAAAACTATGCAGTGAGATGTGACAATGTTTGTAAAGAAGTACCTAGACTGTTCTTCACTAGACAACCATGAAAAATAAGTCATCATGGTAATATCAATGAGTTTAAGCAGCAGGGTCTTATAGAAGCCAAACATTATTCTTTCTACAGAGTTTATATACTCAAGGCTTTGACAGTTGAGAAGGTTGAGAAAATCAGAAATGTTCCTATCAGCAACGAATGCATTTTCAAAAGCTCAATTCAGGAAGACTTATTTATAGAAGTAAAGCTGAATAATCCTCAGCTACCTTTCACTTCACTAAAGGAGGAAACATTCAACTGATAAGATTTTTATTGATTTCATTCTTATTAGTGGTTGAAGGAAATCTTCAAGGAGGTCATTTTCATCTAAAAGAACTGACCCTTAATGTGAAGTTTCTGAGAAGATCAAAATTTAATGTTCAAAGGCTTGGGGTATAGCTCAATGGTAGAACATTTGCCTAACCTTGACAAGATCTTGGGTAGCTTAATCCACAGTAACAAAAAAAAAAAAAACAAAAAAACCAGCAATAAAATCCACAGTCATCAATATTCAGAACTATGTGCTATTGCAAGATTCTATTCGATGCAAAGCTACCACAAAGCTCAGCTCACTGCAAAGCTATCATATTGCTAAGACTGCTTGAAAGGACATCAGTTTTCAGACACTGTGTTATCAGCCTCTTACATTTACTGAAAAGTTCCTTAAGAAGGATGGACTGAACTTTCTCAGTAAAAAACAAATCAGAATCACTGTGTATTCATAAGCCCTTTAAAAAAAAAAACCTAGAAAGGGGGATATGGAG
>NW_008353027.1:1723054-1725402 GCF_000622305.1 Nannospalax galili
AATATGTAATTAAGGAGCACGCATGTCCACATTTTCATTGTTCAAAGTGTCTCTCACTGTTTGAAACTCATTTTATATGAAAGAATCTATAAATAGCTCCATTTCAAAGGAGAAAGATAGTGATTATCATCAATGACTATCCTTGTATGCAAGGAGTCTATCTTATGATCTTCAGAGTTATAACTTTAAGTATCTTCCAATGACCATCTGTTTTATAATATTACCATTTTATTGTACAACCAAAACCTATCAAACTAGGCTGTCTCCTAATTATCTATTTTATAAAGTAAGGATTTTCAGTATCAGGTATGACTTGACATTAAGCTTTTATCATAATCATAAAACTCCCAAAGTTTTTCAGCAAATTCAATTAATTACAATCAATATTTGGGAGGCTATCACTCATAATTATATCGTTTGCATCTCACTTTGCCTGAGTGAAATGTTAGGCCAATTATCAAGCAATTGTTACTAATGTACATGTTCTCCTATAGTATTAAACACTGATATCTGCAAAGGAGATATTGAGCTCATTTTGTGAAAGAAAGCAGCTACGTATTTTATCGTCATAGATCCAGAATTCTGTTCCCATGTAGTCACAGCCTCAGAGAAGACCTTTGTGGTGAGCACACATTCATGGTGAACCCAAACCAATCTTTGTTTTTTCTTCAAAAGCAGTTTGGGCCTGAATGCTCAGATAACAGCTTCAACATTTTGACTCATATTGCCTTTCTTCCCACTGATAACTCTAATTTAGAAAACATTTTTTCTAGATTCTGTGTTTGAATTTCTCTTCATTGATGGAAAGCTGCACGTGGAAAACATTTTGCTCTTGTCTAAACAAATCATGAACTTGGAATAAATGAGCAGTTTAGTTATTTAGGTTTTAAATATTTGAAAGCTTATAACTACCTCTCAAAGCAGTAAAGCTATTTAAACCTCCAAATATAGTAATCAGCAGTAAACACACACAGTTTGATACTTAATAACCCATATGTACGCTCATTTAAAGTGATTGCATCATAATGAGTTTTGCCTCATAGCTGGAGAAACTTGTCTAAATATATGTCATTGGTATTTCAGATTAAAGTCAACCTTTTGCATAAGAATACATTTGTAGTTTAGAAATTCTCTGGGTATATTTTCTTATGGAAAATATTGTCATTATTAAATAATCTTCTCTCAGCCTAGCCATGGAGAACAGGTACACTTACCAACAAATATAATCCTGACTCATTTCAGGAAAACCAAGTAAAATTTGATTAAATGGCAAAAATAAATGCTAATGAAATTTGCATTACTCTAAACTCATTTGATTTTAATCAACAGATCTCCCTCCATTCTTTATAGGAAACAGAGTTATGTCTGGAAGCCAAAAACAAGGATACAATTACACTTCAGAAATGGATTTAAATCGGTGTTTCATTGTGTTTTTTGTTAGGGTCCGAGACTTCCGTTTCCTGATTTCTGTAATCTCTTATTTACACAAGCATTTCTCACCGCTTTCTGTTATCTCTCACATGCTTATGTGACTTATCACTGGTCACACCCTGGGGCAGCAGCCCACATCCTGTTATCTATCTCTGGATGCCCTTATGTCTCAGTCTAGCCTTGTACCAGAGTTGAGTGTCTCTTACCCAGGACGTTATAAGCAATGAAGTAATTAAACTTAAGAACTATTAAATTCTCTCTCTCTCTTCAATCTTTGATTCCCTCTGTATTTTTCCCTTACACCCCCCCCTTTTACTTGATCAGACTGAGGAATACTCCTCAGCAGTATCCACAGCTTGATATTTTTGGCGAAGGACCAAGAGTTGGACAGTGTCAAATTTCTCCTGAACAAACCTAAGCAACCTATTTATTATGCATGGACCAATTGTGACTATTAACAGTAAGAAGTAAGATGGCCCCGTGACAGCTGAGAGGAGGGTTGTAAACCATGGTCTATACTTAAACCAAGACTCGAACCATCTTTCATTATTTTCATACTCCTTGCGCCTCCTCTCCAGGTCCTTTTTTAACTTGGTCAAGGATTCCCTGACTGCCCCGTCTTGTCCACATAGAAACAGCATTCTTCTTTTAAAGCTGTGCATAGCCCACCCTCCTTTAAAAATAGGAGATCCAAGCCCCTTCTGTTTTGTAGCACCACCTCTGATAAGGAAGTGAGAGATTGCTCCAGGTCCGACATCATTTGCCGGAACTGTTCCAAGTCCCTGTCGATTGCTAGCCTTAGTGCTGTGAGCCCTTGCTCTTGTGTTACTAGGGCTGTGATTCCTGTCCCTGCTCCAGCTATCCCCACGGAGAAGAGAGTTCCAATGGTTAAGGCAGTAATGGGTTCCCTCTTCTTT